>NW_022145607.1:28975474-29555474 GCF_000002235.5 Strongylocentrotus purpuratus
GTTCGATTTAAGGCATCCTCTGGAACAACGAGAGTTGACAGCGTTCTCGTAGCAGATGACGGCCTCACAATGAACGTAGATCTGTAATCAACGACAACGCATCGGTTATGAAAGTGAAGGACATACTTTACATAATCATTAAGCAGTTACCTAACACTGATAAATTCGTGTCTTAACTCATTTTCATGTTCTTGAAAGTGCATGTAATGGCTCTCGATAAAAACATAGCTTTGTTACATTTTGCAAATCAACTTCGATGAGGGGTCTGAATGCTGGGCAAGTGCTTTTATCCTCTGCTTTTACTGTTATTGTGTGAAATTACCTGTTCACTGCCGGCAGATAACGTCGATACTTCAAACGAAAATGGCCGGAGTGAAGAACGGATGTTTGTATACATCGTTAGGGTTTCATCGGCTTCACACCTGAAGAGAGAGGGAAAAAAAATAAAGAGAAAATATCAGGAAAAATCAGATATATTTTTCATATGATTATTTTTTCTTAGGCTGGCTAGAAGTCGAGTCTAACAAGTTCTAGCTAATAAACACAAATGGTGGGAGTGACGTGTCCGATATTACAGGGGAGCCATGTATGCCCTTCCTCTTACAGGCCGAGTAAAGACAAGACATGCGCAGAGACTACGGCAGTCCATGCACACCCAACCACTTGTTATGAATTTCTGGATAAGCCTCTGTGATTACCAGCGGTGTATTACAAGTGTACATCTAATCATCTAATTAGGTAACGAACCAACATTCTATGCTGCTAAAAGCAAATACAGAACCCGAAACTTAGTGGACTTGGATGCCGAAGTTTTAAATACTGCTTAGCTGTAACATTTTTGCAGGAGACAATTGTAATTTAATCAAATTTTGATCTAATTTTTAAAATTCTCCTGAGCCAGCACCAGTCTAAACAGACTACACTAACCTATTCAGATAGTTTTTCTCACCTTTCCACAGTCCAGAAACTGGCCAATTTAATTTTGATCTCCACCACACCAACGCAATTGCGACCTTACTTGCTGCCAGCCGAAGATGGCGTAAACTTTAAATCAGAACACCCGGCAAAATAATTGAAAAATCTGGCCGATTTAATTTTGATCTCCACCACACCAACGCAATGCGACCTCCCCCTACTTACTCACTGTCAGCCAAATATGGCGTGATCCTTATATTAGATTAGGACGCCCGGCGTCTTAGGATGGGCCATAGGGCTGGTGAGCGTACGAGTTCCTTGATACTGCCATCTTCGGCGGTGCAGGGAATATAAAGAACCAGCCAGATTCTGGGCTAGCTTCGGGACTAGCCTCTCCACGAGTTTATGCTAATTTCTTTTTCTTTGCAGACGGTGGCCGCGGATGGTTTATGAAGAGTGGATCGGGGATGAACAATCAAATTAACATACTATGCAGCATTATCAAACATGGCTACTAAGGAGTTGGGGATCCACCCATGCTTACCCCCCTCCCCCCCCTATCCCATCCCGAGTTCCGCGGCCCCTTCCTCGAATCTCTTGAGGATTTATTTTCTTCCTTTAATTCACATACCCGCTGCTTATCAGACTTTGCTGCTGTTTATCTAAAGGATCGGACGATGGCGTGGCCCAGCAGTCCTCAATATAGAACACGAAACCCGGATCGGTTGTCAGATTAACAGCGTAGAAGAGCCGCTGATTCGGAACCACACTCGAAGTCTCATTCAGTGGCTGCGTGAAACTGGAATCGGTGAAACGCTGGAGATCAAGCAAAAATTTCGGATACCCGGTTTCGCTGATCTCATTCGCATCTTCCACAACGTTGGTTGGCAGGCTGGATAATGTTTGACGTCGGTTCAGCTGACAGCGGGTCTGGATGACGATCTGTTTCTTATCGCGGGTTATCAATGTTCCAGGGATAAGAATAGCGTGGCTATACTCCACCGTGTTGGAGTAGATGATGTAATCATCGTTGTACTGATTATTCAAGAAAAAGAAAAAAAAAAATCGAAACGAGGGTTAGGCCTACTTGTATTTCATTCGGCTTGATCTTTAAAGGTTTTTGTACTCAATTTTTAAGAAAAAACTTCAAATGAGTAGAGAATCAATTTTCAAATACGTGTAATTTTGATTCACGGATCTATGTCAGATTATATTACATTCAATATTTCTGAAAATAAATAATCCGAAGGAAAAATAATCGAACGCACGTGTTGCACATGTCGGTTATGTGTTTGTTTTTGTTTAAACAATATTTAAATGGGTGTCTGAACGAATCCTTAATTTAAACATTTTCGTGATTTAGGTTTAATAGATACGTTCTTTCCTATCAATAATTGTTTCATGTAATTTTTTTGAACATCTTGTTATTTTGTTATATATCAATGAAACAGAATGCCTTTGATTTTATTACTAATCTAAATCTAATTTTAGGAAACCATTGAAAATAATCTCATTGTTAGCCTCAATATGCATCCTCTCTCTCTCTCTCTCTCTCTCTCTTTCTCTCTCTCTCTTTATGTCTCTCTTTCTCTATTTCTCTCTCTGTCTCTGTCTCTCTCTCTCTCTCTCTCTCTCTCTTGTACGACATCAGTGGAAATATATTAGACTAATAAAATCAATCAATCAATAAACCTCTTTCTGGGTCTTGCACTTGTCGTATCGGGTGGAGAGAGCGATGTTGTCGGAATCTCTCTCTCTCTCTCTCTCTCTCTCTCTCTCTCTCTTGCATATGTAATGACATTAGGGCTTGTTGCATAAAACTTACCATTGATGGTAACTTAGCCATCAATGGCAACTACCATGTTAACAGGGCTCAACAACCAATACAAACCAAGGTTTCCAAGGGTAGTTACCGGGATAGTTACCACTGATGGCAAAGTTACCATCAATGGTAACTTTTGTGCAACGGGGCCCAGTATATATAATTGAATAATAAAATCAATTTACCTCTTTCTGTGTCTTGCACTTGTCGTATCGGGTGGAGAGAGCGATTTGGTCCGCATCATGATGGAATCCAAAGCAACTTTCGTCTTTGAACCTCAAGGTCATTGGGTCGATGTCAGGTGCAAAGAGGGACCTGTTGAGGTAGACCGTCATATGCGTACTGTCACATACAACAGTGACACCTGTAGAGAGAGAGAGAGAGATAGAGAGGAGAGAGAGAGATAGAGATAGAGATGAGAGAAAGAGAGAGAGAGAGAGAGAGAGAGAGAGAGAGAGATTGGAAGATAGAGAGAGGGGGAGAGAGAGAGGGGAGAGAGAGAGAGGGGATAGAGAGGGGAAGAGAGACATTGAAAGTGGGATGAAATAAGATTGAAAGACGGTGCATTACAAAATGAAAGGATAACTTATTATTGCAAACTAGAAAGGGGAGCAAAACTGATGCCATGGATAATTTGGGGGACAAAAGCTGTTGGAAATTCAGTGTTCAGTAAACAATCACTAAGCCTGTAACAATCGTTAACTCGTAGGGAAAAAAGAAAGCAAAAGCTGATTAAACAAAAGTTCATTTTCCATGATTGTGTAAATCAAAAAAGGTTCTGAAGAAAAGTAACTGTATATGTTGATTCGCAATATTTGGATAAAACCAGAGACTGCCACATTGTTAGAATTATATGGTACAGTTACACTGAACGTGAGACAAAAGTCGACTGTGGCAGACGAATGTTTATTTCATCGGTCGATCAAACCAAGTAAAGGGTTGCATGTTGGCACCTACAACAAAGCTACAATAATTGTCCCCAAAACAGAACGAGAAAAGCCACACGTAATTTTCTCTCCAGGCTCAGGTTTAGACGTGACAGACTGAGTTGAGTTTATGGTTGCAGCTGATGAGTGTTAATTAAGCTTTATCTGGGGCCGTTTCATAATACTTGTTATCGATAACAAATGTTAATTTCCGTGACAAATTTGCTCTCAACCAATCAGATTTCAGTAGCTTATAACAGTTATTGTAATTTGTTATTGATAATCAAGTTGAGGTACGACCAATGAGATGTTGGAATGGAGACGACATTCCAACCAATCTGAAAACCTGCATTATTCGAAAACGTATATAAAACTTTTATCAAAACGTCCTTACCTGACCCAGATTCGGTCGGTTGGTCGTCATCCTTTTTGATTTCTAGGTGAGATAGGAAACCATTATTAGAAATTGCTCGTTGGTCACATCATCATACTCAAAAGCTATACAGCACAATCGCAAAGGCTTTTGAGAAATCAACCTTCTTTTACATGTATAATCCATTAAATGCTCATCTGTACTAGTTTACAGGAGGGATTAGACCACCCTGCAAGGTCACTGACAGGTGGTTATCTCATCAAATCAGCTCTCACTTAACATAAGAAAAAGAGGACCATGGGGAACCAATGGTCACCGATTAGGCATTGTTTGCTATAAAGAGGGCGCAAGTAGCTGTAAGTAGTGCTGTGGGGCTTTAAATTTCATATTCGGATCTTGCAAAATTATCAATATTATGTTTGCACATTGCATAATTGGTACTGCCATTCAAATTTATTTAGGTTGATTTGTTTTAATGTCTTTGCGATCGGTTTGCAAACACAAAATAACAACAAAAAAAGATTTCGGAACGTCACAGTTCACCAACGGCCCCAGACACCGACAATGCCTGAGTTAAGAATCCTCCAACAAATTACACAACAAATACACTAAATTTCCAAAGATCATTGTTGCATGCACATGTTTTTACCAAACGCTGACCATTAGCCAATCAGAAACGGTGTTTCAATTTTGTAATTGATTGCAAACCATTCTGTTATGGGGCCCTGGTGAAATTGCTAACTGATATCATTATCATTAGACAATAATGTAACAATAAGCAATTCTGATGAGCATTTGCGTGATATGGAGTAGGAAAAAATGAATAAGCGTTGTTTCAAAGCAATAAATTATCGTATACCCTTACCCGATACAGTCCTTCTATCCGTGACTGGTGTGGTTAAAACTGCAAACAAAAAATCAAATCGAAAAAAGACTATATTCAATTATGTAATTTATTATGGGAAATTAAAACAGCAGAAAAAAACATCATGCCTCGCTACTGGAAGGACATTTATAATTGTTATATTTTTTTTTAAATTCTTTTCTCAGCATCTAAAATTCTTTAATTTATTTTGTATAATTAAAACAATTATATTTTCCTATCAATGATCATAGCAGGCCGAATACAGTTTTTGTATCCGCATACTATGTTGCTGTAATATTTATTTATCTATTTATTTATCGAAAGATATTCTTTCATGAAGAAGAAAAAGTTCAACAAAAGCTGACACGCAACAATAAAACAATTATGAATACAACAAGAATATGATAGTCATAAATGCACATTATAGCGGTGTATCGATTGCGTTGTGATCATGTTGAAACATAACTAAAGAGAAGGAGAATAGGAGAAAAAAGACAAGCTTGATAAAGGTTGGAAAGAGCCAGAGGGGAGAGGGAAAGAGACATACATACAGACAGGTAGAGAGAGGGGTAAAATACCAGAAAGGAGGAAGGGGAAGGAGGTTGGTAGATACTACTGAAAATATAATTTGTATTCAATGATTTTCGTAATCCTTTCGGTTCGCGCAGTTGCGCCATTTTAGAAATTATGGCAACTAGACCGATCAACTCACCTTCATCTGATGTCTCTTCCAGCGTACACGGATCTATATTAGCTGGGTGGTATCAAAATGTAACACATGTTATACGATTTCTGTTCAAGTATACCATAATGCTATGATCATGTGCAGTGAACTATACTAACATTAGCAACGCGATCGCAACGACTTTCAAGAAACCCTCTTATTACAGTGTATTATAGCAATTCCAATGGCCTCGTTCAATGGCATGCATATGCTGGATAGAAAATGATAACACTATTTTACAGGCAATTCAAAAGCCTACTTAAATTGCACGTGAGTTGATTTCTTGAAAGTGTTTGCGATGTATTCATTCAAATTTGATCAATAGGTTAGTAGCCCGACATTGAAGCGCTTATATTTGATATGAAGAGGTCCAATATTACACAAAAATTATTGTAAATGCTAATCCTAGTGTCCTTGTATTCAAGTACGTTTCATTAAATCCTGAAAGTCGTAATTTAGACTAGTAGAACTTGGAAAAAATGGAAAAGGGAGAGGGAGTGGCCGGTGACCCCATCAGATAATTCGTCGCTGTTTTCACGAAGTGACGGTAGTGAAAAAAAATTGCATTCACTTTGCGTTACGATTTTCCTCACTACCGTCACTTCGTGAAAACAAGGACGATTATTGTACGAAGATTCTTCCTACTTTTACCCTTTGTAATGCAAGTTTATTAAGGCTGGCTTGTTAATCATGCTTGGTGGATCTAGAATTCATATGCGAAAAGCCGTCAAATCTCTGACAAACATTTACAAACATTTCTGTTAACTACAAGAATACTTCGTTGATTTTACAGAGGGATTAGGGGCAGACACTAGTGCATCATAACCGTAACCCCCCCCCCCTCCTGCCCCTATTGGTTTTTACGATACCCGGGTGTAATTCGGATCATGGCGAAAACCTGAGGAGGGTCCGCTTACTTTTGAAACTCGAGTCTCTTACGACAAACTTGGCTCCTCTGCCCACGGTTCCTCCTCTAGACTCGTACTGGACGATCGCCACGTTGGTTGCCGTGGTAACGGGAGTTGGGACCTCACTACCGGACTTTTGGAACATCATCTGCCGTAGATCGGGACCGTCAAAGACACTCACTGAACCGGGTGCATTGATGGAGAGATCACAGAAGGTAACGTCCACGTTCGAACCAGCGGGGGCTCTATCATAAACGACATTAGAAAAAGTAAATAGGATTTTTGTTTAATGATCTGTATTCAAGAAGGTGTAACGAGAGGAACAGCTTTTCCTGCAAACATCAACCTCATTATTTTGACGAAATTCCTAGCTGACAGACTAACTATAGTACATTGGGTCTACGGAGCCAGGGGCACCCCTCCACTTCTCTCTCTCCCTCTCTCCCTCTCTCTCTCTCTCTCTCTCTCTCTCTATCTCTCATTTAATGGATGATTTACTTTCCAGCCGCCAATCACAGCCCGTTAACTTTTCGCGAGGTTTGTTCCTTTAGCTACCGCTGATATTGTCTGATTTCGCCTTTCTGTTCTTTCTTTCGTTTTACCGCGATGGTGGCAAGACGAAAAACTTAAGTATATGTTCGTTTCATTCATTTTCTTTTTTTTAGTTTATTAAAATTAACATTTTTCAAATCCATTTATGATAATACTCTTACCTAATGACCCACGCGCATGAGTGAAAGGCCCCTGTGAGGAGAGGGTAGCTTGGTGTGGTGATAGTCAAGGTTGGTAGATCCTCGTTCAGATTTAGAACTCCACCGCATTCGGTGAAGATTTCACCAGAAGTCCAGTTGGTAAAACCTAGGAAAGGAAAAATGAAACACGGGACTCGGTATATTTGTTTTCATGTGTTTGCTTTTTAATGTTATATACCGAACATGTTGATTCTGGGCCTCTGATTGGTCAAAACTGCAGGCATAACGATTGCTACGGACCATGCATGCTGACTGCGGGGCAATAAGGGAGTTTACAGATACAATCTGCGCATGGGCAGATAAAGGTCATTTGTACCAAAATGGTAAAACCCAAACTGAGATGAATACTGGATATGCGCTCATGAAAGTTATGTAACATTATTCATATATGCACCAACGGTACATTCTATGATACGCAGGTGGAAGTATTCTTTTCAAGAGGTCAAACAAAAGGTATTCATGAATCACATCTATGACTTTGGCAGTTATTATTCTAAGATGCTCAAAGTGGAACTTCTCCATGTGTAAAAGATCTGTGGATATTTGGGGTCATTTGTACCATGTGCTATCTGTAAACTCCCTTATATGGCGAAATACTTGCACGTACGATGCAAGGATGCAATAGATACACGTTAAGTTCACAATGGATACGCGCAATGAGACACGCGCAGGACTTCCTTCGGCTCTACAAAATAGATACGCTTTGGCAGGCATAGTTTCATTAAAATGCCTCTCTTTTTTGTAACAATTGACAAAAGTGAGAAAAAAATATTATCTTCATATTTTTCGGGTCACGGTTAAAACTATATAGCTCTTCAGTGATCCGGTGACTGTTCGATACTGTACTATGCCCATCGGCTTCATCTCTCACAGTACAGTTGCGAGATCACCTTTAGCAGTAGTTTTAACCGTACCCCTAAATGCAGTCAAAATGTGGAGACTATAATAATAACTAGATTTGTAATACTTGTTTGGAACAAGTATAGGTGGGCTGGTCCAACAAAATTAAGGGCACATTTGAGATATCTTATTGTCTCAGCTACAACAAACTCGAAGTACAGCGTAAACGAAGCTAAAACGACGTAGATATTGCTCGCGAAAGACGGGAATGTAGAATCGAGTTTTGAGAAAAAGTCATGTCCCATAGAGAATACGCGCTAAATGTGAAAAATTGACATGCCTCCTTTAATCGCAAAAATACGCCATGATGCCTTTGTCAAAATAAAGAATAATTGCAACTGCATCTGTAGAAAATTGTCTCAACTAGAACGTATCAAAATTTGGAAGAAAATCGATCAATATTTACAGAGATACAATCAATTTTCTATAAATATGCTGACGTCATAATATGCAAATTGGAATTTTGAGTTCGGAGGCCATTATGATGACGTCATGAGTTAATTGAGGATCAAATGAGACATGAACAAATATCTCCGAATCATACTCTATTAAAATATGAAAAAAATTGGCGTCACCTTGCATTCTAAAGAGCTACAATGGATTTTGTATAGGCATGTTTTTGCCCATATATGCTATGTATTACAAGAGCTCGCGCGCACGGAAATTTTGTTTAACGGTCGATCATTCCGTTTTTAATAGTCATAAAGAAACAAACATGGTATCAATTTGTTTGTAAATATATGTGAAATATTATGAAAGAAAAAAAAAAGGCAATTCTATTTTGTGTAATAGTTTTACGCGCAAAAAACGCGCACGCATGCGTATGTGCGCGATTTTTTATAAAATGCTTAGAATGGCCTAAAACGTATGCAAAAATGATTTTGAGGAGATTTTGAGCATTTAAACATTTTGCGCGCGCATTGACGCGCGGACGTACGCGGATGCGCGCGTTATTTGACCTGTAATTGACCGGACGGATATTGACCTTAATCATGATAAATATGAATGAGAAACAACCTTTGGTTATGAAGATATGATCATGTGTTGATTTTCGCAAAATTTTACAAAATGGCGCCTAGATGACGTCATCGGTGAAGGTCAATGTTGAAAACGTTATAGTGCTTTGTACATATGCCAATACTTATGTGTGCCAAATTTCAAGGCATTTGATTGAGCCATTTCCAAGTTATCTAGCCAACAAAAAAGTGGTTAGAAATAAGAAAAATATATAATAAATAAATAAAGGCAATTCTAACGAAATTATAAGGTGGTCTGTACGATATACAGCCCACCTGATAAAAATAATATTGGATTCTTATATAGCGCACGTATCGACCTTGTAAAGGTTCTCAAGCACATCTTGCTCTTTGTAAGCTATCTCCAGTTTTCGAGAGATCATAATGGTCATTCCACACAAAATAGCATGTTACCCCTCCCCCTACGCCCCCCCCCCCCCCCCCCCTCGCAATCCTAGATCAGCGACTACATACCTTTGGGCACGAACGTCATCACTGCTAGAAAACCGCCTTGTAGTAAGTTACTGTATTCCCCTCCAGAAAACAAAACCTCCGATTGGTTGTTGCCTGTCTGGAGACGATTGGCTACCGGGAAAGGAATATTCTCCATTTCCAGGAGCTGGATGCCATCCTGCTCTACGCCAAAGGACTGGGTTACGGGATGGACGTAAGGTAGGTCCAGGATCAACTGCGTATTTGGTGGACTGTGGAAGGTCCAGAAGCAAGAGTAGCCGATGTTAGGAGCTGTACTTGGGAAGTTGAGAGAGCTGAACTCGTAGCGCGGCTGTTCGTGGTCAAGATACACCACCTGGCCGCAGGATGGATGTGTCTCGTAGAGATTCCAGGAAAAGTCGTCTGCAAAAGAAAATAGTGCGGAAATTTCGTATAAAAAAATTTCCCCGATTCTTCAGAAAACAAAACCAAGTTTTAAAGAACGCACCCATGGTCTAACATTTTAAACATTACACCCAATAATGTGTGCTTTGCCGATACGGCATTTGTGTTATACATAAACGTATACGAAGGCTCTATGACACTTGCTAGTTGCTACAACCATGGATAAAATACAAGACCTTACCCCAACGGTACCTAACCTAAAACAAGATTGTAACCTTAACCGTCACTTTATGTTTTTGACGAAATACAGCTCGAAGCAAATTTTGCAGAAGCATAATTAATGTCGGGTCACCTATTCGAAATAATAGGCCTACCATCCACACACAAAGATGTGCTTCAACTTGAACCTTACCTGAAACAGAAGCCGTTAAAGTGAAACCCCGCCCATTTCGGCCGAACATCCGACGATCCTCAAGGTTGACAAGCATACCTCCTTCAGTGGATACGAGCAAGCGTCGCTTCTCCTCTCCGTAGAGGAACTCTAACGGAATCTTGGAAGAATCGGATCGGCCATCGAAGATCTTCAGAGTCTCGAAAGGTGTTGTGTCGGTGTCTTGGATCTCGAGGCGGATCTGTTTACCGGCCGGGGCATTGAGGTACCACCAGCAGGTGATGATGCTCCCATTTGTTTCTGGCTTGTTGTAGTAAGGTGAACTGATGTTGAGGGTTGGCATTTCAGATTCATCCAGGAAGTACGTTCCACCGCAGCTGTAAGGCATTACTACCTCGTCTTTGAAAAAAAGAAATAGTTGACAATGAAAACATATTGCGAGTCCCCCAAACCTACAATGCCATACGTATTAAGTAATCTTTTTTTTTCTTCTCCATTTCATCGGATGGAAATTTTATCAATATTTTGCACCACTTTGTAACGTCAAACATTAATGCTAGTGGTTATTCGGTAGAGTTGTCTTAATGCGTCTTTGGTTTGTTATGGCTCATTCCCTACAGAAGGTATTTTATATATTAAAAGAAAAGGACAAAATTCCCTTAAAAGCGTGTGGTATTATGCGACAGTGCTAGTTCCCAATGTTGATCAGTGTTAATTAAAGACTTGACCTTTTCTGCTCACCTGTTATTTCTACTGTCACGTGGAATCCATTTCCCACTTCAAGGGCGCCCTCACGCTCAAGACCGAAGAGTATAGCATTCGTTGAAGAGATGAAGGGCGCAAGTCCCCAGTTGACCTGGCCTTTCAGTTTGATCGCTCTGGAGCTTGACTGAATGGCTCTTCGGTCATAGACAATAATGGCTTCGTTCTTGGTATCTACCTTGTTCCAAGTTACTGGCACAAAAACATTGAGAAGTTGAGATGGAAGGAAGAGCGGATAGTGGATACGATCTCAAAGACTTACGATAAATCAACTCAAGGCCAATGTCAATACCCTATTATATTTCTAATGTTCGGAGTACATCCATGCAATTTCCGTGCATTTCAAAAGGTATTAAATGGGGAAAAGGTATTGAAAATATCATATGTTGATTTTTCGAAAGTCTTTTCCATCGCGTTTTGAACAGTTAAAAAAAAGAATTAAAGAATTAAAAATGAAAGGAGACAGACAGACAGATGCAGATGGAGAAGAGAAATTAAGGATTATAGAATGGATTTTTTTGTTCATTTACCGTGCAGGTGTCACTTTCGTCAGACAAGGGGTGGCAACGCGCGACATTGATATTCCCAATTACAAACCCAATTGCGTTTCCTTCAAATAGTTCTAGAAAGACTCCGCCTATAGTAACATGCCACTTATCTTCGACTTCTGGCTAAAGAATCTTAAAATCATATAGACATATTCGTACTGCAAATGCATGTAAACAGCCGAAAAAATTCATACAGCCCTGAAATCATGTTAGATCAGAGAACTTTTCAAGATTGTGTTAACACTAGATTTCGTACCATCAAAGTGAGGACATGTTTAACTAAAGTCTAAAGTGAGGCTATGTTAATGTTGGATTCCATAGAACAAGTGAACCTGAATACCAAAATTCGCTTACTCTTAACACGCTTCTTGCGAGGGGCTTCGACCACCCATCTGCATGACGCCTGGCCGAGGGGCTTGGGTAAGAGGGGTACAGTGACACCGGAAGAGCTGTAAGGAGCACGGATGTCCACTACCGGTTCTTTCTTGGAGAGGACAATTTTTCCACCGCACGATCCTGGACCGGGGTTCTGCATTTCTTCTGATGGCCGTGACAAACGAAAAAAAGAAAGAAGAAATCCATAAGCCTATACTGACAGCCGATCCGATATTTAGGTGATTTATATTGCCCATTCATTTATGCCCAACTCATCTAATATCAGGAATATAATGAGTATTGTTCGTTAACAGTTTAAACTGGCAATAGACGTTGTCAAAATTATCTTTCAGATGCTTTGCTTTCCTAAGAAGTGAATAAGTTTTCCAAGATAGAAATTTGATAAATCAGTAAAGCATTAGTTCCCTATAGGCCTATAGTTTTTTTTTAAACAACGTTGGAATAATGTCAATAAAGATCCATATACTTCGAAGGGTCCAAGGTGAGCA
Source organism: Strongylocentrotus purpuratus (assembly GCF_000002235.5). Lineage (NCBI taxonomy): Eukaryota > Metazoa > Echinodermata > Echinoidea > Camarodonta > Strongylocentrotidae > Strongylocentrotus > Strongylocentrotus purpuratus. Next base: position 28,988,098 of record NW_022145607.1, read on the forward strand.
CAGTGCCAAATTTTCCACTCCGTTCAAATAAATGTCCTTATGCATCATGATAAATAAACCAAATTTGATCGTGACAAAGAAATTGGAAAAGAATTCATTCCAAATTAAAACAATTATTGTCCTTCATTAACAGAATTATGGCGAATTATACAAGAAGAAAAAGTTGGCATTATGCACTTCATAAATCGATGATGTTATCTTATAGGAAGGGGTTCAGATCTTTCTTAAAGGTCAGCGGCTTTCACGAATACGGGCCAGTAATAGACTATGAACAATTGGAAAGTAAGTGTTGTGTTCTAACCTTTCATTTGCCATCAGTGCCAATATATATGGTCACTCGTTTGTCACACGTGCAGAACGGCACAAAACAATAGGCACAAAATTAACGTAAGGGTTTCTTTGTGCCACAACAGTGGCTTTGTACAATTTTCCGTTGGCTCAATGACTCTACCCCTTTAACACCTGTATAGATTACTCTCGCACTGGAAATGGTTACGTAATCTTCAGGCACTTTGTGTAACTACTTCACGATATAAATGCAATGTGGCACAGGGAGATAATTTGTGTGGAATGAAAAAGAGATGAATAAGATTATGCACGCTTTACTGAGATAAATGATGTGAATTTTATAAGCATTCAACATTCGTGACGTCATTACCTGTCAAGCTCACGTCTGCAAGGAAACCACGCCCATCTCGCCGACGGGCTGCATTGTTGTACTTCAAATAAAAACCGGTCCTTTGAGAAATCAGCGGTGCGATGGGATAATTCAGAGCTCCTGTAGCGGATTGTAATATTTGATGATTGTGATGAATCAACATGGTAATGGTTGCGCAATTGCGAAACAGTTTTGAATCTAGACAACTTTATATTAGGCAATACACGATATTTGACAAGAACTTCATAAACAAAGACAATTCTATGTCACTTTGCTTACTTAATCTACATGATCTAGAACCTTGCTATAGATACATGCGCTAGGATACACTGTCTGCCCCTGTTTTGGGGTAAAATTGACATATTATAAGTGGAGGTTTCTACCTTTCTGTGTAAATAGACGACCCGATATTATTATCGATATAGGCCTAATCATAAAACAACCATACTGTAACACTGCACGATTGCAATTCCTGTAGGTTGATTTTTCGAAAGTCTTGGCAATCATTATGTAAAACAAAATACCTGTTAGTGCCATGGTGTAACTACCCTGCGTTGATTCCCGGGAATACACCGTCAACGTTTCCCTCATGGTCGTATCAACGTCCCGCAAGGTCAGGCGGACCTTGTATCCTTCCGGGGCAGGTAACCGCCAGGTGCAGGTGTACGGAGTCGGTGGGAAGCGGCTGTCGTAGTAGTTGGGCATGTAGATGGTTGTATTGGGCTCGGCTTGTGTAAGGGTGACGTCATTGTGACAGGTTTGTGCTCCCGTAGCGTCTGTATGTTTAGGAAGAAGATAAAAACATCTAATCGAAAGAGGGTACAAATTATGCAATATTAATAAAGTGATAGTCGTGATGATTATTTAAAAAATTAACACGATGATAAAAGAGATCATAGTATCGGCCAGGCGCGTACGCACATATAGAAACGTTTGCTTGTATTTGTCTCAAAATAAGTTGACCACAAACTGACTCGCGCACTGTGTTGAGTGCATAGGGGTCACGGGCCACTGGCTTCATCGGGCAGGTAGTTCCATTATGTGAATGGGTAAATTAACTATTACAAAATGAGGGGACACATTACATTGTACAATAGGGACACACATTGTATTTATTGTGCTGAACATACTCTTTTATTGAATTACTTATTGCATGAAACTATAAAACCAAAATGCATTTTGTATTCTAACAATTGAAGTACAAAGAATAATAATAGGTGAATGAAATGCATAAACACCACAAACACCTGGGGAGGAAGCAGTCATAAATTTAAATAATTTAGTCCATAAACGACTCCGATGAAACTATAAAAACAAAATGGAATTTGCGTTCTGGCAATTGGAGTACAAAGAATGATAGCGGGTGAATGAAATGCTTCAACAACACAAACACCTGGGAAGGAAGCATCCATAAATTTGAATAATTTAGTTTATAAACGACTCCGCATGTGGACGTTTGGTGAAGCAGAAAGCAGTGGATTCTTAACAACACGAACCCATTTAACAGAATGTCGGAACGTAAATTAAATTTGACGCGGTTGGAAAATGCATCTTTCTACCCTGCGACTTTAATGGTACGATCCAGTGAATTAAAACAGTAAAATGGCTCTTATTTTAAAATTACGCATTAAATAAAACCCAGAACTTCAGTGATATCAGACAAAATATGTTATATCTTACTTATAATTAAAAAAGATGTATAAACATTGTGAAAGTGTAGCATGACGTCATTAGTGCACTTGAATCAGGGAATTCAAGGTCAAAATGTCAATTCAGACGCTGATGAGTTATTGGTCAATCCTTTTTGTTTCCTTTATTCCGACAAAATTATTCTATCAATCAAAACAAGTTTAATACCAGAAGAAAGCTAACGATTAGTATTTTCATTTTACCGCTTGCCCCAAAGTCGCTTGACCACAGTGAAACGAGTGAGAGCTTGCGAGAGCGACCAAAGTGTGATTGAAACTCGCTATTTGCTCTTCTCCAACGCAAAAAGAGACGACATTGTGCTGGATAAATGCATTTTTTCCGACAAAAGTACAACAAATTTGCATATGGTCTTTTTATATTATACTTTATGAAATGTTACCCGAGTGACTTCCGGGCGTCCCAATGCTGGAAAGAAACGCACATTTTAGAAAACTTTACTTTTTCATGGAAACATGCCTATTTGTTCTTTGCACGCAAGTCGGATTGAGCGGATGATACGACGTGTCCTTATGGGGGTAGGGGGGGGGGGGGTGGGGTTAAACTGCCCCTTCAGTTTATGTTATGTGTATGTTTATTGAGAACCCCCCCCCCCTAAAAATCCTAATGGACGACCTAAAAAATATGACCTTACCACCCCCCCCCCCCCCCCAAGGAAACGGATTGTCGATCGGTCCAATTTTCAAATTTCGGGACCAAAAAAAAAAATATATCCTCTTACACCCCCCCCCCCACGCTTATTCTTATTCTAGTCTAGTCGTTGCGAAATTTTTGGCCCGATTTCAAAATGTTAACCCCCCCCCCCCTTGAAAATATCCTGCATACGCCACTGGTATCGGCTAATGGTTTGATGGTTTGTTTTACCTGATTGCTAAGAAAGCATTTCTATGCTTTAAAAGGGTAACCAGGAGACCAACAGCTTTAAGTCCTCTCCGAGGGATTTGGTAATGAGGACTTATGCCTTACCAAAGAGCACTGCAGCGCATTGACTTGGTTGCGAACCCATGATCCCCCGGTTACGAGACCACTACTATGTTATTATCATTTCTATTTCAAGATTGAATGCGCCTGAAAATGAGATTACATCTTTTGGGTCATAACTTGGACTTTTAACTCGAAAATGACTGCGATGAACCAAATAGGATCAAAAAGGGCTATCGATCATCCGTAATGAATATAAGAAAAAAGTGAATCATCAATTAAAGTCACCTAAAGAGTTTAAACAAGAACATTCTCACACTTTTTGCGCAAAAAGTTTACTAGTTTATGAATTTCTTTTAGTGTGTGAGAAGGGAAAAAAAAATTTGACTTTAAAATGATAAAAGATACTATTGAAAAGATGATTGAGTGGGCAAAGAGTGTAAAATATGTATCCGTGGTGACAATAAAACCCGAAATTCGTGCATGCCTGTACCCCCTCTACCCAACATGCCCTCTGCCCCCCCCCCCCCACACACACACACATGCACGCATACACACTTTGAAATAATATGAAGTATAATTTGAACTCCCAATAAATAGTTATAAGAATATTATCTTGATTTAATCTACATAGATTAAGTTTGGAAAGATTAAAATTTAACTTTTGAAGCAACATTTATAACTAAATTATTGAGTAAACATCTGAAACTAAATTGTTAAATAATCATCTAAAAAAACCAAGAAATTCGAGGCTTAGGGCCTACCTAAACGTTCATAACTACAAAGAACACATTCCTATTGTTACAATCCAACATATTGATATAGGCAGTCAGATAAAGCATTTCTAAAATGGTATCACTCCTTTGTCTTCTTAAACGTTGATTTATCATTTTCTTTTTTATAGTACAGGTCCATCGAATCTCAAATCTAAAAAAAAAACTGTGTTTCTTACCGTAAAGTAATTGAACTATCAAGAACAAGAAAGCAGTTTGCACTGGATGGAAAGCCATGATCGTATTTGTCAGCACAATGGCTCTCAATGAAGTAGAGATTGCTGTTACCAAAGTCAGGCTGCACGTAATCAGTCATTTCATAACATTCAAAGGCGGGATTGTGTTATCTGTTATTTGACCATTTCCTGATTACATGATCAATTAGCGATCTCTTATAAAAGAGTTTGTGAACTTTTCGTGTTTTTTTTCTGCAGCTCGTATTGTTTCTCTGACCACCAAGCGTACCCACATTTCCCCAGTTTTGCAGTCGCTACACTGGCTCCCAGTAAAAGATCGCATTGTTTTCAAAATTTTGTTGCTTACCTTTCATTGCGTTCACGGCTCTGCTCCTCAATACCTTATCTCTCTAATCCAAAACTATACTCCTGCAAGACCTCTACGCTCATCCACTTCCAATTTTCTTGTAACCCCCAAAATTACCAAAACGTGGGGGGAAAGATCATTTGCATACTCTAGTCCTAAATTATGGAATGGCCTTCCTGAAGACATCAAAAAATGTTTATCCTCTGATTCTTTCAAAACTCATCTCAAAACATTTATTTTCAAGTCTTGATCTTTTTTCCTGTTTACACGCGCCTTGAGCACTCCACAGAGTGGATTTGGCGCGATATAAGTTACATTATTATTATTATTATTATTATCTGTATGGGAATGAATTCCTTTGTATTTTAACATGAAAATATTTGCTTTCTAACTACCCTCATATTCCAAACAGCTTTGGATCGAATTTCGATGCCACATCTGTGTGTAGTCCTATACCCATTATTTGTGTAAAGTGCTCTCAACGCCAGCGTTGTTCAATTTTTAATTTTAGTCCTTATTTAGGAATAAGAAAAATTAGCGTTACCCCCATCACAAATTTATCACAAAAGATTTGTTTTTCGCCATCTTTTAGCATGATCAAATCAACCTGTTCTCATTTTGAGAATCCCACGATCCATAATTTGTTTTAATGAAGTACAAACTAAACGTATGCAACGCTTTACAATTTCTTTCACAGTGCATTCGCATATTCGACGGCTCACGAGACCGAAAGTACATGAGACTGAAAATGTCGGTCAATGTTGTGGGTCTTTTATCAAATAGCCACTCTTCAGAGGGGTTTCACTAGTCTGACCGCAAACGAAACCGCCATCTTGTTTTTTTCTTTCCTAATTGTGTATTTTTCTGTACTTATGTTTGATAATTCGGTCTTATTTACCCAGGATACCCACGTCAGTATAATACCGCTCTTCCCGAGGGCCCTGCACTTATTATTACCCCAGCAGTGCCAGGTACCCATTTACACCTGGGTGAAAGTGGCACATGTGGATTAAAGTCTTGCCAAAGGGCGCTAGTCCTTGGATGGGATTCGAACTCTGAACCCCTGGATTGGGAGTCAAGTGAATGAACCTGATTTTATCTGATTTTATCTGATTTTATCGGTCCCGTTGGCCTTATTCGACTTTATTCTCTATTAATATTTTATTCTGTTATTTCTTTGTTTGTCGGTCTAGTGACCTTTATGTCACCATCGGTCTCGTGGGCTTCCGAGCTACTGAGATGACCCCTATTTGTATGACCAGTATTTTCAAGCCACGGACTAAAAAGAGTGAGCGCGGACAATTCTTATCTCTAAACATTTAAATTACTTTCAAATCGTAATTTTAGGCAGTACAAGCCATCCGTTTCTCGGTGTCCATTTCCTGTTTGTGGTTGACAATGTCAGCTGAATTGTGCTTATCAAGATGCAATTGTAGACACCCAGACACTGGGATAAACAAGGTTTCAAAACTAAAAGTTCGATTTTGGTTCAGGTTAAAAATAGGTTACTAGCTTTGTCATTCTCTTTGTATTAGTTTGTATTGAAGGATATTTGTTTATTTGTTTTTTGATTTTTCGTTTTTAACACAATACGTAATCATAAATATAGATTAACAACTATTCTTCTTAATACATAATTAAAGAGTTGTCAGTACATTGAATAAAATGACTACAAACATAAATATTTGTCAATGAAAGGAGATAAAGTAGGCTACATAGAAGAAAAGTCTCCTGGAAATAAAGACTCTTCAAACGCTTTCATATCTAATATCGGCATAAGAATATGTGAACTAGAAAATAAAGTACATGAGGAAATACTGTCATGATATGCATACAATAATCGTATTTAAAGAATAATCGTATAACGCATTAGGGTATTTTTGCAATTGAAATTTGAAAGTATAGGTTGTTGTACGTGCGTTTTGTTAGACTAGTCTACAAAGAAGGAAAAAAGAGAGACAACCTCGTTCAGTATGTCAAAAGAGAAGAGAAAGAGAGAGAAAAATGTTCTCTCTCTCTCTCTCTCTCCTTCCCTAACCCTGTCTTCCTTGTCCCACTTTTTCTGGGCGCGTTCATGCTTGATTTTGAAGGCAGAATGAGCGATTTGTAACGCTCATCGTAAACGCTCATCGTAATCGCAGTTCCACGGTGCACTGTTCATGCTCACTTCTCCAGGCAATTCTCCTTGGGTGGCCTTCAGCTGGATTCGCAAACCTGCAAATCAGTGCGTTGACCCCATTTAAACGCGTTTACAAATTGTAAACGCATCTTTTTGTGAGTTTACGATCGGCGATCGTGATCGCCGTTTTTCGGTGATTCTACAAAAGTGAGCATGAACGCAAGCGTGTTTTAAACTAAACGCGTAACAGATGCCTGATTCTGGCCGTCAAAATCAAGCATGAACGCGCCCTTAGACTAGTCTAGATAAGAAAAAAAGAGACAAACTTTCTCATGATCTCGGAAGAAAAGAGAAGGAGAAAGGGGACAAGTAGTACAAGGGAGAAAGAGAGAGAGAGAGAGAGAGAGAGAGAGAGAGAGAGAGAGAGAAAAGGGGGGGGGGGAGAGGGAAGAAAACCAAGAGATCCCATCGATTTCGATAAAACTAAGATATATCTTGACTGAATATATCACCCAGAAAAATGATATCCATTGGAGATACACAGTGTAGTTTTTTTTAAAATTCAAATTCAATAAATTTAGTTGACTTTAACAGTTCATATAAGCTTAAAGAGTAGTCACCAGTCTCCCCCCTCCCTCTCTCTCTTTCTCTCTCTCTCTCTCCCTCTCTCTCCCTCTCCCTCCCCTTCCCCAAGCCCCAAAATGCACATTTACAATACACACATGATCATAAACACATACATGTTCATGCTGGGGGCAATTAATTTAATATACATGTAAAGAGGTGTAGAAGAATGGTTATGAAATTCTGTCTGCCTGTGTAAACATAGCTCTCCAAGACCGAAAAACGGAGCACCAAAACCTTAAATCTAAAGATGACCTAAAATGTTTTCACGCTAGCCCTGCATCAATCAGTGCCCAAACATAATTGGTGTTTGCGCCATCTACGGTTCATGGTTTCAATAATAATTCACTTTTGAGTTGCTATCTGTGCACGTGCAGATAAAAGTCATTAATTGTACAAAACTGTAGAACCCCTTGAGACGAACGCTAGATACGTGTTCATAAGAGTTATGAAATCATTAGTCATTAGTGCACCTTTGGTTTATTCTATGGTACACAGGTGGAATTATTATTGTCAAGCGGACAAACAGAATGTATTAATGAAGAACCTCTATACATTTAGCAGGGATCATTCTAAAAAAAAATAACAATTTGGGACGTCTCGATGGGTAAAAGATCTGTGGATATTGAGAGCTAATGTTTACAAGTGCTATCTCATACATACACGTACATGTATGATTACGGGCCTGAAGAGAATGATGGATCAATTCTAAGACGCTTTGTAATAGAGGCTTCCTTCCCTGCAGTGTAAATTCATATTTCCAAAGAGAATAAAACAACTGTTACAGAACTCCAACTCCTCATCTGCCCGATGTCAATCAATTTGTATTCCTTCTTTTCTCTTCCTTCCACTGAAAACGTCCTAAATATAGATCCCAGTTGGTGTAGGATATTGCGCTGAGCAGAAATGACAAGATCAATAGGAAATGGCTTCCTAAAACCAGACAATTTTTTTCATCTCTACCCTATAAAGAGATAATTGACAAGTGAGATCCGGAGAGACAGAGGATAAGTGATGTCTTCTGGTCAGTCTAAGACGAAGGAAAAATGTGTAAGAAATATGGGTGAAATAAAAAAAGAAAAAAAATCCTTGAATCGCATTAATTACAAGTGTACTTGTACTTGTGATGATTTCGTGAGATGATGCCCTAATCTTCAATTATGATATGTTATAGAGCAAAGAAATAGCCCATATCTCTTCGACTACAGGTCTCTGTTTTCGAAGGTTCGTAATTCCGAAGCATGATAGTTTTGAAAATGAAAAGATTCAGAGTTCGTAATTTCGAAAACAAAAAAAGTGTATAACTCCGTAAATGCGGTATACAGCAGGGGCGGCAATCCCGGGGGTACCGGGAGACACGTCGCCCCTCAACTTTTGTAGGGAGGGGTCATCCCTTTTAAGAAGTCCATTCCTGCCTGGTCATAAACATGTTGTCACCTTATTGGAAATGGTGAACATCTTTAAAAATTATAAAGTCAAGGTCCTTCATTACATGACTAAATTTCAGTACTTAAATGATTCACGTACATTCAGAAATCCCGTCCATGCCCAAGCTTCCTACTTACTAAAATGTACCTTCTTAATATGTACAACCCTTCGGAAAAAGTAAAGTAAAGTGAACACAGAACACCTCAGAATGTTGAACTCTTTTTCATTTTTGCTATTATAAACCCCCTGGTATGGGAAATTTGTGTTTCCGAATTACATGCATGAACCTTCGGAATCTTAACCTTCGCAATTATGGCCCTTCGAAGAAAAAAACGAGTTTAGGCCCTATAGCCCCCATTTCTTCGACCCCGAATAAAGTTCACAAAACTGGTCGCGAAATTACACTCAGTATCATGGACCCCTCGTGGTTGCGATGGATATATTAATATAATATACATGTTAAGTGGAAACCAGGCTATTTTTGGTCGCGCCTTTGGCTAAGCCTCCCGGGGAAGGATTCAGGATATTACACAAATGGGCTCATCGTCCTCTTTAACGATAAAGTTGAGTTCTGGTCATGCGGATTGCAATGTGAAAAAAATCACGGCGTGGAAGCAATTGGAAAGGTTGATCATGTATAGCGGATTAGTATTTTTATTGATGTATAATGTGAGGTTTTTGGAATCATCACAGTGATAGGAAGTTAGCTCAGTCTTGCTAATAGCCACATGCACTGTATCAGTTTTTATTTCACATTTATTTTTTTATTATTTTATTTCACAATTTAAACATATATCATACGAATATAAAGCGGTGGGAATATATTCTGCTATTTTTTAAAGCTCTACATATAATATATATATAACATTTTCTCTTATGCATTTCCTAAGATACCAATCGGATACGTCAATCAATCAACATTTCCTTTTAGAACTCGAGGTAGCATGAAGTTATTTTTCTAAAGATCGCCATAACATGATACTGCTTATTGGGTATTATTAAATCAGTCCAATTTCAATCGCCTCTGGGCGGATCTATCAAGAGAAACTGCGGCATAGTGTGAGCCTATCCACTGAGGGGAGGGGGTACTTGGAGCGATGGGGGGGGGGGGGGGGGCACTGGAAAATAAAATGCCAATTTACAAGGTTACTGATACGGATGGGAGGAAGCAGAAGATAATCAATGTGCGCGTCTCCTTATTTCGTCCTTTTCCCCTTTCTCTTTCTTTTTCTGTCGATGTTTATTCGTTCTCATTTGTATTCACCCTTCGCCTGGGGCACATGCCTCCCCTTTCTCCCCTCTCCCCGTGATCCCTTTTATTCAGCTACGCCTTCTGATACAGTTGATGATATCCAAATCTAGTCTTTGAATAAAACCTCACTTTATAAACATTCAACAGGGGTGTTCCAGGAAATTGAATATCTTTTTGATAAATTTAGAACCGGATTAAGGTACTGCAAATGAGATTACTTGAGGCGAGATTTTGAGATGAAGTTAAAAGTACTCTAGGATATTCCCCGACACCGTGACCGCATTGATAAACCAAAAATAGTTCTTGTTGAATCATTTTGATAACTTGGTTACTCATCCCAATCATATCTATGCTTTCTACTTTCTTCTTATAACTCCGCATGTGATGGGTGTTTATTGAATCTGCTAATATGACAACCGGAAGTAGCATCGCATTCAATCAGTAATAACTTTCATTTCGTTGATACGGTAACATTACATAGTATACTGCTTCCAAACAACAAGCGCTGTCTAGACTTACAGAAATCAACAAAAGACAATTGCAATAGCCTTGTCAATTACCTGTTTAAATTTTCAAACACAACACCAACATAATTATTACCTAGGCAATGCATAATATGATTTATTTGGGATGTTCAATAGGGTGCTGGAATTGCCTTTGAGTTGATTTCTTGTAAATCTTTGCGATTGCTTGTAATCCATTTCCCCCTTTGATTAGTTTGATTTGATTTGATTTGATTTAATTAATTAATTTGTTTCCCCCACACCTCGTTAAGTGTCTCGGTCTAGTGGATACATCGCTAGACTGTGAATCACATGGTCCGTTGTTCGAGTCCCGCTGCAGCACCAATGTACATTGGCAACTCTGAACCTAGCCGTAGTAAATGAGTACCCTGTAGTGGTTGCTTGAGCATCTTATCGAGCTTGGCTAAGGCCGAGGTGATAATTTGATTGCAGGGCCCTAAAGAAATATATAATTAATACTAATGAGGCTACCCTGGGTAAATAAGACATATTACTGTGGTATTTTTTCATGAGTGAGTAAAAGTATGCCCAAAATCATTTTAAAATACAATTGTATACGATTGTGTAGAAAAATGCGAAATGAAACATACGCCGAGTGTACAATTAGCGTAATTTAAATGCGAGAGGGCTACATCGTAAGCAGGTAGCTTGACGTGCCTGAAGCCATCACCTAAATTTGGCAATAACTGAAATAAGAGAGTAAAAAAAGTGACTTACGGAAAAGAAAAGAAAGACAAGGGAAAGGGTACACAAATAAATTAAAAAAGACCTTCACGCAAAGATTTTTTTTTAAAGTAAAAATACAGGTCTGCTGACTACGAGTATACGACTGTGCAAGGTGATTTCACCTTTGCTAAGGAAATTGAATAATTAACTTGGGAACTCATGAAATGATGCTCCCCAGTAATGTATGCTTCCTCGTCAGAAATACCTTTCTCCGATTAGCCTCATTTATTGGTATACCCGTATAATGCCTCCGTTCCCTTTACACTTTCAGAGGAACTAAAAGGGAACATGAGAAAAGTCGATGAGATTGAAAGGAAAAGAGCAGGGACAGAGGTCTATATGCGAGTCTCTCCGGAAAGTAGAAACGTCGCTTAAAAGTTCTGAGTCATTCGCCCAGTTCAGGGACAGGCGATCAAGAGACTACGCGTGCGCTTCAGTGTAGGATAATTCTTAGGGGAAGGGAGACATATGTAGAGAGAGGGGGAGTCATCACAGTCAAACAGCGCCTACAATTGAACGGACGCACAGGCGCGCGACACATTCAGTGCGCCTCCCGTATGACACATCATTTGAGGCTTCTTACTTACAACTGCCTATCTGGTTTAGCTCCTCCGAAAGGACTGTTGATGGATTCCTCGCCGGCGAATCTCATTAGCGGTTGAACACCTCTGGGACCGCGACTGACTTCTACTGCTTTGCTGAACTTGGATTTTACGATAAGGAAATATCACGTATACTGCAGGTGGACGGTAACCCTGGAGGAGATACGGGTATGATTCGAACGTGGTTCGTTCTCTTGACGGTGAAGTCATGTTTGGCTGTTATAACTTGGCGTCAGCAGCCGGCTGACAAGCTCCTGTTCGAGGGAGGCATGGTGCGTTTGAGGTGCAACACGGCAGTCGGACTCGGTCCGAATGACCACCACCACTGGGTTCGTCTTAACCCTAACTCTGGCCAACAGACCTTTCTATCGGATGGACCCACGTTATCGCCAGCTTTCGGTGCCGATGTCCGCGGTCGATTTGCGTTGCAGGCCAACCACAACCTGGGGCAGTTCGAGCTGATAATTAGACAAGCAAGGTGGTATGACAGTGGTCAATATGGCTGCATTGTCTACAATCGTGTGGCAAGTAGGAGAGCTCTCACCAGGTTTGCTATTGTGGATATTGTAAGGAAGGAGATTCCGCAAGGGTCACCGGAATGTACACTTGTACCGGCTCACCCTGGACCTGGTGATCTGGTGGCCTTTACCTGTACATCGCTCGTTGCGAATGCCCTCAGCCAACTGGCTTGGACGAATGGGCCCGACGTTATAACTACGACGGCGGTTTTGAATGATAGGATGAGGAAAGCGGTTACGTTTCACCGGCGACTCCGAGATACGGACAACCATGCAGAGTATACATGCACGGAGAAGTATCCTCTGGAGAACAGCCCCAGAGCGTCCTGCAGTTTGGTGCCTTTTGATATTCCTATGAATGTGACGCTTGAACCACCCAACGTACGCACATTGGTTGGTAGGACCATCATCATCTCTTGCTTGGCCAAAGCTGTACCGCCCATTTCAAGGTATTGGTGGCTCTTCGACGGTCATCCTGTTATTGAGAAACCAGACGTCTTTCAGTTACTTGATGGTGGGAGACGCCTCAAGATTCACGGAGTGTTAGCATCAGCAGTTGATCAATATGAGGTGCGCTGTAAAGTGACAAACGCTCTTAACATGCAGCGAAGTGCTATAGGATTTATCAAGATCTTGTCCAGTGCCGGCAAGGAGACCCTGACACCAACTGGAGCTGAAGGATACGGCAATGACACAGCTACCGGAAGGAACAAAGCACAAGCCGGTAGCAAATCAAAGGTTACCTTATCAGATAGCCGGAATCTTCCAAAGGTACGCGGAACACCTATGTCTATCCTTCTTGCAACCACTACAGGTGTTGGGGCGACAATTATCGTAATTTTAGTGGTGGTTGTGGTAATCTGTCTTCGACGGAGGGCAGCTAAGCAAGAGGAAATAGAGGACGACCTCCCTATGATTCTCGAGATATCACCACCAACACTAGGTCAGGTTGAAGAACCAGTGCCACCCGTGAGGGACAGTTCTAAGAAGAAGCCAATGCATGCTTCAGGGAGGGGAACTTCTACCTCTAGAGGAACTTCAAGAGCACCAGCTAGGGGTTCTGCAAGGGCTCAGATACCACCTCCTCCTGCAGGGCCACACGGCGCCTCGGGATCGAGGGGAAGGTCTCGGAAGTACCACAATCGACACGTTCGGCACTCCTACCAACCACTGCGCCGAGATCGCAGTGAATCCATGGAAAGAGTCCAGTATTCTATTCAAAGCAAATCGGTATCTTTGTACGAAAACGCGATTCCTCTTAGACTATCGCTACCGGATGAATGTACACGCAGACCTATCATTAAAGGATCTCGTAAAGGACCATACGCGCCCATATCTATATGAAACTAGGAATAGCATTATTTATGGAACTAGATGTTGTCGAGGAAAAGTAACAATGATCATGGTGTTTGTATATTGGTGTCCTACCTTATTCGTCGATACCTCTGAGGAAACCGGTATTTCTCGCATAGTTTTTTTCATAATAAAAATTGTATCAACATTGTTGAAATGACCGCAAAGACTTCTAACAAAAACAATCTAGGGCAATTTTAATATCCCCGTGTCTCACCTTTTGTTACACTTTTCTATAGGCAATCAAGTGGGCAATTGAACATGCCCTTGAGTTGAGTTCTCAAAAGTCTATGCGATCGTGTCATTATGAAGTTATTCTGGTTGTTAAAATTCCATGACTGTAGTTTTTAAAAAAAATGTCCGATTTTGTTGGAATATTTCAGTCACTTCGCAATTTACTCAGCTAATAAAAAAATTACCTTTTCTTGTATGGCATCATAGGATATTGTAATTTAGAAGATTTGTGTTTATTTCATATAAATAGAAAGTTATTTATGAGTGGACGGATCTCGTTCATTATCCTTCCAAGAACTGTAGACGTAATACTACAAATGCGATTATCGTAGTTTATTTGAAACAACTTGTACAGCTGAGTATATATTACCGAGCAACTGGATTGCTTATTTCAACGAAAGTGAAACCCGACACACTGGAGCTGATAGCCTTATAACAAAAAAGTGGTGAGCCTGTTAAAAATATCTAGAAATTACTCCATTTTGATTTCTCAGCAAGGAAAGAAAACAGCCTCTCCACGGTTTGCAGTTTCCTTGCTGGCCATTCTCCCATGGGGGTCACCATTTTGATAGAAATAGTGATGTTAGGTTAGTACATTGTAGGTCACCCACCCGTGAAATGCATAACAATGGTGTTATATAATAGATCGTTTTTGTAAAGCATTCAAGGAGAGGATGTTTTCTCAAAACGTATGGTAGTCAGCTCTCTGTTCTTTTGTTAAGCAATACTTGGCTTGCATAAGATGTAGTATGGTCAGACAAAGCTCCGCCACGAATTCTAAAGACTGACAAAGACGTAAATATAAGTACTCAAGGAAATTGCCCGATTGAGGTGCCAGAGTAGCAAGATGGCTCAATAATGTTTGTATCAATGACTCTCGTTGTACAATACCCCCCTTATCATGCAACACCTACTCTGACATCACTACTTCATTCAATATGACAGCTGCCATGAGAGAATGGTTGGCAAGGAAACTGCACAATTTAAAGAGATTGCTTTCCCGCAGCTGCTTCTTTTAATGAAATTTGGTGTAATTTAAAGATACTATTATCTGGCTCGCAATTTTTAATGAGGCTATCAACTAAATTTTGTTGGGTTTCATTCTCCTCGAATGTTTCCAATGTCAAGAATAAATATTTAACATAATTTCATTTTCACTGCATTTAGATTGACGCTACATTTCATTCTCACGTGCGAAGGTTATACTGGTCTTCGAGACAACAGCTGCAGGGTCATGATCGAGGGGGTCAGTTTTGTTTCCTTGGGGGTCCATTAAAGTGCACGGATTAGATTTTGTGTGCGCCCCTTTTATATTGTACAACTCCCTTTTTTATGTACATGCACGTATAAAGAGCCCCTTATAATTATTTCTTAATCCATGACTGAGAATATAGTCGGATTTTATAGATCATTATTAATTCATCTAGAGGATTTTACTGACCACAGAATGCTTGGTGTTTGTAATAATTATTCGAGTTATTATTTCCTGTCATCAGTGGCCTCAACTACGTAAGCAAAATGATCTCACATGCGCTTACATTCATAACGCTAACGCTTGACGTAGCATGCATTCAAAAAAAGTGGCCAAAGTTCTTGTTGGTGTTATAAAGGCTGCTATTGCTATTTAAGAAAGCTGACATGGAGTTAGGATGACAAATATAAATCCATTTAAAACAAATTCTCCCACTTCGTTTCCACCATTCGTTGGTCTAATCTTGACGTATCTCTCAGGCAACAGACATGACTACTTAAGCCTATGATTGCTGAGACAACAAACTTCATATTTGTACTTATTCTGTGTAACACTTTCAAATATTATTCTTCCCAGCAATTTCGAGTAGACTGATTTACACGTAGCAAATTAAGCACAGAAAATGAGTTTCAAAATTGTTGAATGGCACCTTAAATATCTTCTTCTTCTTTTTGTCTGGTATAATGTCATGGTTAATATGATAGCCCATTCCACTTTGTAAAGCTTGATACAAATTTTCATCGTTGCACAAGGAACTCTGAATGTTCTTATAAAGACTATCTCATATCATGTGAGCTAAAAACACGATATCAAATAGTTCTCCAAAATCAATTGCAATGGCCTTGTTCGTGACTCCTTAGATTCTCTCAGTTTTTTTTTTGTTGTTGCTGTGTGTGATACCTATGGCTGGTTTTAGTCACATCTAAACTCCACGATGTTCCTCTGTACCTTTAAAATCGCTGGCAAAATTTTAGAAATATTATTTTAAGAATCGTCTCTAGATCGAATAACAGTAATAACATCATGACCGTTGTGAGAATAGGCTGACGTCATCTTGCTTTCCTGTTTTATGTTATGCCATCATGTCCCTTCTGGCTTGAGGTAATTCGTTTTATGATCATGTTTCATCCGTAGAACATTTTCCCAGGTACTTTCAAAGTGTCTTCATTTCAGGTATATAGCCCCCTCCCACCCCCCCCCCCCCCATATTATACACCCACACCCGTACGCGCACAATTTTCAACTTCGTAATTGTCTTTTTGTATTTCCTTTTCAAAATTCCCTCTCTACCCTCTCTCTCTCTCTTTCAATTGCTCATATTTATCTTACTATCTCTGTCTCCCCGTCTATCTCTGTCTCTATCTATTTCTTTATTACTACTGCTCACTTTGTTTTCTCTTTCTCTCTCTCTCTCTCTCTCTCTTTCTCTGTTCTCTCTGTCCCTCCTTTCAACGATAATGTACTTCTTCCCTCTCTTTTCATGTCCTTTGCCAAGTGTAATTGTTTGCTAACTCTTAGTCAGTGAAACAAGGCCGTGTTACTTCTCCGGCCAAATCTCAAAGAGGCTCTGGACAAATATTTGTATTAAAGGTAAAGACCAGTATTGGAAACGCCCCAATTTCAAAAAATGAAATGGAAGCTCTCATTACCAATCATGTGAAAGAATATGTTTTGACTAATACATGATGATAACAAATTTGCCGGGAAACCGCCTACTAATTCATATATTTGGTAAATTTGTTTCTCTCATGGTCTGTGAGAGATATAGGGTAGTCCCATATACATCTTTCTGTGTATAGTGCTTGTAACTTTACGAAGAATGGGCCAAATTTCTTATCATTTTGATGATTCCAGAAACTTGCAGATGCTAGATGCTAGATGATCAACCTTTTCTGATCGATTCCACAACGTTTCTTTCACAATGCAATCGCATGACCATAACTGGTCTTTACCTTTAATGATATGAACAACGAAGAAAAGAAGAATGTCACATTTGCTTTAATTAAGAGGAAACTTAAGGAAATCAAATTTAAGATTTTTGCTTACCAATCGTACTAAGGTTGGCAACACCCTGAATATATTCCATTTGAAGAAATGAGGAGACGTCATTGACGAATGCAACAATTCAATTTGTCACGATCATTAGGCATAATGATCATTAGACATAACTGTTATTTACCTTTAGTTCATATCATCGTGATCATTACCATTGTGTATTTTGAACTGTGTAAATATACTTACGTGAATGAAAATAATGTATTGAAAGTTTGAAAAGCACTGTGTTAATGAATGTTATAATATAAGGATATATGATTATATTTTCAGGAAAAATATTATTACATTCGATGTAAATATCCTGCGCTGTAAATACAAGTATACATAAATCTTTCAGTAAATTCCAAATGCAGGTCGATTAAATCATGCCGAATATATATAACTATGTTTCGAATTGAGAAGTGTGAAGACATTAAATTATGTAGTTATTAAATGTAAATTGTCTTTATGAGTCATACCTTTGTACTGTTCCAAATTGAGGTACAGTTTTCAATATCCTACACACAGTTTAATGCCTTAGTCACCCCTTTTCGTATTTGGCTTGCGTATCGCTGCGTATTTATTACAAGCTGTTTTAACATGTATTCCTATTTCTTGATATAAAGAATTGAAATCTTGATATCAAGAAATGGTTTTCTGTTGTAAAGCAATGGTAATTCTGGATATCAAGAATTCATTTCTTGATATCAAGAAATAGGAATAAATGTTAAAACGGTTTGCCATAAATAAGCAGCAATACGCAAGCCAAATACGCAAAGGTGTGACTGAGGCATTAAAGAATGTTCAATTTGCTCTCCCAAAATCAACAGCCCTAAAATAAGGTGCAGCATTGAACCCCAAGAGGTGTAAAGTTACACCTTGAAAAATAACGGGTGAAAAAAGAACCAAAGAGTTTCAACTGTGCACGCAAAGGGTTGCTGATTTGGTGCCGGTCTGGTGGGCAAATATGCGTGTGTAGTTCCACTTGAAAGATTGAATTCGGACAAACAAGCTTTTAAGAATATAATTTTAAGGCCGATAAGTTAGTTATTATGATGGCTCGAATCCAAACGCTGCGGACATTCAAATATCAATCCGATTAACGGAAAATATATGACGAAACATTTCAAGTAAGACATTTTTAGTCTTTCCTTATCCAAGAATGATTTTTAATTCGGGGGCCAACCTTAACGCAATTTTTTTCAATAAAATTTCGCGTTGTAGATCTACTGATGTAAGAAAGGAACTTGATAAACACTATTTAGGAATTGTTTTCAGATGAACTTGATAAACACTATTTAGGAATTGTTTTCAGATGCGTTTTCTTTCATCTATCGAATGAGTGACTGATGCAAGAGCTAAATTTAAGATTGTAAACAAAATCAGGTGCATTATTTGGGAACCAGATAATTGCATTTGATTTCTATTTTTACTGATTACTTGTTGATTTCACATTACTAATGATTTGGATGGTATATGGTATAATGCGTTTATGGGAGGTTTTTGGGGTTGATTTGCTTGTCGATCGGTTGCCAGTGCTTGATTTTGAGGATAATATAAGTGATGTGTGATGACAAGCATTATTTTAACCATTTAAATCATACCTTAGTAATTATAATCATTATCGTTCAGGACAATTAATGTTCAATAGTGCGTATCTTAATCCCCTAATTTTTGCCTCCTATATATTTTCTTATTCTTTCATGAAATCAGGTAAAATCATTCTTATCACATCTTAATCATCCCACAATGCAACAGCTGCGCGCCATCGGGTGTGTGTTAAAAAAAAATCTACTTCCGCCCTTTCGTTCCCTTAAGAAGATTCTTTCTCCTTTATCATACACTCCACAAAGCGTATTGTGTCCTCAATTCTGAGGATAGGTCACGCTTAGATTTATTCATCACATTAAAAATAAGGAAACAAATGCTGAACCGTGCCAAGTCGATTGAATTTTGCCCCATTCATTCGCAAAATCATCCCGGAAGAGCGGTCATTATTGGCATTCACACACAATGCCCCCATAATAAGAAACCTGGCAAGTTTTCAGCATTCTTTCATTTAAAAGCTAGTCTTATCGTATGGCGTGTCAACGCGCTGGGCTTTAATGAGAGGGGCAGACAAGGTAGTCCTTCAATCGACCATTAAAGAACAGTTTATATATGTGTATGAGCTCTTGTCAATGCAACATAAAAAGTTTCGATTGAATGTATCTCTAAACAAATTGATTGCATCTCCTTTAATGAGTCGTAACTTTACAACAAATATTAATTTGCAGTTACTTTCATTTTACAGAAGGATAAATGCATGTAAGTACAATTAACTGCAGCAAAATTGGAGTTACTATTGGTTTTCTACGATTTATTCTAAGTCGAATTTCTTTTATTTTGCAGGACATGGGTTCGTGGTTTAGACAGGAAACAAAAATATCTTTTATTGGGCCTTTACAAACTCACCAAAAATGTGGATCTTATATGAATAAACGAATAAAGAGACAGAGGTTGGATTCAAACTATACACTTTACAAAAAATGTCTTCTTTTTTGTGTAGCAAATAAGAAGGTGTGTCATTGGGTTACGTTGAGTTCCAAAAAAAGTTTCATAGCACCATACCTCGGAAACATCGCTATTCGTAGGTGTTTCCAATTTCGTTATTTCTTTCTTTTAGTGCGTTCCAGTTTCGCCGTCGGCCAAATTTGACGGAGGCATGAAGGGGGTGGGGGAAGTTAGGTTGTGGGAGGATGGGAAATTAATGCTAATCATTAGATTAGAGAAGGAGCATATTTGAGAGAATTCCGGGGGATAAATTTGGACTCTTAGGTAGAACTAATTTGTTGCTATTTTCTGATGCTTGAATAGGTGATATTTAATTTCCGAAGTACTTTTACAAAAAACGGTGGAAAGAAGAAAGTAGAGAATAACTTGAGTGTTGCTTTCAATAAAATGCAGTACCGTCCCGCTGTCTCTCAATTTCGCTCACTCTCTCTCTCTCTCTCTTTTACTGTCTTCCTCTTCCTTCAAATCACCCCCTTTTGCACACTCCCTCTCTCGCTCCTCGGTGCAACTTTCCTCTACAAAACCATGTCCGTATAATATAACACTGCCTGTCTGATCAACAGATAGCAATCGAGATAAATCCTTGATCCCTCATCAAGGCACCTTTTTAAAGCCAGGCACACACCCCCGGGATTAAAAGCGGGAGCTGAGCTAGTCATAGGCGTGGTCAAGAGAACTCATCAAAACCACTTGCCTGTCAATCACGCTATCATACGTGAATCACCATGGTTTATATATATAGACATGCGACCAATTTGCCATGTTCAAGTAACGTTGATTTGATAAATTAGAACTAAATGAGGTTATAGAGATAGTTTAAACATAAATACATACTCATCATAAGATCTATTGTCCGTGTTGGCAATGACCGACTTCTGCGGCAAAGTAAACGGCCTGCCCCACCTATCCAAGAACGATAAATATAATTGAACTGAAGAGTTCTGTTTTAAAACAGGCTACATTTTTATTCATTCAGGAAGCTTCTTGATCCAATATTAACATAATTATATTGTGTGGAAGGTACCTAGACATTTTCAGTAACTTCATGCATTGATACATCAAAGAGTTCAATTTCTTATGGAAAGGTACACAAAAGAAAAAAGAAAAGAAAAGAAAACATGCCTATATAGAGTTTTAATTCCCAAATATACTTTATCTACCGTGGAACACATACGGCTATAATGAAACTATCCAATTTTAAGAGAGGTGCAGAGATTGTTTGTAAGTCTATAGTTCTCGTCAATATGAACATAATGAATGAATGCGTTGGGATGGATTACTTCCTCTGTTTCCCTATGGGATTTTCTTTTTTTAAATATCCACAGAACATTTTCCAGCAGAGATTTTTGGTCCTAGTTTTCGGTAATGATAAAAGAGTCTGGATAACGATAAGGTGACATTGGCACGAGCTGTAATTTAATGATTTAATGAATGAATGGCTCTCATCTGTTTTCTCTCCTCGTGGTCGCTGACAAGAATAGGATAAATGAAGGCTTCGGGTATGATTCTACCCCCCCCCCCCGTAATATTTTTTGCTGAACGGAATGATTCTTACCATTATCATAGATGTTATTTAATTTCGTTTTATATTCCACTTTAACCCGCTCACTCTATTACATTTTCAAGAACTTCTTTAAATTTAAAACAATATATTTTACGGGTCGTTTGTTATTAATTTCTAGAATTGGGAACGCTCAAGGGAGTAGTCATTTTGTGTGCAATATGTTTCCTTCATATTTTGTCTGAGTATTACTGTAATCATGGTAATAACGATGTCGGCAAAGTAATAAGGCGTCATTGTTTTATAAGCACCAGCAAATTTAGCCCCTGAAACACTTCTGCTTTTGAGTAAAATTGAATATAAACATTTACCGGTGCTCCCGGTAAATTTTAATAAATTTCAAAAGCGCCTACGGCCGTACAATGGTAGCTGCGACCATAAAAATCTCAGAATAGTTTCCAAACGAAAATAGCTACTCGGTCGATTTTAGTAAAGGAACATTGTTTCATAGCTTAATCAAAACTTGACCTTGAGAGGGAGCTACACAACATAAATAATGTATTATTCACAGTTTCATAAATTAGACTCGATTTTAAATGCGACAACGATCACTGAATATTGTAGGATAGCATATGCGTCCAATATGTTCATTTGAACCAAATTCATGACCCCATACCAAAACTTTGTATTACCTTTAAGAATGTAAGTTCAATTTTATCAATCATTTCTATTTAATATATTAAGGTAGCTTTTTATATATCAATCACATGAGTACTTTCAGCACCCTGAGCATACTATGGAATGGATATGGCGCTGTACAAATACTCTAAATATTGTTTGTCATTATTTTGGTTATTATTATTATCATTATCGTTGTTGTTGTTGCTGTTTTATCATTATTATTACAATTATTATTATGGTTATTATTCGTAACCATATAAGAAATGTCTCATAAATGTTTTGTTTTATGCAAACACAATGCAATTCAGCCTCCATGCAGTAAATAACATAAACGATTCAGCTCAATTTAAATAATTACAAAACGACTGCCAACGTTCTTCGAAGCGGAAGATGAAACCTTGAGGTACACCCTCGCATCTTAAGGAAAACTAATCTTCTTCAAAGTAGAATTTGTTGCGAAAAATACTCCCTTTTTTATATGAAGAGGCGGGAGAAAATCAAGGTTTCTTAATACTGTATGTAACCTTTACTTGTCCTTTTATGAACATTCCTTATTTAAAAAAAAAAATCGTTACCAACTTGCTTTGCTTTTTCGTTAATGAATCCTTATACCGTATCTAATCAAAATAAGATTATCCGGGTAAAGAGAGGGAATTTGCAAATTTGCTCGTTCATCCGTTACTTTGGAAGAATATTATTATCATAGTAGAAATGTCTCGTGATATAGAGTGCTATTCAAATGCCCTCTTAACACACGTATAAATCAAAATTTATGTTTTGACCAAAAACATTCATTTGTAGTCCCATACATTCATTTCTGTGTGCAGTGCATTACTTTTCATTTCAACCATGTTTAATAATCATTTAAAATTCTCACAGTTTGCATCAATTATGATGTACTTCACAATCAGTCTTTCCTAATTTCCAGATTCGTCCAATGTAATCGCATGACCAAAACTCAATATGATCTTTAATAAGGCATGTGGGTATGAATGAGTTGTTCACGTTTGCATCTTTTTAAAATTTTACAAGAATGGGAATTCTCCTTCTCGACATGAATAGCCGATGTGGATGCCAGACCTAATTACATGCGACCCTTTCTTAATCTCTGTGCCAATTAATGATATCCAGTTTCCCAAGGGCACTTACCGCAAAATATCAAGAAAATATAAATATGAAATCCTTATTAATACCTTGGAAGGAAATATCTAAAAAGGCAAAAATATGAAGCAAAGTTATCTCAAAGAAAGATGTGTTTACAAAACATGTATCTAGATGTCGTGAAAGAAATTGTTCATGCTGCTAACACCTCACCATGGAACAATTCCATTTTTGTACATCACTCTGCTAAAAGCAATTTTTCATTTCCTTGCAAATTTCTCTTTTTCTAAAGAAAAAGAAAGCGATCAAGACGATCTGTGTTCATTTGTAGTGTAGTGCCTATTTTGTTCCTTTCGATAGCGTAGCTATGTATTCTGTTCAGTTTAATTTATTTCCATATAATTCATATTTCACATAGAAAAGTTATTGTTTACTGGAAAAAGACAACAAAGAGTTTGTAAGTAAACGTGAATATGAAAAGATTAAATTAATCAATTTGCTTGTAATTACTCCAAAAATAGGAACCAAAATATGTACATTTCTTTTCTGAACAAAATTTTCGCCTAAATAGTCCTTCTCAACTCATCTCTTGCCCATCCACCAATGTCTATATATATATATATATCCGCGGGATAATTACATGAATTATTCGGTATCAGAGTTGTATTACATTGTTTTGGATATGTTAATACTTCTCGTGGGAGAGTTAACGCCCTTTCGGCCATCAACATACAATATGTAACCTCTTGTTCCAACACTGAATATATATATATTATTGTCTCATTTAACCAACTGGGAAATCCGGTCATTAAACAAAAACATAAAACATAATTGCCAAATCGAATTAATCTCTTAAAGGGGTAGAACCAGGCCACTGCACACGCACGTGAAGGGGTAAGAACATGCACCCATTTGCACTCCTAATCGTGCCTCTTGAGACCCCTTCAACATATCGGATATTGACCTCGGAAGTTCCCCTCTCAACGACATTAAGTGTTCCAGGGAGTGGGGTGATAGATGGGGGATAGGAGGAAAGAAGGAGATGGGGAAGGAAGTATGGGCGGGCCTCTATCTTGAATGTGTTTATATATATATATATTTATTTATAGAGAGAGAGAGATACTATGTCTTAATTATATCTTTTAGTCCATATATCGGATAATTATGTTAGGAAATAGTCATTAAGGTCGTAAACCTGTGATTATGGACAATAGGAATTAATTTATACATATGATCGGAAACGACCGAAGTATTCTGGGGTTCTCAGGAGGCCACCCTGAATATTTTGGTATCTTAATCAATACAATATATTATTGAAGCCCATTCGTTTTCCGTTTGGAGGGGTGACCCAATACCGTTTTCGTTATCGGTGTCAGCTGCTGTAAGCAAGTGTTCAAGAGTGATCTGTTACTGATGAGACCGTGACTCATAATTATCATGGGAATTATCTTTATCCAGTTGTTATGTGTGATGTCACCACCAGGTCAGGATAATCAGAGGGCAAATAATTAATCATGTTAAAAACAACTTGCATAATAGTTTATCTGATATTACCAGCTTGCTTTTTATAAAGGAGTAAATAGACTACACAATTTCTATGTCGAGTGAACTGAGATAATCTTAAATTACTCAATTTTAAGCACGAGCAATCATCATGATCATTATACGTGATATAAGAATCATGTTTTGTATAAGCCTGTAGTTCTAGAATTTTTTTAATTTATATATATTTATTTATTATACTAATTGATGTATATTAAGAAGTTTTGGAATGACCTAGTTCGGTTTAACAAAATTCGGCTATTTCATAGTTCGAATAGGAGGGCATCTAAAGATAAATCTCTAGTACAGGATTTGTCTCCCATTTAACTATTTCAAATTGACATTAAAAGAAAGAGAAAACTTACAAATTATTTTTTGCCAGGACCTCTAACCTCCTATTTAAAGGAAGGATCCATCTGCCCCGGCAGGATTGTGACAACAATGTCGAGAAGCCCTGAAACAATTCACGCAGACGTCTGTTCCAAGATTCGAACGAGGTCAACCTACATAATACTCGATCTTCAGGAGACAGTAGCTAGTGTGACTCTTAATGCCCCGGCCACACCGCCAGACCGGATGCACACTGATTGCAGACCGATCCGATTCTTGGCCATTGGGGTAATGTGATAAGCTACTTCGGAGATACTAGCAATGTACGCATGGACAGATAAAGGTCAACTGTACAAAAATTGTGGATACGTGTTATGTGACCATTAGTCATTTATGCACGGTACATTCTATGATAAACAAGTGGACATTCTTTTTCTTCAAGAGGCCAAACAAAATGTATTCATGAAACACCTCCATCACTTTTGCAGGGATTATTCTAAAATGGAAAACGTGCGTGGGACGTCTCCATGTGTCAAAGATCTATGGATATTTTTGGGTCGTTTGTACAAGTGCTATTTCCGAAGCGGCTTATTTTTTGATCGGTCCGTTGTCGGTCTGGTGTCTTTCTCGTTGGTGTGTCGGTCTCGTTGGGGTGACGGATGAGAGATAGTGTCCTGACAGCCAGTTTTTAAAGATGCTACTTCCGACATAAATTAGAGCCTCCACTAATTGATTGATTGACTGACGGGCGATGGCCGGGGCCGTAAGCCATGGTTAGTCACCTTTAAAAAGCGCGCGTCAATTAACGGGGCTATCCTAATGGTTACACGGACATCGACAGATAATTTGCCAAGGTGCGAAAGATCTTTTCAACCTTAAAATTAAAAGTTTAGTTTTAGGGCATGAAATTGCGTTGAGAAACTGTCTGGAAATCATTCGGAAGAAAACGAGTATTGAGCAAATGAAAATAATGTTTGATATTTGATGATTGTTTAACTGACTTCTAAGACAGCATATTTTATAATGTCTCCTAGGGACTTGTTAAATGGGGATTCATGCCTCTATGCTGGACCCGAGCGCATCGAACCCGTGACCCACTGGTTAATACGAGACTACTGCTCTACCCCGGACCTGAACCACCTTAAATAGTGAATTGTGAGGTATCGAATCGTCAAAATAATTTAAATTATACTGAGTCATATAAAAATTAGAAAATACAATCACTACACGCAGATATTGGTATACATGACTACACACATGAAACATACGTATGGCACATATGTTTGGTCCTAATCTTAATTCTATTTGTGTTAGCAATATTGCGAATGCGGATAATCCATCATTTGACAATGTAACTATGATGTGCTGCTACATGAGAAGACAAAAAACGAAAAATCCCCCAAAATATACTTTTTCTCATTAATCAGACCTCGGCTTGCTTCTCGATCGGTCTTTAAACGAATTTCCCTGTAGTGCCATTTGCAATGGTGAGTTGGTGTCCGGTGCTAAATTGAAAAGATTAATCATACTATAGGATTTCATCACAAGACTTTAAAATTAAGATTTTAATTCCAATGAATGCATGGTTTTGTTAACTGACGGGCGATGTCCCCAGCCGTTAGCTATGATTAGTCACACTTTAAAATTCGTGCGTCAGTTAACGGGGCTAGCCTAATGGTCATGCCGACAGACGGTTATTTCGCAAAGGTGTGATAGATATTCCATCTTTTGTATCAATTGCGTTTAGCTACGGGGTGATTGCCAGCCAATTTGTTGTTGTGCCCTAGAAGGGGTGGGTGAGGAAAGAGATAGGGGGGGGGGGTAGACAATATTTAAAAAATGATCCGACCCCCTTCCACACCCACACCATCACCTAATCAACGGTCATAGTAATTTGCGTTTCACCATGCACCTATTAAAACCCTTTTGACTCCGGTACTCCCCCCCCCCCTCTCCCCTTAATAATGTCTGGACCCAGGCTACAAGTACACCCATGCTTCCGACCTTAAACGAACTATGCTCTGGGGTATCGTTTGTGATGACGAATATCACTTAAAGGCATCCTTTAACAATGTTTAATCTGAGGTGCATGGCCTTGCTAATCAGTGTCTGTAATAAGGTGTAATATCAACAAAATTGCGCTCCAAAATGATCATGAAGTGCCTCAAAAAAGTCCAAATCTTTGACTGACCGGTTTGACCAAACTCATTTTCCCCTAAAGTATGAAGTGTTATAAAAACCGTTAGGAAAATGAATTTTTAAAATTTCGATTTTCATTCATAAATATCTTGATAACTAGACAGGCGATCGGCTTGTAACAGTCATGGGGTGCCTGACTGACCTAGAGGTTAACGATTATCATTGCAGCATGAGCTAAATCCAGGATCTTGTTTCAGAATCTGAGACAAAGTTACCCAATCCCTTTAATTTGATAGATCGATGACAATGTGTCTCAGCTGCCCGGAAAAAGGCCGTTACTGCCACAACAAAGCCCGTATGGCCTTCTTACGAGCAGCTGACGAATTAACTTTTGCATACAGTACTACAACAGTGTACGCGTTTAAATTTCGATAGATATTTCATTTAACCAAACTAATAATAATATTCAGTTCTTGTAAAGCGCATAATACAGTGGGAGCTTTTTAGCACGATGGAAACAAAAATGCACGCCCACGTGATGTCAATTGACCAATCGGATTGAAAGGATTCTAGAATTCGTCTTATAATATGAAATAACATCTACATGCGCTTCCAAGGAACTTAAATTATTACCCTAGCTTTAGCTCCGGCAGCCGTTATAAGCGCACAGTGCATTTCAAGGATTAATCCTACCAGGTACCTATTTAGGCCTACCTTACCTGGGTTGAGTGTGGTAAATGTAGATTATTGTCTTGCCAAAGGACATTAGTACCGCGGCGGGACTCGAACCGCAGACCTTGTGATCAACAGACCGGTGACATATCCACTCGACCACGCCACCAATAAATACAATTTTGTTAAGAATATGTGAACAATAAATGAAGTAGATCTTCTGGTTCTAAGAATCTAAGTATCTAGGAAATTTATTTAAACTCATTATCCTTATTATTATTATCATTTTCGTCATCATCATTATCAGTATCTTTATAATCATTGAACATGATCGAAAAGGGAAAGGATACGTCTAAACCGGGTTCAATAACAATCCTCCTCCTCCTCATCAAGTTATTAGAAGTAGTAGTAGTAGTAGTAGTAGTAGTAGTAGTAGTAGTAACATTTTGACTATCAATATAATAATCATTTCATCATTTTCACCGGAGTCATCATCATTATCATCACCATCAATCTTCATTATGACTATCATCAAGAATATGAGTTTTCTCATTGCTATTACTATTTTGTGTGGGTTATCAATGCAAGGGCTTGCTGCAGTTCAGGAACACGTTCAAGCACAGAGGAGAAGGGAAGGATACATCTAAGTCGGGTTTAATAAATTTTACTGATCGTCAAGTATTGACAGAGGCTTGCTATGAACCAAAATCAATGGCGTAGATAAAAGGGCACAGGGGCACGTACTTCTCCCCAACCTATCGGATTTTGAAAGCGGAATAGAAAATAAACAAGGATAAGAAAAGGACGAGGGGAAATAGAACATGAAGAAAGATAATACACCCCGTCCCACACTCTCCTCTAATCAAGAAATTTAGCTTAAATTTCCTCCACTAGGTCATCCCCCATTAGGGGGGGGGGGAGGTGCCCCTAAATCTCTAGACCCAGGCTTCGCCACTGACTGAAACATTTTTAAAACCGTGAAAAGGTCGATATGTGATATTTGTTCTGCCATGAGGTTAAGTAATATTTCCTTCTAAATGGAGCTGTGAGTGGTTTTCATTGACAACTTGGGCACTCAATCAATTTTTGTTGAAGATCCATAGAAGCTCATAATCATATTGTGATGAACTATTATTACGCGGTACTATTATAGCCAACTATAAGATAGAGCCAACTCCG
The DNA here is from genome assembly GCF_000002235.5 of Strongylocentrotus purpuratus. Lineage (NCBI taxonomy): Eukaryota > Metazoa > Echinodermata > Echinoidea > Camarodonta > Strongylocentrotidae > Strongylocentrotus > Strongylocentrotus purpuratus. The sequence goes on from NW_022145607.1 coordinate 29,017,064, forward strand.
GTATTTAAAAGCAAAGTATGACCATTGTTGTTTCACTGTATTAAAGCATGGCTAATATTTTAGTTAGCTCAAAGTTGGATAATGTAGTCAAAGGGTGCAGATAGTTCGACACGTTGCCGCGATATCGCCCAAATCTGTCAAGATAAAGCCAATAAGCCTTGAAGCTCTTTATGTGGGCTTTGAGCAAATAGTTAGAGACCTTCAGCAAAGCCATTCACCTGCTTCCTCGAAACTCATGACTAGCCTCTCAAAATTGTTTACAAAAAATGATCTGTATACGATGCTTCGTGTGGGTGCGTGTATGTGTGTGTCTGTGAGCCTGTAAGAGCAAAAGTGTCGTAGATAAGGGGGTCATGAGGAGCATGTGCCCCCTCCCCCATCGAATGGCGCTCTCTCCAAGTCTAAATGTGTAAGAGTGGAATCCACTTTCAGAGATGTCATATTGAGGTGATGATGATGATGCTGCTGCTGATATTTCTGTTTAAAAATGTTCAAAGGCGCAAGCTTTCCCAATGAATTTAGTATTTCACATTTGCTGAAATGAGTAAGGTTTGACGCGTGAGCTGATGTGTTCAGAGAGGAAATCTAGGGCTACACTGTTTTTTTCCACTCTGAAAAGAGTAATTGAACCTCTGCTTTGGAGTGAATTCCAATATAATGCGGAGTGGATTCCAATATAATGCGGAATGGACTCCAATATAATGCGGAGTGTATTCCAATATAATGCGGAGTGGATTCCAATACAATTCGAAGTGGATTCCAAAACAATGCGGAAAGGATACAACTGCAAAGGAAGTGATCCCTAATATATGAGTTTTCAACTTTTTATTTTTGAATGTATTACTCTTTCGTTCAACATTTCGATAATGATATAACGGCGTATACTAAGTAGAACACACTAGTTATGCATACATACATGTGCACATCGAACAAAGAAATACATTGATAAAAAAGACGAGGAGACCTTCGGTACAGCTTAGCTTGTAAATGTAAGTCCATCAAAACCAATTAAAACAATGTTAAACACTTATTTGTTTAAAATCTAAACAAACTATTCAAGTATTGATATCAACTCCTCTGCACTGAGGAAACTGGAAAATAGAAAAAGAAAGAGAATTAAAGGGAGGCATGGGAGGTGCTAAGAAACGTGAGCAGAATATATATACCTTCCTAAAAACGTCTCCCTATCCAGTCACCTTGTTCATTCATATTTATTACATCCACTAGGTAAGACTGTTACCCCCCCCTCCCCCCCCCCCTTCCTCATGACGTCTGTGCCCCCTTTAATGCCTGGACCCGCACTACGCCACTCACATGACTGACGAGTGATCGACCCGAAAACGGATGTATTAGAGGGGTTATTGTCATCCTGTGTAAATTCTCTCTTAATACTGGCACTTTTCGCTAAACTCCTATCATAAGTGAAAATCAGGTGTGTTTTCCCCCTTCGGTTTTACTACATGCATGCATATTTTTCAACGTATAATTTTATAATTTGAATTATACTCTCTTAACATAGTGACACTGGTCATTGCGGGTGTTTAAGTCGTAGTATGGAATTCCGTCGTATACACTTCTCAACTTTTGGGGCTTTTGGATTGGCAATCATGAGAATACAAATGATTTTTCTTTTAGGGGGTGGGGGCGATCAGTAATATAAATTTGAGGGTGTGATGCATGATAAGATAACTACTTGTGCCTGTGTCGCAGCCTAGTACGTGAAGTGCTGCAAATGTGTTGCTTCTATGATATGGCATAAATAAACAGTAGATAGATAATGGACACAGGGCGGGAGAGAGATGGGATGAACAAAAATGTAATAATTTTTTTTTTTTTTTTAAATCGCAAACAATTTCGAGAAATCATCTGCAGGAAATTCAAAACGATAATATTCCCCCCCCCCCCTGGTGCTAAATCAGGGACTAATTCAACGAAATTACTTAAGTATTATGTCTCTATACAATAAGACTAGATTAATTTCTTCATATTACGCAATAAGTTTCCTAGTAACGAGGCCATATGCAAGCCTTATTGTGGCATTGTTCATAGTTGGCAATTGCATAATGTTCTCCGAGCTCCGAGAATGACAAATTAATCATTGTACTTAAAGGGCCCCTTTCCGTAAGACATTTGGAAAGGTCATACTTTATACAAAAGAAAGGTCAAAAGAGACAGGGACGAGGCAAGCTTCGAGGTCTGTAGAACACATTATCAACACATCCCCATGCACTCACTTTCGATGATAGATTTGATAGCGAGAGAGGGAATTTATCAGGGGGTGTGAAAATCAAGAACTTTTGCAAATCCATGAACTCAAGTTTAGCCCGAAACGAGGTTTACGGAGCTTAAGATTCATTCAATGATATAATCCACTTGTACAGTTCAACTTGACAGCATTTTCAGTCAGTCTTTACTGAGTAAAACGTTTCCCATTAACATAATGTAATAACCGTCTTATGGGAGGGGTCGAATTGCTGTTTACAACGCAAGTTTTATTCTGATACGGGACCTATGACGCTATGAGTTGAATCCATTCATATCATCATTATCATTGTATCGATAAATTACTTTATTTAGCATTATTGAGTTAAAGTCTTGTCTTCTAGACGCTTTGTAGACAAATCTGATGGTAAATTCGATTGGGGGGGGGGGTTGGGGGTGAGGGGGGGGGGGGGTCGTGAATAGCTATTTACAACCTGTGTTAATTATATTTTAGGGAGTAAGAGTAATGAGTTTTTTAAAACTGTTTTTTCGGTGAAAAAGGACTGAAAATGGAAAGTTACTATAAATCTGAACTTTCAATTAAACATGATATAATTCAAGTAAGCCGGGGTTTTGAGTCAAAGAGAAGGTTGAGTATGTGAGTGTTATCATTGGTATTATGCAAGTGTGAAAGATCATCAGATAACAAATGTTCCCTAAAAAGCATGGCTCTTCAAATGATTTCATATTCGAAATATGGCATAAGACAACAACAAAAGCGGGACGGATTTTTATGCAACATGTTCGTGTAACCCCATATACATTTTGTCTGTGTACAGTACTAAGACTGGGTCAAATTTCTTATCATTTTGATAATTTCAGAACCTTGCAGTACACACCAGTACTTTTATGCTAGATGATCAACCTTATCTGAGCGATTCCACACTGTTTCTTTCACAATGCAATCGCATGACCAGAACTCAACTTTATCTTTAAGTACATGTAATGAGATGTGTAATTATGATATAGAACGTATATGCCATGCTTTAATGCATACACATTATCAAGATACAACTGCTTATATGTTATTCGTGATTGATTATTTTTTAAGTTCGTACAGAATATTATTTTCACCGAAATTAAAGAAAAATAAAAGAATAATCAAAACAAAACAAAGTCGATTTCCCGAGCAATCGTGTCACGTGCGTCACATATATTCTAAACTCCTATATTTATAATAATGTAGGCAACATTGCGCATAAATAAGTGTAGACCTCCTGTGCCTCTTTTATGTTGAAGCGGTTTTTTGTTAAAGTTGATTATAATGATATCGTCTGATTTTTTTGTGATGGAGAATTTGTAACATGGGATAACCTTATTCATCAAAATTCAACAATTACTAGATAATACAGTCTCTGAGTTAGATACACAATAGCAGGATAATATAAAGTTTATTAAAATTTCAATTGCTGAATGATCTCCAAACAAACAAAAAGACAGTATTGATAACAACTTAAAAATATTCATGCTACATTGCATATTTTACCACATCCCCCGTTGACCTCTATGTCCTCAATTAATTTAATGAGGTATTATGTGATTAAAATTTGATCTAATTTTTCTGAATCTGCATGACCAGGGATGACACCAAACTGGCAACGGCCTGGTACTGATCATCCCTGATATGGCATGTTAATCTCATCCGATTAACTTGGTTAAGAATCACCTGTCCAAGAATCTGGGTATTCTTTGTTCTGTCCAATCAAGGACAATTACACGTATAGCCTTTGCAAAGGATGAATGAATCTGTGTTATTCTTTTAAATTGGCAACGCGAACATCTCGCATAGGCCTACACTGTGTATCAGAAATGTCAGACAAGTTTTTTATGTGACCGAAATGTTTATTCTCTGAAGTGTTTGATATGAATAAGAATAGATGTAACTAATTTTGAAGGAAAGTACAAAAAAGCTGTTCATGGGAATTTGTTGCCATGCTTAAAGACTAGAAACTGAAAGCTCTCGGCGTTGAACAGTTTCATTTTGGGGGAGGATGCGAACTTATTGATTGTTATTTTGTGCACAGGTGTAAAAAGGATAGTTTTAGTAAATATTTTTGGACTAAAAGGACTTCAATATAACTGGATCGAAACAAATGGATGAGAAGAAGAAAACTGAAATCAATCGGAAATCTGAGCTCCGGATTATAGGTAGTAGTCAAGTAGTAAAGAATCGTCGATTGATATTTGGCGTGGCCTCATGCAGTTGTTAACTTCTGAACAAGTGTTCTCTTACTTCACTCGAAGGTTCAATGCCAGAAATGAAAGACAATTAGAGAGATTTGCCTTGAGTCCTCGAGTTGACACGAAGCAAATGGACCAAACACGAAGGCAGTCAGAGTTACAAGCCATGATTATTGTCGAATGCTGCTTGTCAATATGATTTCACTGTGAAATCATTGTTCTTACTTTAGGCATTATAAGTTGGATTCAAAACAAACTTAAATGATGCTAACATGAAGTAGATTCCATTTCTATTTTATGAAGGGGTTCATTAGGTATTTATTTCGCTACATAATTACGAGCATGTGTACAGAATTAGACACTTGGTGTGCAATAATCAGTGAATTAGGAAAAACGGGGTTAAAGCTAATCTTGAGCTCTATTATATTACGGGAATCGTATATCGAGACTACACGGCTATAATCATTCCGGGTTTTTATCCTGCAGTAGATTAATTGTTTAAAACCAGTAAAATAAAAACAAACTCACAAAAAAAACTTGCTGGAAATCATCTTATATAAAAACCACAACTCTCATTTGCACATAGTGACCTGTATAGGTGTCGGGCCTACTTCCCTTGATTTCCTTATCTTTCTATGCTCATTACCCAGCCACTATACATTTTCAGCCAAAATTGCTCGGCACGTGTCATTTATTTGTAATCTTGAACATTCAGTGCATGTTATGTTGGATTCTGTGAGAATGAATCTTCTATCATTACCAGAACTCAAGCTTAACTTTTAGTCAGTCCTTTAGGAACACAGACTAGGATAATTGAAGCATTTCCAGAGCGCGAAAGAAAAGCGTAACGAGTTCCACGTTTAATATATAAAGGTCAACGCTGATACTCTCCATAATAACTCTCTCTTTCATCTTCACCGTGCGTTGAGACCGAGACACAGAGGTAGGGGTGACTCATTGTTTTCGGGATGCCCGATGAACTATTCCGAGCTAATTTTGGACTATGATTTTGTTTTACTTTCTCTCTCTCTGTCTTTCTTTTTTATTGATAAGAAGTCCTGGATGGCATGAATTACCGAGCGAGACTATTTTGCTTTGCTAGCTTCAAAATACAGCTGCCCCCGCATAACATCCGTTCACGAAGAGTCCATTGTTAAGACGCAGTAGCCTGGCAGTATATCGGGGGGATATGGGGAGGAGTTGTCGGGGGTAGAAAGGAGGGGCTACCCCTCCATCTTTGTAAATAATTTGCTCGGGGTAGTGGCATGAGGGAAGGGACCCACGGTCCTCTGACAAGCAACAACAACAACAGAAGAAGAGTAAAGAAAAGAAGAAACAAATAAAGAAAGAAAGAAGATGTGACAATCATATTACATGTACATGTACAACGTATAACATTTTTCCACGTAACTTTTGGTGTCCCAAAGTTCTGCTGGAGAAGCTTATACAATATTGTTATGAAGTGTCCCTTAGTTATACCAGATTGGGGTATGTCAGGACCAATGCTCCCTGCCTCCCCCTCCCCCCCCCCCCCAGATAATTTGGAAAAGCGGGGGGACTTTACAGCTACTAATCAAAAGTACAGACATAGAGGTGAAAGGCTTTTGGGGGACACTCACTATCACATTCACGGTAACCAGCTGTGTGACCAATTATATTGCAGACACAATCAGCTCATCTTTAGATACATTGAAACACACACACTTTACAACATTAATGCTAGAGGCACTAGTGAACCAAGCTGGGGTGTTGCGATATCGTACCAAATCTAGATTTTTAAAGACCACAACATTTCTTTGAAGAGACCAGAAAGAAAAAAATATTCGGAATACCATAAAGGATTTCTTATTAGTGTACATACAGATGTTTAACGTTATGTGAACCGGGCGCGTACGCAGGGGGGGGGGGGGGGGGTTAACCCCCCCCCCCCCCCCTTGGTATTTTTTATGCGTGGATTTTGGAGAAACCCCCCTCCCCCTCCCCTTTGTTAACTGTTAAATTATTTGTTTTTCTTTTTTTTTTTCTTTTTTTTTCTTTTTTAATATAAAAAATGAAGAAAAAAAATATATATACCAATGGCTGACCTAAAAAAAACCTTACCCCCCCCCCAACGGAGCAAAATGTCAAATTTACAAATTTCGAGACCCCCCCCCCCTCAAAAAAGTGTCCTCTTACCCCTCCCCCCCTCCCCCCCCCCCTTATTCAGCGGCTGGCTGAGTCGTTGCGAAATTTTCAGCCCGATTGAAAAAATTTAACCCCCCCCCCCCCCTTGAAAAAATCCTGCGTATGCGCCTGGTGTGAACTACACGTATACTCATAAATTTTGCGCGAACCTTCAAAGAATATGACAAAGTGTCGTACAGTCAATTAAAGTATTGAATAGTTCTCTCAATTAAAATAGGAACAACAATGCAAAAAGCATAATATGAACACGACACATAATTTATTTTACGCTTATTTTTACAACATCGTTGTTCAGGTACTTTTGAAAGAGTAACAAAATGAACGACCAGAACATGTTAGCGTATCATTCAGAATGCTTAAACATCAACTTTGTGTTCGTCACTCACATACAAAGTATTTAATAGGCACCTTTTCGTTGTATCTAAATGCCTGAATCAAATGAAAAAGTCTTAAAAGGCGGGGGATGTGGGGGCTCCAGGTCCCTCAGCGAAAGTTATTCAATCCACCCTTTGTGTAATTCTAATGTTAATGCCAAATTTCACTGTAAAATCTGTGTGAACACTTTTGCTCGCTCGTAAAGTCTGAGTTCCTACAACATTTATGCAGTCAGAAATGTTATTTAAAGTTTCGGGGAATCTTTTTCTCCATGTAAGATTCAGAATTGAGAGGGCTATGGGGAAAGTGCCCCCCCCCCCCCCCACGCCCTCCGGGATCATGGAAAAAAGAAACTAAGTGCACAGAGAGAGATAGAGAAATAGAGGGAAAGAGGGGACATCCTTAAATGGAGTTGAATACCCCCTTCCACACCCTTACTCCACTTGTTCTTTCGCATCGAATAATAAGACCGATGTGCCTCCTTATGACATCATCCCCCCCCCCCCCTCAATAGTTTGAAACACGCTCCGCCATTGTTAGCGGCTATTGTAGTAGCCTCATGATGCCTCGGCTAGTCATGATGGAGTTATGGAAATTGGCAGGAGAGAGAGGCACACTAAACAGGAAAACAATGGCTATTAGCAGGCTGTGATCTCATTTTGATGACAGCAATTATTCGTGAGAAAGAAGAGATAAAGTTTGAATAGTCTGTGGTTTTAAAGGTAATGATCAACCGTTTTAAGTATCTTCAAAAAATGGTTTCAATACGTATACATGTCTGATTGGAGAAATAATATTGTGAAAAATGGGTAAGTGATTAAAGTTTTAGCGGTTGTCTTCTTTGAGATTTTCCTGCTTTGTTGTGCCGTCTGCTTCTTATTAGGTATTAGGTAAAGTACGTAAATTGATTAATCCCAGGTTTGTTTGTTTGTTTGTTGTTGTTGTTGTGGTGGTGGGTTTTTTCGGGGGGGGGGTGCTAAATTGCTATCATCATACTTCATACTTTCTAAAATATTCTCCCATTTACACCTAGGCAGAGAGTGGGAAATAATGTATTGCTAAAGGACGTAAGTGCCGGGCTAGTATTCGAACCCTAAACCGTTGGTTTGAGAGTCATGTGAATGAACCCCCACACCGCGACACCTCCACCTATACCAAGACACCTCCATTTTCCGTATTGAGGCATGTGCTTATTGTTTTTACATCCTCAATTAGCACAGGGGGGTGTTTCACAAAGATCCTAAGTTGAACTTATCTCTAAGTTGGACTTAAAAATTATGGAAAGCCATTAGCATCTTTGAAAATATTTTGTAAAAGTTATTTTAAAAGTCATAAAATGCTGATTCAAATCATTAATATGTTCTATTATCAAGGAGATGACATGTTCTTGATGTGGAATTTCTGAAAAGTCTAAAATACTTAAATTTTTGCTTTTGAATATATTTTATTTTAGGGCTACAAATGGCTCTCCATAATATTTAAGTCCAACTTAGAGTTAGGATCTTTGTGAAACACCCCCCTAGTAATAAAGCAGTCGAAATGACATCTCATGTACAACGCAACGGGCGTTGGTACCAGACATGCTAATTGAAGAAAAAAAAAACTCTACAGTAACCATGACAACGCTAATAGAATAATCATCAACAATTGCAATCAATTAACACTGTACAGGTAGGCTATATTGACCTAGTTGTTACACGAATTCACAGCCCTTTCAATAATCTCCTTCCGTTATTTTCTCGGTTGGAGATCTTAATATTCGTTTCCTCTCTTTTGAACGATTTTTTGGATTTAAATAATGAGGCTACTTCCGTTCATCATAGCATCCATATTGCCAAATGTATATCTGCGCCTTAGTTTATTATAACGTACCCGGACAATTACTCCTCGACCTTCCATCCTCAGGCAAACTTTTCGACTAGTCTCATATAATTATCCCCCAGGACAATTATGCCCAGACGATAACCCTTCGGGAAATCCGGTCATATTCCAAAAGTGGCTCTCTAGTCCAAATATATATCAGATGACTTAAATTTAAAGATGACTTAGTCGTTAAAAATGGTTGCCAGAGGGAACAAGAACACAATTTCAACCACATTTTTTGTGTGCGTATTTAAAAGTATGCCAGGATGGGTTTTGCTGTAGGGGAGGGAGCTCGTGCTCCATGTGTCCCCCTCCACCCCCCTCCCCGGATCCGGAACTTGCGCTGATTATATCAGATCAGGGCATCGTTTTATTAAACTCTTACAAGTACAGGTTTACCGACATTCCATTGAAACACGTGTAATATTTAATACAGGCATTTCGACGGGTTGTCTGTGAACTTGTACTTGTGAAACGCCGCCCAGGTAATCAACTTAGTCAGTGTTGGTAGACTCGGTACGAAGTATTTCAAAAGGATTATCGGATATCCCTTCGCGTTGATTGAAGTGGAACATCCCTATCCATAACCCTCTAAAATCCGTGATCCCTCGGAGAGAAGTTTGTAGCTTTCCACCCCACCCCATTCTTTCATCCTCTCTCTCTCTCTCTCTCTCTCTCTCTCTCTCTCTCTCTCTCTTTCTCTCTCTATCTTAGTCTCCTCTCTATCTCTCTTTCTCTTCGCCTCCTCTCTAGCTATCTCTCTCTCTATCTCTCTCTCTCCCTCTCTCTCTTCATTTCCCCGTCTCTCTCTCTCTCTCTCTCTCTCTCTTTCTTTACCCCCTCGCTATTCCTCACTATTTCTCTATTTGTTTTCCTCTCTTATTATCTTTAGTCTTCTTCTCTACCTCTCTCCTCACTCCCATCGTTTTCCCTCTTTACCGCCCTACACCACAATTTCCTCGTTCGTCTTCATCCCAATTAATATTCATGTCTCGATTTATTATTCGTAATGTTATTATTGTCATCATTATTATAATTATCATTACTATTTTCATTATTATTTTCAATATAATTACCATTATTAGAAGTAGTATCAGTAGTAGTAGTAGTAGTAGTAGTAGTAGTAGTAGTAGTATCGTTAATGTCACTGCTATTATCAATATTATTATCCTTATCATCATCACCATTAATTTTTAGAAAGTTCGTTGTAATGATTTCTATTTAACGAACAACTGACTTTAGTTCGTAGCAATCCGACTTTGTCTTTCTTTTTTTTAAAATACAGAATAACAAACATAGGCCTACGCCCAGTTTGCTAAATCTCTTAGCATCTACTTCAATATGTATATGCATTCTTTTGATTTTTAAATAACTAGTGATTATTTTCAAATATGATACCTGGCTATTTAAACTTATGTATAGGAATCATACCACCCTTTTCCCTCCACAGCAACCTAATATTACCTTTTAAAAAAGTACTTTGAACATGCAATTACAATCGAAAAAGTGTGCAGAAACTGATTATAGAAATGCTAGATTAACACAAATTGGTCAATTATTAATCCCATGAGATATGTTTAGACATTTTTCGAAACTTTTTGGAGTGTTTATCTCACGGATATTACTATGCGAGCTCAAATCTGTAGCGATCAGAGCTGCTCTAGATATATTACCACCACGCCCGACCTATATATGTTTGTTTCGGGCTCCCAGGCGCGGATTCCCGATAAAGCGGAGAAAGTGTGTTTCGAATTATAGAAATATCAAGTAAGATCCGTCACGTGATCATGCGTCAGAGATCGGTCCATGCGTCACGGGGGATGCCAAGGCGTCAACAACTGGAAGTGATCGAGATGACCGAGCACATTGCCTTCCTTTTATGTAATCGTTTTCAGTGATGGGTTTATGTATGGTGATATGAATACGCGGCAGTGCAGGCGGCGGGAGAAGGCAGTTTGTATGGCAAGGGGTATCCCCCCCCCCCCGAAATTTTGATTACATTATGGTAATGAAAAGGACACGTTTTGTGGTAACAGAAACGTGCCCCCTCGAGGTATACAGTTGCCCTTTTTCCTTTATTTTTCCCCATAGTTTCTATTCGCATACAGTGCGTTTTCTCTGACTACACGCATGGAAAGCAGAGCCGGACCACTGAGGAGGAGGAGTGGAGGGGTGGGTGGTGTGTATTGTACTTCGTACAATGATGAAACACAAGGGAGAAAGGTCATCGGGTAAAGGGTTTTGAAAGAGTTGGTTTATCATTACCTTCCCAGATCCCTCCCGCTTCACCTTCTCTCTCTCTTTCTCTCTCTCTATTTTAGGGGGGCATTCAATTCGAGACACGTGCCCCATGCACCCCAAACCTCTGCCACTGTTTCTATCTTCTTTCTAACATGAATATATATAGGAGGGTGAAACAACTCAATAATTGTGTATCATTACACTGTGTGTACTGCACTGGCCTCACGTTTGCGTTACACAGATCTGCAGGTGTTCAAGCCGCGTCCATGAAAGGATCACTTTTTTTTTTTTTTTTTTGCTTGATCAGTTTATCATTTTTCATCAGTCAGGGATTTGATAAATCCTTCATGAAGACAAATTTTCTTTGGCAGGGGGAAAAGTTGTGCCCGATATTCATAATCAGACGACACAGGAAAGACCTATGACTACACTCTTTCAAATTTTTGAGGGTAATACATGTATTTGATTTAAATACCCACTGCACTACGTATAGCTACTTACGCCCTCTATATAGGAAACAATGCCGAATCGGTGACTGTTGGTCCCCCATGATCCCCTTTTTCGTATATTATTGAGAGCTGATTTGATGAGATAACCACCTGTCAGTGACCTTGCAGGGTGGAATAATTCCCCTGGCCAAACTAGTGCAGACGGGCTTTATACTATATTAAATCGAAATGAAAAATCATTCCCCAATGTACAAGGTGATGGAAACCAAAATAAAAATAATAATATGGCGACAATGGCATGAATTGCCTTTTAAATGACAATGATTATATTATCTACGATGTTAAGATGATTGAAGTCTTGTTCAGTATTGAAGCGGTTAACCGCAGCGGGTTTTCTTTTTGCGATGACGTAAAGTTTCATAAACGTCACACTTCTGTATCTCATAACACAAAGCTAAATGAATACATTTTTGTTTGCGGCGGTGTACCGCGTCAGTGAACGAGCCTTAATTCTGTGACAGCTTTTTTGCAAAGGACTATATACTTTAATTTACAGTCTTTTCTACTATTATATAATTAAAGAAAATCTAGATTTTAGGTTTTTTAATACAACATTTTAATCTTTTTGTCGGGCAACTGTATCTATCGAGAATCCGTCAATAAAATCATTTACATGAAAAATTTACCATTATTAAATCACTGATGAAATGAGCGCTGTAAAATATCCAAATCCACAGAGAGACGATGTGTATCTTAATACAAAAGAGCTCCGTGGCACATCACTTCAACTACCCCAAACGTTTTATAATGCAGGCGGGAAATCGCACTTTTTGGAGGAAACATTCGGAAACGTTCGGAAACATTCGGAAATCGAAAGACTCCGAATACAGGACATACGCGCCAAAAATAGAAGCCTGAGAGATATCCCGTCTTTATAATGTTATTAGCTTCGACATGTGGTGTTCAGGCCTGATGGTGTTTGGTGTATGTATGTAAGAGTTTATGTATATGTTAGGGCCTGGGCTTGTGTGTGCGTTTGCGTGTATGTGTGAGTGTGTCTGTCTGTGTTTGTCTGTTTTCATTGTAGATCTTTATCGATCAGTTTTCAAATGATTCGGCGCAATTCTCATTCTTTTCATGATTTTAAGGGATTTCCTTGCTCCCCTTGCATTATGTTTGTTGAGGTGTCTTAGTAGTGGGTAAATCACTTTACTGGAAATGCAAACATCTTTTGTTTTAGGCTTGGTACGATACTTATGCCCTTGCGCAAGGTATTTTCTCTACTTTACTCCTCTCCACCCCGGTGTTAAATGGGTTCCCTGGGTACGATGCAAAAGTCGATGTGATTTTAAAAGCGCGTGCACGCATGAGGACAACTGACTGGCTGTAATGCTCCCAGAGTGGTGTTGAAATTGTGCACTGTAAACTGCAGGATAGAAATTGAATCCAATGACCGGGTAATGATAATACTGCAAGTTTAAGCACTTCGGTCGGTTAACTAATACAACGACTTACAAGAATTATTGTAAGTAGTAGTAGTAGTAGTAGTTGTTGTTGTTGTAGTAGTAGCATCATCATCATTATTATCATTACTATTATGTATTAGCATTGTTATCATGACACATGAATAAACATGTAGTCTCACTTTCCTTCTATGTAGTACATACTTCTGGTAATAATTGAGAGGGGAGTCGTCGTTCCTTCCCATGCCTTTGATCAGAAGATTCTCTTATTTCGCACCATAAAAGGACAGGAATATTGATTAGGACAGGGAAACACTATTCACTCCTGCCTGCGTGGCAATGCTACAATGGTGTCATGTTGTAGACTGCAAATTTCTGTTGAATACTTCATTGTTATGATAGAAACAGGTATCATAATTATCCAAGCGCTATATAAAGAGGTTACGTTGGATAATGACGTGGAACCGATGTTTAATTTTATTTGATAATATTTTTAAATTCCTTATCAACTATTTTATCGATAACCGAAATAGTGATTTATTAATTTGAAAGTATGATAAGGTATTAACGAAACAGTGGTGAAGCTATGGGGGAGGAGGGTACATACCCCCTCCCCCCCCCCCCCCCCCCATCCATTGGCAAAAAAGAGGTGAAAGTGAGGAGTGGGATGAAGGGAAAAGAACATGAGACAATATAAGGAGATAGATTGCTCTAAAAACGGTCTTCAATGATCATTTTATTATATAAAACAGTAACGTGTGGACAACTTGATTAGTCATAAATGAATATTAAACGATTATCGAACAATGCGTTGGGGTGATCTGATCCGCGTCTGTGATGAAGTGTACGTCTAAATCAGAGGGAAAAAAATACATGGAGATAGAAGTGAAAAAGCGAAGTAATATGGGAAAAGAGCCAAAAAGAGTTTGCTTGTGTGTTCGTTTAAATTTCAAATGCTAAATTTTTCCACTCAAGGAATATATCCCCTCCCAGCCTATTCCATCTGCTCCCTCAAATGTTGACCATCTCGTAAAGCGTTTTTCACCCGGGGTGCCTCGAGTGAATTTTTGTTAGGCCTATTTTAAAAATGTTTTTTTTAAATAACGACAACCTAAATGACGAGAGAGAAAGAAGAGACGGGAGAGAGAGAGAGAGAGAGAGAGAGAGAGGGAGTGTGTGTGTGTGTGAGCCTTTATTTTACATCCATACCATTTTTCTGTTATGCATCTCAATGAGGGCGCTCTTTCACCTCAACTCTGGGCATCCACTAGTCAGCTTATGGTATGATACGGGTACTCACGACCCGTAGGATTATCTACAAACATGAGACAAAATCTTCTCCTAGACGGAGCAGCGGCTCCTTTTTCATAATGATGGATACGCCCCTGGTGACATCCGCTACTAGGTAGATATGCAAAGAGTATGAAAGAGAGAGAGAGGGAGAGGGGGGGGGGGTGATGAAAAAGGATATAACCAATCTTTAGAACAAGAAAGATAGAGAAACGTAACGGAAAGATGATCACAGACGATATTGATTATCAAATTTTGCTGAGCTACATATTAGATGGCGCTCTATCGCCTCCATTGTCGGGAGGTATAGTGTTGACAAATCACGCTCTCACTATATTGGTTAAGATGAAAGCATTAAAATCGTCATATCCTAGCATGTAATTTCTTAGAAAGTTCTCATCTGTGATGTTTCCGGTCAACACACAATCTTCTTCCAACTCGTCTATTGGCACGAAGTTGGTTCTGGGCAAGAAATATTGCCGCCATTATATCACCACGAAAAATACAACAACCCCCTACCTGTTGTAAATATTGTTGTAAATACCATGCAAGATAAGATAAGATAAAAAATTACAACAATTTTCAGAATACCAATTATCTTGTCATATTATCTCTCGTGCGCACATGCAGATGAGGATTAAGCGCCATTTTATTACTAATAAGTACAGTTACAAGCGCACAAAAGCTTGAACGCAGGCGTGACCAAACAGATGAGAGAAAAAATACAACAAAATATACAACAAAAATTCCAACAATGTTCACAATACCAACTTTATCTTAATTCCAAAGATACAACAATATTAGAGATAACACAGAGTTCTGAATACGGCCCCTAGTATATATCATGTTATTCTTAGATAGATCTTATATCATTCTTAGCTGTACCCGTATTTTTTTAATTTGGGTGGCTGTCGCAAAAGGAAATCTTCCCGAGACGAATTCAAAGAATCGTAGTCTATTTTAAAGTCAGATAATAAATACAGCACAAATGTTCAAGCATGGGACTGATTGGAGAACAAAATTGAGAGGCCGTCGGATTTGAAAACACCGAACATTTCATGGTACATGGAAAGGTATAAAGCATATCATATATTGAAATGTCAATAAAGTGAAGAGTATGGATTCGACTACATGTACAGGTTTTATATTTACGATTTTAAGGAAAGGATCGAGAAATTGAGAGATTTCAATTCCACTAAAATCGGGCTGACCAGATGTTATCGTAGATTGTTTTGCCGTTGAAATATTTGGATACAATTAATCGAGCGAAAACTATCTCTACGCAGTGCTGCATCCTGATTGGTTAATACCTCTCAGACCAGGTTTGAGAAATTACAAACCTCCGCTCTGAGCAGTATGTAAATTTCGAATCTGATGACGTACATATAAACCTAGATCTGAGGACAAACCTCCTTTGTGAAATGTAATTTCAGACCAAGGTCTGAACTCAAAACTGAAACGCATCATATGACGTACGAAAACCTTGGTTTGTCGACAAATCTCCTTTGAGAAATGTATTTCAGACCAAGGTTTGAACCAAGGTTTAAATCGCGTCATAATTATGACGTACGGTTTGTCCACAAGCCTCTTTTGTGAATTCGGGCCATATGTGTCATGCTGACATATTATTCACCTATTTCATGTCGATCTATTTACAAAGTGCAGCGAGGCTTATCTTTTGCCCATAAATCTGCCTCATGCTGTGACAATGGTTCATTTTTTGTTCCTCTATTTGCCTATTTTGCACGACATGCAAGCATGCGTGAAAAGTGTCGTTTGCTTTGTAAAGGCATTCGTGGTGTCAGGTTCGATTTAGTTTGGATGGTATATATTTAGACGCCATTTTGATTTGCACAAATCACCAGTACATTATCGAATAGTTCCTCTTTACGCGAAGTTTAAACATCAAAGAACAGCCAATCGAGGGGGTGAACTTTTTTCGAACTTCAAAATACGAAGGTAAGAACAGCAAACTTTAATTTGTAGGAAATGATTTCGGTCGTTTTGATGGGGTGTGGACAATTATTATTCCGTAAACACGGAAATGAAAGAAAAATCGATTATACGGTCATACAACGAGCGTAAAACGAGTAAGAGACGTAAAAGAAACGATAATGAAGCGAGATCAAGAGAGAGAGAGGCAGAGACAGGGGGGTACCTTAAAAAAAAACCTAATGGTAAATGAATGGTGTTTGAATGGTAGCATCAATGGTAATATGTATTTCAATGGTGTGCCAATGGTGGATTCTGTATGGTGAATGATGTTTCAATGGTGGTGTATGATGGTGAGTGGTGTTTCATTGGTAGAGTCTGTACGGTGAATGGTGTTTCAATGGTGAAATTGTATGGTCAATGGTGTTTCAAAGGCGGTGCCTGTATGGTGAATGGTGTTTCAATGGTGGAAGTGTATGGTGAATGGTGTTTCAATGGTAGAGTCTGTATGGTGAATGGTGTTTCAATGGTGGAATTGTATGGTCAATGGTGGAATTGTATGGTCAATGGTGTTTCTATGGTGGCGTCTGTATGGTCAATGATGTTTCAATGGTAGAGTCGGTATGGTGAATGGTGTTTCGATGGTAGAGTCTGCATGGTGAATGGTGTTTCAATGGTGGAATTGTATGGTCAATGGTGTTTCAATGGTGGAAGTGTATGGTGAAAGGTGTTTCAATGGTAGAGTCGGTATGGTGAATGGTGTTTCAATGGTAGAGTTTGTATGGTGAATGGTGTTTCAATGGTGG
The DNA here is from genome assembly GCF_000002235.5 of Strongylocentrotus purpuratus. Lineage (NCBI taxonomy): Eukaryota > Metazoa > Echinodermata > Echinoidea > Camarodonta > Strongylocentrotidae > Strongylocentrotus > Strongylocentrotus purpuratus. The sequence goes on from NW_022145607.1 coordinate 29,034,110, forward strand.
AATTGTATGGTCAATGGTGTTTCTATGGTGGCGTCTGTATGGTCAATGATGTTTCAATGGTGGCGTCTGTATGGTCAATGGTGTTTCAATTGTAGAGTCTGTATGGTGAATGGTGTTTCAATGTTGGAATTGTATGGTCAATGATGTTTCAATGGTGGAATTGTATGGTCAATGGTGTTTCAATGGTGGAAGTGTATGGTGAAAGGTGTTTCAATGGTAGAGTCGGTATGGTGAATGGTGTTTCAATGGTAGAGTTTGTATGGTGAATGGTGTTTCAATGGTGGAATTGTATGGTCAATGGTGTTTCAATGGTGGAAGTGTATGGTGAAAGGTGTTTCAATGGTAGAGTCGGTATGGTGAATGGTGTTTCAATGGTAGAGTTTGTATGATGAATGGTGTTTCAATGGTGGAATTGTATGGTCAACGGTGTTTCAATGGTGGAATTGTATGGTCAATGGTGTTTCACTGGTAGTGACTTTGAGAAAACTAGGTGTCTCTTATACAATTTGCTCTGTGATTCCGCTTTATTTTTTCGCGAGTTTTTCTTCATGATCAACGTTCAAAGCTGACCAACTGCAAGGAATAATACCCTAGTCCTCAGGAACAATGATGGATCTTTAGTTTTTTCTTCAATATGGAGTAATTTTTGCAGCTTATAAATCATTCGATTTTATTACAAAAATTGAAATATTTCAGTATTAGGGACACACCTTTAGAACTTTTTTCAAGTTATTTATCTGATCGTAAACAATTAACAATTATTAATGAAGCTGCCCTTACAACAAACATTTCAATGGTATACCAATGGTATACCATTTTTAAATATTCAAATTTCAATAGTGTAAATAGTATCATTCATCTACCATTGGTTATTATGCAAATGAGCGTCCAAAAATTATTATTAGGTTGAATGGTATTTCACTGGTATTTTGGGGGCTGCATCTCATTGAACGTGGTGTAAAGAAAAGGGGACTATAGGAGAAAAGAGATGAGACGGTTTGAAAAGAGAAAGACGAGCAAAAGGAGTAAGAGAGAGGGGGTCAATAACAATGTGCCTGGCTCTCACCAGACAGTGTTAATAGAGAAAGATGTGTAAAAAGAGTGAGAAGGAGTTAGAGAGAGAGAGAGAGATGCGATTTAAAGATAGAAAGATATGCTATTAGAGTTAGAGCGTGTGTGTGTGTGTGTGAGAGAGAGAGAGAGAGAGAAGGAGAGAGTCAATTACTAGAGAAACAGTACGTACGGTAATTATGTCTGGAACCAGAAGGGCGTTAACACAAAGTTAACACCCTTCTGGCTCTCACCAGACTATAATGATAAATAAGAGAGGGTTTTTTGTTTTGTGTGTGTGTGGTGTGTGTGTCACTAATTACGTGTTTATTCACAATCAAAAATCAAAATAAAGCTGTGAGAAAAAATATAATGGACGTACAATGTTATCAATATAAATCACATATTTTCTCAACTATACAATATTTTCATCTAAAGTGCTTTTAACAGTTTCTCTGGCAATTTTTGGTCTGGCTTTTTTAGCTGTTCTGTTTACTATTTCTCTTGCAAATATTATTTTAGTTTTAAACAGTTATCATTGAATCCATACATATTCCTGACGACTAACATTTTGTAAATACACCAGAATGCGATCGTTGTTACAACGTCTAACTCTCAGTCAATATTAATGATTAATGAGAGAGGGTATATAATGAAATATGATGTGGATTTAAGAGAAAGAAAATGAACAGTTTTAATTACGTTTAATAGCACCAAGTTTTACACATAACTCTTCACAAAGCACAAACAGCAGAATACACTGACTTTTATGTGAAAATTTGTTACGTTTCGCTCATAATGATACTATTCATTGAGTCTTGCGGCCTAAATACACACACATCAATGACGTTTTGCATAATTATTATGAAATAGTGAATGCTGATACAGTATTCTGTGGCGGGGGCGTGGAGGGGATACAAACAAAATCCGTGAAATCAATCCTCCCCCCCCCCCCGTAAAATCAACTGGGCATCTCCTACCCTCGACGCACGCACACACACACCCACATACACCCCTCTTCGCTTTGACTGGCCTTGTGAATGAAGCCAATACACTCCTTATGTGTAATGCTAAAATATTATTCACCTATTTCATGTCGATCTATTTACAGCATGCAGTGGGGCTTATCTTTTATCAATTAATCTGCATCATGCTGTGACAATGGTTCATATTTGTTCCCTCTATTTGCCTATTTTGCACGAGATGCAAGCATTCGGGACAAGTATAGTTGGCTTTGTAAAGGCATTCGTGGTGTCAGATGCGGTTCACGCATATTTTGTTGTACACAACTGTTTAGCCACTTCAGTCAAATATACTGTGCAAACGACGAGAGACAGAGTCTAGCATTACCCTTAGCAGTGTTGGATTGCTTGAGCTGCACATGACAAACTCGTTATATGTTTCGGGTTAAATCTATCCTCTCTTCTCTTTCACTATTTATTTCTGCGTTCTCCTTCAATCTATCCTCTTCTCTTTTGTCATGTATTTCTTTTCTTTCTTCAATCTATCCTTTTTCTCCTTCGTTATATATTTTTTGTTTTTCCACATTCTATCCCCCTGCAGTTCTTTTATTCTTTTGTTCCCCTTTACTCTAACCTCTTTTCTTTTATTCTTTTGTTCCCCTTCACTCTAACCTCTTCTCTTTTGTTTTATGTATTTCTTTTGTTTCTCCTTCAATCTATCCTTTTCTCCTTCGTCATCTATTTCTTTGTTTTATTTCCTTTCTTCTTCTTTATGTCCCTGTTTTTCCTTAGTCTAGATCTATGATCCCCTTATTGCTCTTCTATTATATATTTCTATGTTCTTCCTTTGACTTATTCTCTTCTCTTTCCTTGTGTATTTCCTTGTTTTTCCTTCTCCATATCCTCTCCAGTACCATCCTTGTTTTCCCCTTTCTATCATTTACCCTTCCCTGGGTGTACGTGCTTGCACATATAGTGCGCTGACGATTTAGACTCTTTCACCAGAGCTCTTCTTGGAATTGTTTCGCGAAAATGGCTAAACAGTTGCAGGCGCGGATCCAGGGGGGGGGCCGAGCGGGCCTTGGCCCCCCCCCCCCCGCAAAAAAAAAAAAAAAAAAAAAAAAAAAAAAAAAGAGAAGAAAGGAAAAGAAGGGAAAGGGAAAAAGGAGAAAAAGGGAAAGAAAGAAGAGGAAGAAGAAAAGAAAAGAGGGAAGAAGGAGATCGGGGGCCGAAAGGGCCTTGCCTCCCAGGCTGTTTACCCCCCCCCCCCCCCCCCCCCCCCCCCCCCAATCAAAAAAAAAATAAGAGAGAAGGAAGGAAAGGGAAAGAAAAAAGGAAAAGAGGAGATACTGGCGTACTGATAGAGGGGGGGGGGGGGCTTGGGGGAAATCAAATTCAAACGTGGTTTATTTCTAATTCCACAACGGTGGATTACAAATAATGCTGAAATGACATAATTTCCGAAATTTTTCCTCACTTTTTAGTAAATTATACGTTCGTATGTGTTTGTTGAAAAATGAAAAATTTCTAAATTTACAACCAGGCAAAAAATATGATTCTTGAGATTCGTACATGTCAGTGCCCGAGGTACGGCGGGAATCGAGAGCCTCGAGCCCCCCCCCCCCCCCCCACACTTTTCTTGAAAAAGTATATTAAAGAGAAATAAAATAGAATGAGAGCAAGAAAGTGAGAATAGTTAACTGATCAAAATATGCTCATCTGACCGTGATTAAATGCCTAAAACCCCTAAGCTTCCGGGGGCTTTGCCCCCTGGATTCCATCTAGGGCCCTACGGCGGGCCCTTAGATGATCATCTGACGGTAATTTAATGCCTAAAACCCCTGATTTTTTGGAGCTCCGCCCCCTGGACCCCACGCCAAATAGTGACTTGCCAGTGTCACAAAATAATAAGGTATACACAAAAATATGCTCATCTGACCTTTATTAAACGCCTAAAACCCCTGAGCTTCCGGGGCCTACTCCGCCGCCTCGACCCCACCAGGGGCCCTAAGGCGGGCCCCTGAATGCTTATCTGATCGTAATTTATTGCCTTAAACCCCTGAGCTTGCGGGGTCGGACAAGGTATCAAGATGTGTTTATATGACCGCAGGCGCGTAGCCAGGGGGGGGGGGGGGGCGGTCCCCCCAATCGGAAGAGGACGTAGAAAGAAAAAGGAGCAGACAAAGAACATCTTTGAAATTCAGACAAGGATTAAGAGTCGAGAACGGTATTACGAATCTTTAATGATTTAATGAAACGTAATAGCTTCTGCGCTTCGCGCGGGATGGAGGGGAAACTAAATTCCGATGAGGTTTATTTTCGAGAACGGTACTATGAATCGTCTTCTTCTCTAAGGATTAAATGAAGATTAAAAGCTTCCGCGCTTTGCGCGGGAGGGGGGAACCTGAATTCAGACGAGGATTAAGAGTCAAGAACTGTACAACGAATCGTCTTCTTTCTCTAATGACTTAATGAAACATAGAAGCTTCCGCGCTTCGCACAGGAGGGGGAGGGGGGGGGGACTGATTTTAGACAAGGATTAAGAGTCGAGAACTGTACAACGAATCGTTTTCTTTCTCTAATGATTTAATGAAACGTAAAAGCTTCCGCGCTTCGCGCGGGAAGGGGGGAACTGAAATCAGACGAGGATAAAGGGTCGAGAACGGTACAACGAATCGTCTTCTTTCTTTAATAGTTTAATAAAACGTCAAAGCTTCCGCACTTCGCGCAGGAGGGGGAGGGGGGCTGAATTTAGACAAGGATTAAGAGTCGAAAACTGTACAACGAATCGTCTTCTTTCTTTAATAGTTTAATTAAACGTCAAAGCTTTCGCGCTTCGCGCAGGAGGGGTAGGGGGGGGGAACTGAAGTTAGACAAGGAATAAGAGTCGAGAGCTCTACAACGAATCGTCTTCTTTCTCTAATAATTTAATAAATCGTAAAATTTTCCGCGCTTCGCGCGGGAGGGGAAAAACTAAATTCAGACGAGAATTATTTTCGAGAACGGTACAACGAATCGTCTTCTTTCTCTAATAATATAATGAAACTTCAAAGCCTGGGAGGGGGAAACTCGCCCCCCCTTTCACCGACCCCCCCCCCCGCATTACGTCACTGTAATTGGTCGCCATTACGTACCAATATTTGGCTCGCATAATTTCAAATTTGGGCCCCCCCCCCCTAAGAAATCCTGGATCCGCGCCTGACAGTTGTGTAAAGAAAATATGCGCGTGCGGCTCAGTTTGCATGGTGTACAGTTAGACGCCATCTTGATTTGCACAAATCATCAGTACATTATCGAATAAACCTTCTTAAAGTAACTCGCTAACATTGTTGAAGGTTGATGAAAAGTCTGCATCATTTTCATATGAAATGTATTCCTTCTACTGTACTAACCCTCTAAAAGTATTCAAACTAATAATGTAAAATATGAATTATGAAATGTGTAGACTTGATATTTCATTCATTACTTGTTCAACAAATGACTTGTAACAGAATTCCGAAACCTATTTCTAGACCTTTTCAATCTGACTTCAACAGGTAATCTATTACAAAATTCACTGCCCACAAAAGACAATGAAAACCCTCTTTCCAAACTTAACTGTCTGAATTGATATATAGAACAAATTCAAGATAGAGAGACAGAGACAGAGCAAGAGAAGTACGGTAAGACAGAGAGAGAGAAAGGGTGAAAGAGTAAAGATAGATAGAAAGAGAGAGATGCAGAGAAGGAGAAAGGGCAGAACATGAAAGGGGAATAGAAACAGAGCAAGAGAGAGAGAGAGAGAGGAGAGGACACACACACACACACACACACATATTCTCACATCAGGGCCTTTGTGGGGCACCTGATTGTGGGGTATTTCTGTGCGTTCCAGATATACCTTGTGGTCCCCTACTAGTGGGGTATGTACAACCTGGCGATAACAACCCGGCGGTGTGCTTACGATGTTACCATAAAAAAGTGTGCAAGTTTTAGCACACGCTCACATAAAGTCATTTATGGGGTACCACTTCTAATGCCCCGCAGGGCATAGGACACCGAATATACAGTCATTTGAAAGACTTTACTCTGTGGGGTCCTGAAAAAATACCCCACAAAGTAAAAATGCCTCACAAGGGGTATGTGAAGCGCACATAAAACCCCACAAGAATGCTGAGGTGAGAGCACACACACACACACACAAACACACAAACACGCACACCTACACACATCCCTCTTCGCTTCGACTGGCCTTGTGAATTAAGCCAATACATTCCTTATGTGTAATGCTGAACTATTATTCACCTATTTCACGTCGATCTTTTTACAAAGTGCAGCGGGGCTTATCTTTTGCCCATAAATCTGCCTCATGCAGTGACAATGGTTCATATTTGTCCCCTTCATTTGCCTATTTTGCACGAGATGCAAGCAATCGGGACAAGTATCGTTGGCTTTGTAAAGGCATTCGTGGTGTCAGGTGCGGTTCAGTTTGCCTGGTATACAGTTAGACGCCATCTTGATTTGCACAATTTACCAGTACATTATCGAATAGTTCTTCTTTAAAGGTACTATGTCCCTTTTGCAGCCAACCTCAAATTCTGTAGAACTTTGCAGGAATTATGAATATGTCATGTATGTCCTATCTGAAATTTAAACGTTAGCAGTGTCCTCATATTCAAATTATGCAAGGAAACCCGTTTACTTGCTAAACTTCACTGTCAGACACTATTGAGTGACTGACTGGCTTTTTTTCTTCTTTGCTAATAACATACATGAAAAGAGTTGTAAAGGGTACATGAGCATTTGTCTACATCAATAACCCACTTATTGTGATGGCCAAGATTAAACTGATTGAATCTTTGTGCAGCATAAAACGTATGACCATTCGGTATAATCGTCTGAAAATCAAGACTATTACTTTTGGGCTCTATAGCCCTAAAGTCGATTTGACAACTAATAGTCACTATTTTCCCACTTGAAGACATTTTCAAGCCCCACCTTTTTTAGGGAACTTCTAAATTAGTATTATCTTTCGAATGCAGTTGGAATTTAACTTTTTCATTTTTTGGGCCTGCAAATGGGACATAGTACCTTTAAGCGAAGTTTAAACATCAAAGAATAGCCAATCGAGGGGGTGAACTTTCTTTCGGACTTAAAAATACGAAGGTAAGAACAGCAAACTTTCAATTGTAGGAAGTGATATGGGTCGTTTTGATGGGGATGTGGACAATTATTACGTCGTAAACGCGGAAATGAAAGACAAATCGATTAAACGGTCATGAAACGAGGGTGAACGAGTATGAGACGTAAATGAAATGATAATGAAGCAAGATCAAGAGAGAGAGACAGAGACAGGGGAGTAGAGCAGGAGAAGAAGAGGGAGGGAGAGCAATAGAGGGATAGGGAGACGGAGAGAGGGACAGGGTGAACGAGTAGATATATATATATATATATATATATATGTGTGTGTGTGTGTGTGTGTGTGCAGAGACAGAGCAAGAGAAGGAGAGCGGGCAGAAAAAAAGGAGAGGGGAAGGGAAACAGAACAAGATAGAGGAGAGAGAGAGAAAAATGCAAAACATACACAGTCTTTTCATGTAACCTTATTTGGCCATGAATCAAAGCGTTACAACTAATGGTCACCTTTGACGCTTCTTTGTTTACGTTCGGTATTATGATTTCAATTTGTTAGCGCTACACTTTCAAAAGCTTTCCCTGGATTCACATTCCGCATATTGAACGAATGGGACAACTATGAACGCGAACAACCAACTCGTAGAAGAAAAAAATAACTCTATTGCTAATGCCTGGGTCAAATTTGCCGCGGCAGCCGTGCGGTCTTAATTATATACGGCCAATAGCAATAATAGGACCGCCGCAGCTTTCCCACGGTCACATACGGTAGCGGTCACATTGTTAGGGTAGCCGAACGGCGTATCTTGAATTTGAATCTGCGACTGCCGTACGGCCTTTGAAATGATCACGCATGGTCGCCTTAAGGCGTCCCTGCGGCGGGCGCAGCTTTGTCGACAAATACTAAGGTAGACGCAAGGTAGCCGCAATGGGTCCGCAAGGTGGCCTAAGGGGGACCATACGGCGACCATGCCGCCAGACTGATGCTACCGCTCCACCCCTGGAGTATAATTAACGTAAGGCTACCGTACGCTCGACGTACGGTCGCCGTGGAACCGCTCTGCGCGTCTAATCGCTACGGCGCGTCTAATCGCTACGGTGAACCTTGAAATGAAATGAAAACAGTTATAACTCCCACGGCGACCCGTCCGGTCTGTAGAGATAGGGATAAGCCCTAGGGTGACCCTGAGGACGCCGCAGATTCTTTGCGGCCGCTGCAAGTATCTCTCAATTTCGGAGGCGTAGGGCAGCCGTATCCTAGCCGTAGAGCAAATATGACCTAGGCATAAAGGACCTCTTCAAAGGGCAGTTTTTACGGTGGATTTTGTCTAGGTTTGCTCCCTCGAGGTAAATTGTACCAACATCTTCTGGAATATAAAAAGCGGTGCAAATTTGCAATCAAGCACCATGCATTATACGTTCTTTTAAAGATGAAATAATTATGTAATCTAAAACGAATACATTTTTCCTACATGGCATGTTAAGATAAATCCGTTAGCAAATTAGATACTATTTTGGTATACAAAGTCATATTGACTGTTTCGTGAATTTACCCAGCATTGATATTTGTTTCTCTTTAACAACACAGTATCCTTATGTCACCATGCCTGTGTCTCTTGGTGAATGGCGTGTCAGGATCGGCACGTTCATGCGCCGTCGGAGGAAAGAATATGACTACAACTACTTTTGGAGCAAACTTCACAACTTAATTAAAAAAAGCAAGAATGCGGAGCCACCCAAAGAAAACGACAATCCTGAGTGTAACATCTCATCTCGTACTGGCTCTTCACCTGATGCGAATAGTTCTCAAGGGAAAACGGATTGTCGACCTGCGTCTCCTTACAATGTCAACCTGAATACCGCTCAAACCGGGCCTTCATGTGACGTCAGCATTAGCAGATGTAATGCTAATTGTCAGACTCGGTCACCATGTGACGGTCCAGAGTTTGATACTGTAACGGAGAGAGGATTCCCATGTGATGTAAAAAGACCCGGTCATAGCGATGTCTCTCACTCTGAGTCTTCGTGTGCTGAAAACAGTGGTTCTCCAACAGCAAATGAGACCAACCCTGTCCACGATAACACTGACATTCAGAACCCAGTTCCCCGACCCTGTGTAGAAGACGAATTGAACAATAGATACATAACCATTAATCTAGTGTCACATGAATACCCCCCTAATCCCGTTCAAATAATAGAACTACCTGTAGCCATCGCGGGTGAAACAGATCGTATCCAAACAGACGTGGAGGAGACATCAAGCTCTGCACCGTCGGGGATAGAGGACCTATCATCGGGCTTGCCACCTAAACCAAGGCAAGATACAACGAGAAACACCGAGCAAACAACACCATCCAACAGGGTATGATTGATATTTATATGTATTTCCCAGAGCAACCCTATCCCATTATAACAAAAATGAGACAGACGAAGAAAAAATATAGAAGAAATATAAATAATTTTTTAAAAATGTATACAATTCTTCTTCCATAATTTTTTTTTTTAATAGGACACGGTAACTTGAAAAATTGGTGCTATACAAGATGTTTCATAAAAGACAGTTTGATTTTTTCAATTTGCTATGGATTTTTTTTATATTTAACGATAGTTGCACTATAATCAATGGTAAAAGTGCCCTTTACCCTTTCACACAATACTTATTCACACGTGATTCTAAATGTATTTTGACAAATAACGTCTGATTATTATTTTGAAAATCGATTTCTGTCCATCAATTTCATTAAGGAATCAACGGAATATCATGAATCACCTTGTCCAATAAATACATGAACATTCATCATTTATCACCTGCCAGTGCTATTTGTATATTAGAAATGTTAAAATAATCTAGAAACCATTGATTAAAAAACCGCCAGAAATACAATGTGGCACTAGGATAATATCTCAGTATGGCTTGTTTATAGTTTACAGAGTTCAAAGTGTGTCTTCTATTCGTAATTTTATCTTCGCTCTTAGGAAGTAACAGAGCATCACGGATCACCGACTTATCCGATCCCCGTATCAGGGACAGCCACCAGTGAAGCAGATGCAATCAAAGGAAATGACTGTCCAGACATGACCAATATACTCCTATTGAGATCCGGTGACGTAGAACGAAACCCTGGTCCAAATGATAAGTAAGCAGCATGAAAGAACAACTTTGGAACATTAAAATCCATTGTTTCATATTCGGTTGAACCCGAATCCGAGTCTACGATTACGTTAATTGAAGGACAACTAAATTAGACTAATTGTCTTTGTTAAACCCGATTCTGAACAAACCCTTCAACCCACCGTCGGGTTTCAATTCTTGACTAGTAAAATACGGGTCATTGAGTTAGCAGGTAAAACTAATCTTTGGATTTGATGAATGAAATCAAAAGGGAAGAAGTTTTGCGTATTCTCGTTATGTTTGAAAGGTACATGTCGTAATATTTTTGCATTTTTTTAATAGTACTTGCATTACAGGTGACGATATCAATTATTATAATTCAATGCCGTAAAACACTGTATTCATCAGTCAAAGGAGCAAGATGAAAGTTCTCTTAATACAAAATTACACAATTATATATACAGCACTGTATGAAAATAATCTTTTTTTTTTATGTCTATAATTTAGCCCTGGATGTCTGACCGAGCTCGAGCTTTATCTCATTGCCGACGGTATGGATCCCTCAGACTTCAGGAAGGTCGGACTAGCTTTTGGATTCTCCGAGGCTCAACTAAGTCGATTTGAAAAAGACAAGCTTGGCGACTCCATGCATGCTACCTATCAGATGCTTTACGAATGGCGGAAGACAGTACGTGATAGCGAGGCGAGGGAGACATTGGTCGACATGTTAGAAAGAATTAAGCTGGTACAGCTTGCTGATAGTGTACGAAAAGGTAATAATGATGATGGTGGGTTCATGTATAGCTATAAAAATTTAGGTACATTTTTCTACACTAGACCAAAGTGAGATATATGGGTATATTAACTCCTTAAAACGCTCGAGCAATGTAATGGCAGCCATGTTAAAGACGGGGTAATACTCTTCGAGCTTGTCAAGTTAGACATGAGCGCTATACAAGAACCCATTTTAATTATAAGTATTATTGCTATTATGTGCTAATTTTATAAGTAAAATTGCGCCTTCCATTTAAAATTTGCACTGCAGCAAAGCGAGTTTTGGAATATTGAATTATTGAACATTTACTATATAGGAGTCCTCACTTTTGCTGGATACTGCGTACAATGTATATAATATACATTGACACATATATATATATATATATATATATATATATATATATATATAGCGAGAGAGAGGGAGAGAGAGAGAGAGAGAGAGAGAGAAAGAGAGAGATGTATCACGTTGGTATCCCCACTAAAGTTAGGATCAGATTAAATGTGTAAGGAAATTGCACATTTAATCTCAACACCAGAATACGCGCCAACGGAACCAAAGCCTCAGATGTATATTCATATTGGATAAAGAGTTACAAAGAAGGAATCTCTGTCAGAAAGCACGGAAAGAGAACGTTATTATGAAAGATGCATTTGATTAATTCATGAATTATACGCATATCAATCCAGGAGTGTAGCTTTTGAAACTAGAAATCGTTTTTATCATCTTTAGTTATAAAATGCACAAGACCATGCACATTTAACAGTTTGATACCGCAAGATTTGCTCCATAGAAGATGGCCTAAAACCCCACCATGCAATTAACCAAAAGGCCTGGCATCTTAGCATCAACGGAGTAACCCTTCCCTGGGGCAGTGACATCAGGGCACAATGTCAATCCGTTAATCACTGTGAGAGCCCCTATCTAGGAAATAGATAATTTGTCAACCACAGATCATGATCCACACGCAAATTTAAATTGAGATTTGGGAAGTTACGTATATTGATATTACATTTTTGTGGTTCATGGTTTATGTATTTTTTTTTTGTAAGAGGGGGGGGGGGCTGGGAGCTGCTGTTTTTTTTACAATGTTTTACGTTTAAACAATAATAACTTTAGAGACAACTTTCTTAACCATCTCATTACAGGTCAGGTTGGTGATGACATACCCTCAATGACAGAGGAGGAAATCAAGCGGGTTGCTGAAGAGATCAAACGCTATTATACAATTTATCTATGTCAAATTCAAGCCGATCCACTGAACAGCGAGCTTCAAATTGAATTTGACCGAATCTTCACCAATCTAACGTTGATGGAAGAAGACAAAGGTACAACGCGCAAGATACCGCTTCTCTACGACGACCTCCTCAGGACGAAAGTCAACAAAATCTGTGCCAAACGCTTGTTGGTGGAAGGTGAAGGTGGTGCGGGGAAGACCACTTTCTGCGCCAAGATCGCTTGGGACTGGATCCACGGAAAAGGTTACCAAGATTTCAAACTAGTTCTGGTCATCCTTTGTCGCGAGGCAAAGGAAAAGACTGTTGGAGAGATAGTGAAAACGTATCTTTCTGACAAAAATCCAGTCACTGCCAAGCAGCTAGACAAGCACATCCTTTCAAATTCTGATGATGTCTTTCTTGTCATGGACGGCCTAGATGAGTCTACTGTTGATCTTAACTGCATTCAGCAAATCGCCCTGATTATTCTTGATAAGCTGTTCAAGTCAGGGACAGTACTTATTACATCGCGACAATGGAGATCAGATGAGATTAGGAAGAATGCCGATCTCAGAAAGGGGTTTGCTTTCATTGCTCTGGAAGGTTTCTCTGCTGAAAACCTCTCTTCCTACATCACCAAGTACTTTCATCCAGACACAGCTTCCTCTGAAGATCTGAACCGATTCATATCGAACAACGATGTGATCAGAGAGAACATGGCCCCTTACCCCATATACACAGCCATGCTATGCATCATGTGGAAAGAGTTTGATGGAAAGCGCCGAGAGGCAATGTCCAAGCTGCAAACATTTTCCCAGCTCTTCAATGAGATGATTGACTTTTTGGTTGATCATTACCTATCGAAGCACTTTCAATCGTGTATTGTTGAAGGCATATTGAGGGAGAATCGTTCCGATATTCGTCATCATCTGCTTCAAATTGGCCACATTGCCTTCAGGGGACTTCTTGGGAGACGGTTAGTATTCACAGAAGAAGAGTTTCAGAGTTATCCAGAGTCCATCGATGTAGGTTGTAAAGTTGGTGTGCTCACCAGAGAAAAGAAAGTTCTTCCAAGAAAAGACAGAAGAACTAATCCAAATACAGTAGTTCAATCGGTGCATTTCCCTCATAAGCTCTTCCAGGAATATCTATCAGGAATGTATCTTGCATATCTTTACAACTCACATCGTAATGAGTATGACAGGTTGATAGCAAAAATCATGAAGGATGCAGGGGAATACCGGTACCTACTGTACTTCACCTCGGCCCAGCAGAAGGAGATCGGATTGGATATCGTATCTCATCTCACGGCAGGAAAAAGAGCGCGTAGACATGGTGATGACTTCGTCGTAGATGTAGCATACGAGAGCCAAGACCAAGCAGTGGCCAAAGCAGTGGCGGATCATCTCTCCTCTGAGTCTAGCAAGACACTGGGGATCACCGAGAGCATGCAGGCACACACAGTATCAGGGCATATCTTCATCATGAATCATCGTGAAGTGGTAAGGAAAGTAATGTCGAAATTTTGCAAGTTAGACTTAGGATAACGTCGTTTGGTTTGAACACTTAACTGTATACATACACCCTGTATACTAACGATGGGCAACGCGTTCTGTAAAAACTTTTCTTCACCCAAATGTTGGAAAGAAGCTTGGTAGAATCAATTTTCTTTGAGCATGATGCATGTTTAAATCAACTTCTATGGGTCTAGTGTGGGTGCAACTCTGATTATCATTTTTAATCTGAAAATTGCAATGTACACGAATTTTGTTTCACTATTATTATCTACAAGAGTTAATGAGTATTAGGACTTAAGTCTTTTAATAGGAGTTGCGATTTATTGTTATTGTAGCACAGCCGAACTTACGTGTATTTGCAATGAAATCTTGTTTAATGATATAACACTTTTAATATCACGAATTCCAATAGGATTTGCACGTGCATACTGTTCAAACCAGTATGATAAAAGGCCAACTTGAATTATTATGAAATAACGTACAGAACTCAGTAAAGTTTACATTTGGTAGGATCAGAATAGTTCCTTTAAATCACATAATATTATTATTAAGTTATTTTTGATTTTCTTCTTGATATATAGATTATGAAAACAGAATAAGAACCAAACGGAAAATGGAAGAAAAAAAACCTATACAAACAAAATCGGTATCAATTAAGGTGATTAATAAGGATAATATGGTATTATTTTTGTAATTTATGTTTCTAGCCTCACAATACTATTTGTGTACATGTACATTGTAGGATAACCTGGTTATTAAGAAGTCATGTGGACGGACGGCTTCAGAGGACCTAGCTGAATACATGTGCACATCACGATCACTGAGATCTGTAACGATCGCTGATGCTATGCATGATGTCTTCTACTCGGCGCTTGCGAATAAAGCAGTCGACTCCAAGGTCAGTATACATCTGTGTATTATCTACGTTCTGGTATATTTGGTAGATTTTTCTTTTAAAAGAAATGGATGCCATATTCATTCTGCATAGTAGTTTTTCTGGTGTCATAAGATTAAATTAAATTAGGAGAATACTGGAAAATAGAGGTTTGTTTTTAGGGAAAAAAATTCAATTTCAGGCGACTTTACTTTTTTTAAGTACACAAAAAAGAAAAATATTCCATTCAACTATTTATATATTACTTATGTTTTAATTATAAGCTAGTGGGTTTCCACCAAAAAAAAAATCTTTATCTTTGCTCGCTCTTTTCATGATGACCCGATTTTCCCTACACTGTTTAGTCATAATGGTGGAATAATTTTTTTTTACCCCAATTTATGGAATGATTTTTACAATGAGTTATTCCTAATAGATCTTGATAATAGTATACACTCTCAGATTTTATTGAATAATAATTTGTTAGTATTTGTTTTGCGAGACTGCTAAAGCATGTGTGTGCTACTATGCTAATCAACTAGGTGACTTACGTCCTGAAGCCATAACTGACAGTAATGAGGATTAATGCCTCATAAAAGGGCACTAATATCAGGGGCGGATCTAGCTTTTTGCTAAGGGGGGGTTTGACCAAAATAATGACGATGCGGAGCATCGTCCACGAGCCGCGAAGCGGCGAGCCGATTATTTTTGGGTGTTTATTTGAACCCCGTAAGTGATGTTTTCCTGGCATCTATTAACACAATGGAGACCATAAAAAGCAGTGCATGATAACGTCTTTTTAAATCAAGTAACAGTTTAATACACAGTTATATCCAGAGTTATCATGTGTTTGGTTAAGTTACCAGATGAGTTGAATATCTTCTCACAATATTTGCACTTGAAAGGGTTTCTCTCCAGCGTGCATTCTTTTTTCTTTCTTTTTTTTTTTTTTTTTTTTTTTCCCCTTTTTTTTTTTTTTTTTTTTTTTTGCCGCCCAAGGGGGGGGGGGGTTTAAACCCCCTAACCCCCCCCCCCCTCCCGTAGATCCGCGCCTGAATATAGCACATCGACACGGTTTTGATCCAGAACGCATCGTCGCTCCGTGGATAATTCTTCAAAATTCCTTCATAATTGTTGATATTAAAATGTTCGTTTTCCAACGACCAATTTTTGTGCATACTAAACAAAGAGGCGCGCCTCGGGGTGATAGCAGCGGGGGCGAATTTCCCTTGAGTGTATAGAAACAGCCAGTTCTCTCGTAGCACTCGATTTCTCTATAATATAACATTCTTAATTCTGTATGACAATACGGAATGCGGCGGGAATGCTGATGGAGAGACGTCCATTTAAATTGTGAATGCCGATTTCAATTTTAAAACCTAGAAAATGGAAAATCGAACCCCTTCGTCTCTTATGTCCCTTTGAAAACCTGAAGGTGTTCCATGTTTATTTTTTTCACACTTTTATGTTATGTAAAATCAGATTTTAAAAATAATATTTCAATCAAATTTCAAAATAATCTTTCGCATTATAAATGAATGAGGATGGTGACTGTATGAAGATGTAAAGTTTAAAAACATGTTCAAGACGAGTAATGTCAGCAATTGTTTATCCAACATAATGCTACAATTATATCAGATTCGGATTTTGGACACTCAATATGTGGACCCCCCCCCCTATGGAGTGCTGATGGAGTGACGGCTATTTTAATTAAGAATTGCTCATGATACAAAATATATGAATTTAAAACCTACAAAATGACAAATCGAATCATTTCGTTCCCGTTGTTGTGATTGTGTTTTCCATTGGAAACTGCCAAATATTCTGAGTCTATTTTCACACATTTGTGTTACGTTATTATGAAATAAAGATTTTCAAAGTAATAACTCTAGCAAATAGATTGTAAATGTAACGTATTGCTTTTGTAAGTTAATGAGGTTGGCGACTGTATCATCATGTAATGTTAGATATGCTTCAGTATATTATTGTCAGCAATTGTTTATCCAACATCATGTCGTATTATTACAACAGATTGAGACTCTGGACATCCGCTCTGATGATCTCAGTGATCGTCCTGATGCATCACGTGATCTCGCTCAGTTCATATGTAAGCTGCCTCATCTGAAGAACCTGACATTCTGTGGTTTCTGTCACGATGACTTCTACTCAACATCATCAGAGATGGCATCATCAGCAAAGGTATTGATTCGCTCATATATTTTAGGACACTAAGAAAATCACTACATATTTGTTATACTTGAAGTGTACCCTTTTCTATATTGTCAAACGCAAGTGTAATATTTCACTCTCCCTTTTAGTATATCCTACCACTGAGAGGAAGCGGGTTGGAAAAGTTAACTGTTTATGGACGTGGAAGTGAAAAGTGAACTTACTGCCATAATACAAAAACAGACTGAAGATTTTTAACATGGATGTTGATTAATATATTATATATCATATCTTTAATTCCATTTGACAATTCGGAATGCTACAGGAATTCTGATGGAGAGACGTCCATTGTAATTGTGAATGTTGATGTTATGTTATGTAAGATTATATTTTCAAAGAACTATTTCAATCAAATGTCAGAATGACGTTTTGCTTTGTAAATTAATGAGGATGGCAACTGTATCAAGATGTAAAGTTCGGAAATATGTTCAAGGCGTGTAATGTCAGCAATTATTTTTTTTAACGTAATATTACAACTAGGCCTATATAGATAAATAAATAGATAGATAGATAGTTTATTGGTTTCCACAATATCTAATTTTACAAAGAGTGTAACAACATATTGAAAATGATTATAATATACATGTACATACAATACCGGTACACACTATTCAGAATATTGTCCATTAAGTTAAACTTAAGAGATATAGTGGCGGAGCCAATGGAAAAGCAGAGCATGTTGTGGGTAGGCCCCTTAAACTACAAATGACGTAATTAACTAAAGTAAAGTTTATAAAATACAAATACATGCTAAAACAGGGAAAGGGAGATTACAGGGATACATGAACCGATACTCACAATTAACTACAAAAGACAAGGAAAAGGGAAGGGAATATATCTGCAGCTTATTGAAACAATATTACAATATAGTTTGTTCTCGATATGAGTATATTATAAACATAGTTGGTATGGTCATACCGTTAGTTACTCATTGTAATGAACAAAAGTATACAGCTTGGAGACAAGAATAGTTAGGAATCAGGAATGACAATGTGTATTCAAATAATAACTTTTCAATGTTCTTCTGAATACATGTACACTAACAGACCTTTTAATCATAGAATCGAGAGAATTCCAGAACTTAGGACCTGTATATATTAAGGTATTTTGAGCAAAGCGTGTTCTCGTTCTAGGAAGGTTATAGGAAAACGCCTGTCGGGTAGGATATTCGTGGACTTGATTTCTTTTCTTAAACAAATAAGATAGTGCCTGGGGCAGTTTGTTGTTATTCAGCTGAAACACGAGGCAGCCTAATTGTACATTAAAAATATCCCGAACTCTCAGTACCTTAGTATTAAAGAAAAGAGGGCTCGAGTGAGTACGAATAGGTACATTGCAAATTGTTCGTATTGCTCTTTCTTGAACAACCAGGATTTTGTCCAGTTGAAGTTTCAATGAACTACCCCAGGCAAGAATCCCATAGTTCAAGTAGGGCAACATTAAAGTGGAGTACAACATTTGCAATACATATGATGGGAACATAGGTTTCAGTTTGTATATCACACCGGCATTTCTTGATAGTAATGAACACAAATAATTTGTATGTATTTTCCAGGATATTTTATCATCGATAAACAGGCCAAGAAACTTGGTCGATTTTACTTTCTTAATTTTAACATTGTTGAAATAGATATCTCCTGGTAAATCGGATATTGAATTGCTAAATAATATGAAATTAGTTTTGTCCAAGTTCAGTGACAGTCTATTCGCAAAAATCCACTGTGTATATCAGATTAGGACTTTGGGCACTCAATATGTAGACCCCCCCCCCCCCCCCCCCCCCCCTATGGAAGTGCTGATGGAGTGACGGCTTGTTTGATTAAGAATTGCTGATGATACTAAATGTATTAATTTATAATAATAATACTAATATAAATTCAAAACCTACAAAATGAAAAATCGAATCTCTTCGTTCCTTTTGTTACGATTGTGTTTTCCATCGGAAACTGCCAAATATTCTGAGTCTATTTTCACACATTTGTGTTACGTTATTATAAAAAAAAGATGTTCAAAGTAATATCTCTATCAAATGGAGTGTAACAGTAAAGTATTGCTTTTGTAAGTGAATGAGGGTGGCGACTGTATCATCATGTAATGTTAGATATAATACATTATAGTAATGTCAGCCATTGTTTATCTAACATGATGTCGTACTATTACAACAGCTTGAGACTCTGGACATCTTCTCTGAAGATCTCCGTGAACGTCCCAATGCATCACGTGACCTAGCTCAGTTCATCTGTAAGATGCCTCATCTGAAGAACCTGACACTCAATAGGGAGTACAAGGCCTTTCTTCACGATGACTTCTACTCAACATCATCGTCGATGGCATCATCAGCAAAGGTATGGATTCAGTGATACATTTTAGGACTCTAAGAAAATTACTACATATTTGTTATAATTAAAGTGTATCCTTTCCTATATTGTCAAACGCAAGTGTACGATTTTACTCTCGTAATTGTTAAGATGAAGCAGGTAGGAAAAGTTAAATGTTCATGGACGTGGATACTAAAAGTGAACTTTCTGTCATAATACAAAAACAGTCTGAAGATTTCAACAATGCTGGTAACTAATATATTATATAACATATTCTTAGTTCCATATGATAATTCGAAATGCTACGGGAATGCTGATGGAGAGACGTCTATTTAAATTGTGAATGCCAATGAGACTAAATTATTTCAATTTAAAAACCTTCAAAAATGAAAAATCGAATCCCTTCGTCTCTTCTATCCCTTTGGAAACCGCAAAGTGTTCCATATTTTTGTTTTTACACTTTTATGTCATGTAAAAATAGATTTTCAAAGTACTATTTCCGAATTGAATTTCAGAATAACGTTTCTAATCATAAATGAATGAGGATGGCAACTGTATCAAGATGTAAAGTGTAAAAGCATGTTCAAGTAATGGCAGCAATTTTTTATCCAACATAAATGCTACAACATCAGATTGGGACTTTGGACACTATTATGTGGACCCCCCCCCTATGGAAGTGCTAATGAAGTGACGGCTATTTTAATTAAGAATCGCCGACGATAAAAGAAATATATGAATTCGAAACCTACACACAAAAAAAATCCAATCATTTCTTTCCCGTTATTGCGATTACGTTTCCCATCGGAAACTGCCAAATGTTCCGAGTCTATTTTTCACACATTTGTGTTACGTTATTATGGAATATGATTTTCAAAGTAATATCTCTAGCAAATAAAATGTAAGAGTAACGTGAATGAGGTTGGCGACTGTATCATCATGTAATGATAGATACAATACAGTATAGTAATGTCAGCCATTGTTTATCTAACATGATGTCGTACTATTACAACAGATTGAGACTGTGGACATCTTCTCTGAAGATCTCCGTGAACGTCCCAATGCATCACGTGATCTCGCTCAGTTCATCTGTAAGATGCCTCATCTGAAGAACCTGACACTCAATGGGAAGTACGAGGTCTTTCTTCACGATGACTTCTACTCAACATCATCGTCGATGGCATCATCAGCAAAGGTATGGATTCAGTGATACATTTTAGGACTCTAAGAAAATTACTACATATTTGTTATACTTAAAGTGTACCCTTTCCTATATTGTCAAACGCAAGTGTACGATTTTACTCTCGTAATTGTTAAGATGAAGCAGGTAGGACAATTTAAATGTTCATGGACGTGGATACTAAAAGTGAACTTTCTGTCATAATACAAAAACAGTCTGAAGATTTCAACAATGCTGGTGACTAATATATTATATAACATATTCTTAATTTCATATGATAATTCGAAATGCTACGGGAATGCTGATGGAGAGACGTCTATTTAAAATGTGAATGCCAATGAGACTAAATTATTTCAATTTAAAAACCTTCAAAAATGAAAAATCGAATCCCTTCGTCTCTCCTATCCTTTTGGAAACCGCAAAGTGTTCCATAATTTTGTTTTTACACTTTTATATTATGTAAAAATAGATTTTCAAAGTACTATTTCCGAATTGAATTTCAGAATAACGTTTCCAATCATAAATGAATGAGGATGGCAACTGTATCAAGATGTAAAGTGTAAACACATTTTCAAGTCGAGTAATGGCAGCAATTTGTTATCCAACATAAATGCTACAACATCAGATTGGGACTTTGGACACTCAATATGTGGACCCCCCCCCCCCCCTATGGAAGTGCTAATGGAGTGACGGCTATTTTAATTAACAATCGCCGATGATAAAAGAAATATATGAATTCGAAACCGACACACACAAAAAATCTAATCATTTCTTTCCCGTTGTTGCGATTACGTTTCCCATCGGAAACTGCCAAATGTTCCGAGTCTATTTTTCACACATTTGTGTTACGTTATTATGGAATATGATTTTCAAAGTAATATCTCTATCAAATAAATTGTAAGAGTAACGTGAATGAGGTTGGCGACTGTATCATCATGTAATGTTAGATATAATACATTATAGTAATGTCAGCCATTGTTTATCTAACATCATGTCGTACTATTACAACAGATTGAGACTCTGGACATATCCTCTGATGATCTCCGTGAACGTCCCAATGCATCACGTAATCTCGCTCAGTTCATCTTTAAGATGCCTCATCTGAAGAACCTGACATTTGGTGGTTTCTGTCACAATGACTTCTACTCAACATCATCGGAGATGGCATCATCAACAAAGGTATTGATTCGCTCATATATTTTAGGACACTAAGAAAATCACTACATATTTGTTATACTTTGTTTTATGGAGAGACGTCCATTTAAATTGTGAATGCCAATGAGACTAAATTATTTCAATTTAAAAACCTTCAAAAATGAGAAATCGAATCCCTTCGTATCTTCTTTCCCTTTGGAAACCGCAAAGTGTTCCATATTTTTGTTTTTAACACTTTTATGTCAAGTAAAAATAGATTTTCAAAGTACTATTTCCGAATTGAATTGCAGAATAACGTTTCCAATTATAAATGAATGAGGATGGCAACTGTATCAAGATGTAAAGTGTAAAAACATGTTCAAGTAATGGCAGCAATTTTTTATCCAACATAAATGCTACAACATCAGATTGGGACTTTGGACACTCAATATGTGGACCCCCCCCCCCTATGGAAGTGCTAATGGAGTGACGGCTATTTTAATTAAGAATCGCCGATGATAAAATAAATATATGAATTCGAAACCTACACACAAAAAAAATCTAATCATTTCTTTCCCGTTGTTGCGATTACGTTTCCCATCGGAAACTGCCAAATGTTCCGAGTCTATTTTTCACACATTTGTGTTACGTTATTATGGAATATGATTTTTAAAGTAATATCTCTAGCAAATGGATTGTAAATGTAACGTATTGCTTTTGTAAGTAAATGAGGTTGGCGACTGTATCATCATGTAATGTTAGATATAATACATTATAGTAATGTCAGCCATTGTTTATCTAACATGATGTCGTACTATTACAACAGATTGAGACTCTGGACATCCCCTCTGATGATCTCCGTGAACGTCCCAATGCATCACGTGACCTAGCTCAGTTCATCTGTAAGATGCTTCATCTGAAGAACCTGACACTTAATGGGAAGTACGAGGTCTTTCTTCACGATGACTTCTACTCAACATCATCGTCGATGGCATCATCAGCAAAGGTATGGATTCAGTGATACATTTTAGGACTCTAAGAAAGTTACTACATATTTGTTATACTTAAAGTGTACCCTTTCCTATATTGTCAAACGCAAGTGTACGATTTTACTCTCGTAATTGTTAAGATGAAGCAGGTAGGAAGATTTAAATGTTCATGGACGTGGATACGAAAAGTGAACTTTCTGTCATAATACAAAAACAGTCTGAAGATTTCAACAATGCTGGTGACTAATATATTATATAACATATTCTTAATTCCATATGATAATTCGAAATGCTACGGGAATGCTGATGGAGAGACGTCTATTTAAATTGTGAATGCCAATGAGACTAAATTATTTCAATTTAAAAACCTTCAAAAATGAAAAATCGAATTCCTTCGTCTCTTCTATCCCTTTGGAAACCGCAAAGTGTTCCATATTTTTGTTTTTACACTTTTATGTTATGTAAAAATAGATTTTCAAAGTACTATTTCCGAATTGAATTTCAGAATAACGTTTCCAATCATAAATGAATGAGGATGGCAACTGTATCAAGATGTAAAGTGTAAACACATTTTCAAGTCGAGTAATGGCAGCAATTTGTTATCCAACATAAATGCTACAACATCAGATTGGGACTTTGGACACTCAATATGTGGACCCCAGTGGCGTACGCAGGATTTTTTCAAGGGGGGGGTTTTAAAATCGGGTCCAAAATTTCGCAACGACTCAGGAAAATTTGAAAATCGCGCCGGCCAAAAAGTCGCTCAGTGGGGGGGGGGGGGGGGGGGGGGGGGGGGGGGGGGGGGGGGGGTATGCGGATACTTTTTTTTTGGGGGGGGGGAGTCCAAAAAAAATCGCAACGACTCAGCCAGCCGAAAAAGTCGCTCAGTGGGGGGGGGGGGGGGGGGGGGGGGGTAAGCGGACACTTTTTTTTTTTTTGGTCCCAAAAAAATCGCAACGACTCAACCGATCGCTGAAGAAGCGGGGGGGGGGGGGGGGGGGGGGGGGGGGGGGGGGGGGGGGGGGTAAGAGGACACTTTTTTTTTTGGTCTCGAAATTTGAAAATTTGACATTTTGCTCCGTTGGGGGGGGGGGGTAAGGTCACCTTCTTCGGTCATCGGTGGGGTAATTTTTTTTTTTTTTTTTTTTTTTTTTTTTAAATTAAAATAAATAAATAAATAAATAAATCCAAAGGGGGGGGGGGGGGTTTTAGTGATTTTTTAGGGGGGTTTACACACATAAAAATACCAAAGGGGGGGGGTTAACCTCCCAAACACCCCCCCTGCGTACGCGCCTGGTGGACCCCCCCCCCCCCTATGGAAGTGCTAATGGAGTGACGGCTATTTAATTAACAATCGCCGATGATAAAAGATATATTTGAATTCGAAACCTACACACACAAAAAATCTAATCATTTCTTTCCCGTTGTTGCGATTACGTTTCCCATCGGAAACTGCCAAATGTTCCGAGTCTATTTTTCACACATTTGTGTTACGTTATTATGGAATATGATTTTCAAAGTAATATCTCTATCAAATAAATTGTAAGAGTAACGTGAATGAGGTTGGCGACTGTATCATCATGTAATGTTAGATATAATACATTATAGTAATGTCAGCCATTGTTTATCTAACATGATGTCGTACTATTACAACAGATTGAGACTCTGGACATCCCCTCTGATGATCTCCGTGAACGTCCCAATGCATCACGTGATCTCGCTCAGTTCATCTTTAAGATGCCTCATCTGAAGAACCTGACATTTAGTGGTTTCTGTCACGATGACTTCTACTCAACATCATCGGAGATGGCATCATCAACAAAGGTATTGATTCGCTCATATATTTTAGGACACTAAGAAAATCACTACATATTTGTTATACTTTGTTATATGGAGAGACGTCCATTTAAATTGTGAATGCCAATGAGACTAAAATATTTCAATTTAAAAACCTTCAAAAATGAGAAATCGAATCCCTTCGTATCTTCTATCCCTTTGGAAACCGCAAAGTGTTCCATATTTTTGTTTTTACACTTTTATGTCATGTAAAAATAGATTTTCAAAGTACTATTTCCGAATTGAATTTCAGAAGAACGTTTCTAATGATAAATAAATAAGGAAGGCAACTGTATGAAGATGTAAAGTGTAAAAACATGTTCAAGTAATGGCAGCAATTTTTTATCCAACATAAATGCTACAACATCAGATTGGGACTTTGGACACTCAATATGTGGACCCCCCCCCTACCCTATGGAAGTGCTAATGGAGTGACGGCTATTTTAATTAACAATCGCCGATGATAAAAGAAATATATGAATTCGAAACCTACACACAAAACAAATCTAATCATTTCTTTCCCGTTGTTGCGATTACGTTTCCCATCGGAAACTGCCAAATGTTCCGAGTCTATTTTTCACACATTTGTGTTACGTTATTATGGAATATGATTTTTAAAGTAATATCTCTAGCAAATGGATTGTAAATGTAACGTATTGCTTTTGTAAGTAAATGAGGGTGGCGACTCTATCATCATGTAATGTTAGATATAATACATTATAGTAATGTCAGCCATTGTTTATCTAACATGATGTCGTACTATTACAACAGATTGAGACTCTGGACTTCTCCTATGATGATCTCCGTGAACGTCCCAATGCATCACGTGACCTAGCTCAGTTCATCTGTAAGATGCCTCGTCTGAAGAACCTGACATTCTGGGGTTCCTGTCACGATGACTTTTACTCAACGTCATCGGCGATGGCATTGTCTGCAAAGGTATTGATTCGCTCATAATCTTAAGGACTAAGAAAATCACTACATATTTGTTATACTGGAAGTGAACTCTTTTCTATATAGTCACACGGAAGTGGACAATTTTACTTTCGCGATTGGTACACCGTTAAGAGAAAACACGTAGGAAAATTGAACATCTGTCATAATACAAAAACACACTGAAGATTTTAACAATAATGGTGAACAATATATTTTATACCACTTTCTTTTAATTCCATGTGACAATTAGGAATGCTACGAGAATGCTGATGGAGAGGCGTCCATTGAAATAGTGAATGATGATAAGTCTAAATATGTTCATTTAAAAACCTACAAAAAGGAACAATCTAATCTCTTCGTCTTTTCTACCCCTTTGGAAACCGCAAAGTGGCACATGTTGTTTCACACTTTTATGTTATGGAAAATTGCTTTGGTAATCAATTGTTAGAATGACGTTTTGCTTTGTGAATGAATGAGGATGGCAACTGTTTCAAGATGTAAAGTGTAAAAATATGTTCAGGTCGTGTAATGTCAGCAATTGTTAATCAAAAATAATGCTACAATTATATCAGACTGGGACTTTGGACAATAAATATGTGGACCCCCCAATCTATGGAAGTGCTGGTGGGATGATGTTCCATGCTTTTTCAGAAATGAAGAAAAAATTGAGAAATTCCAAAAATAGATTTGTTGATGACGTTACACTTCACCACTCTATAGAAGTGCTGATTAGAGTGACGGCTATTTTAATTAAGAATTTCTGATGATAATGGATATATGAATTCAAAAATCTACCAAATAAAAATCGAATTTTTTCGTTCCAGTTGTTGTGATTGTGTTTTCCATCGGAAACTGGCAAATGTTCTGAATCTATTTTTCACATATTTGTGTTACGTTATAAAGAAATATAATTGCAAAAGTAATATCTCTATCAATAGATTGTAAGAGTAAGGTATTGCTTTTAAGTGAATGAGGGTGGCGACTGTATAATGCAAGATACAATTCAGTATAGTAATTTCAGCAATTGTTTATCCAACATGATGTCGTACTATTACAACAGATTAAGACTCTGGTCATCTCTGGTCATCTCAGTAAACGTCCCAATTCATCACGTCATCTCGCTCAGTTCATCTTTACGATGCCTCATCTGAAGAACCTGACACTCGGTGGTTACTATCACGATGACTTCTACTCAACATCATCGGTGATGGCATCATCAGGAACGGTATTGGTTCGATCATATATATTAGGAATCTCAGAAATTCACTTCATATTTGTTATACTTGAAGTGTACCCTTTTCTGTATAGTCACACATATTAAAGTGGACTAGTTTACTCTCGCAATTTGTACACAGTTGAGAGGAAGCAGGTAGGAAAAGTAACGTTTCATGAAGAGGATGCGAAAAAAAATGTCCGTCATAAAACAAAACAAAAACTGAAGCTTTTAAGATTGATAGTGAATAATACATACCATTTTTCTCATTTCATATGACAATTGGAGGTGCTACGGAATTGCTGATGGATAGACGGCTATTTCAATTGTGAATACTGATGAGACTAAATACTTGAATTTAAAAGTCTACAAAAATGTAAAGTGAACCTCTTATTACCCGTTTTTTTTCGAATCTGTAACATGTTAAAATCTGCCAAGTCTTAGTTAAATTAGGTTTGTTACAGTACTTTTTCAATCAAATGTCAGAATGACATATTGCTTTTGTCAATGAATGAGGTTGGCACTTAATTATGATGTAATATTTAACAATATTTGTAAGTAGTGTAATGTCAGCAACTGTTTATCTAACATAGTGTTACTATTATAACATATTAAGATATGACATCCGATATGTGAATCATCCCCCTCCCCCCCCCCCTCTCACTCATTCAGACGTGAAATATTATACAAATAACGCACGGCTCAGAGTGCAAAAGCGGTGAATGCAGTACGCGCGAGGTTTCTTTAAATTGGTGCCGGTCTGTGCAACGAGCCGCTTGCGGCGAGTTCACAGTGCAAACCATCTGAAGAAACCGAGCGTACACTGCATTTACGTTATTCGCACAACAGGGTCAAGTGCGTTATTTGTTTTTTTTATAAATTAGCGACATAGAGGGTCTAAATCAAAACAAACAAAATACATCAGACAGCTGAAATTCTTGGCTTCATTATAAAATCCAAAAGTCAAAACAGGCCTAAATCCAAGGCAAAAGTAAAATAAAAATTTGCTTTCTAGTAATAATACCCCGCTCTAGCTAGCTAGCTAGCTAGAGCTAAGCTACGCGTACGCTGCGCTGGGGATCATGGTGGGGCGTACATATTAGCTACGCGTAGCCTATAGCCTACAATGCACTCGAGGGAGCGTACTAGTACTACACGTACGCGCGCGCGCTGGATATCCATGGTAACGTGTATTATCACTTTTTGTGCGCTTTTTTGGCAAAAGCGTGCTTGCATCAAAAATGTGTGCATGTCAGGTGACGCGTATTGACCAATCACGATGCTTAAAATACTAGAGCCATTGTATAAAATAGGGTATAAGATAACCGGATCATATTCGCCGGGGGAAGGAATTCCCTCTTTTTCTGACAATCATGTCTATACAACTATTATTATTATTATTATTACAAATATAGCTCAAGTTTTTTCTTCAAGGGTAGTGTGATTAAGGAATGGTTTACTATCGTTTTGTCTTCTCGTTTAATTCTTTTTCTGTAAGACTTAAGATCATGAGCGACGTCTTTCATTCATATTTAATCACTACTCCCTCTCTCAACAGATCAATATGATCTAGAAAATATCCTTTTCTTTATCCGTCTTGCCAACAGTCCCGATTGCAGCAATGAAAAAACTATTGATCACCTATAGGTTTTCCCGCCCAACTTCGTAAACTTAGCATCCGAATTAACGTTACGTTCATTCAAGTTCGTGCGAAATTGAATCACTATGTAGATCAACATTCAAAAAGCTAATTGCGTCGTTCAATTTGATTAAGTAGCATGCGATTTCATACTCTTGTCACGGAGACGTGCAAAACGAGCATTCAATTTAGAAAAGCATGCAAAGAGCGTTCAAATTCGTGTCGGACAGACGGTGGTATGTATTCGAGCATTCAATTTCGTGATTAGGCATTCATATGTGATATTTGTGCATTGCTTTTCATTTGATGTCAATTTGTCACTTAATATACTTCTGTTTGAATAATTTAATGCTAACTTGTAGGAATGATTATGCGTATTCGTTAGCAGATATCTGTCATTACACAGGTAACTGTCCCCAAAGAAGGCGCACAATTTGTGACTTCTCTTCTTCTTGTAAGAACAAGCTATATAATAATACACATATCCTGGACAGCGGTAGAGTTGAGCTTTAGACATGGCCATGATGGAAACAAAATACAATAATGTATAAAGAAAAATATGTGAAATGAAAAGAAAGAAAGATAACCCACTCAATCCACATTGATAAAAAAAAAACATTTAAAAAATAACCTCATTTACAATGAAAGATACGAAGACATGACTGTATAAAGAAATGTTTCATCAAAAATAAAGATCGAAAGAAAGAGAAAATATTGAATGCACGATAAATATATCAGACAAATAAGAAGATTGTATAATGTGAAATCATGTCAGAAAAGATCATAGAGAAAAATAAAAAACAAATTAGCATAAAAAAGTGAATATCCGAATAAACATCGAGCCTCATACAATAATTATGAGGTCTAGTTTTAATTTGAATGACCCGATTGCGAAAGAGGTTGCCCATAGACGAAAATGAAACCGCAATTCGACAAAGAATTGTCCTCCCACTCAATTTTGGCGAAATTGAATGACGCTAACGCATTTCCAAATTGACTGAACCAAACGTTAATTTGAATGTGCATGTTTCGAAAATTCAGTGACTCGAAACGAAATTGAATGCAAAAAATTTAAAAATGAAACAGGGGATCAACGAGTGGAGATATTCGCTCAAATATGAATGCACGTTAGTAAAATTGATCGCTGCTTTGACGAAATTGGCCGGGAAAAACCTATATTACCCATCATTATTTAATTAACACTAGTATTATGCATTATATCGGTCTCAAAAGAATCTAGAAACTATTCAAATGCGTGCTAATTTTAGGTGTCAAGACTTGTAAGCTCATTTCAAAATACAATGTGATTGTGTTAAGATTTTTTAGTTTCGGCAACGTTATTTACGGAAGCCCATTAGTGCCACCTACGAAATAAATTTAAGAGAAATTATCTGGCGGCCGCCAGATAATTATCTGGCGGCCGCCACTTAATTATCTGGCGGCCGCCAGTTAATTATCTGGCGGCCGCCAGTTAATTATCTGGCGGCCGCCAGTTAATTATCTGGCGGCCGCCAGATAATTATCTGGCGGCCGCCAGATAATTATCCGTGTCTTCACGGTTGTTTCATCGCAAAGCATGCCGGGACATAATTCTAGTACATTTTTACCTTCGCCGTGATCAGCTGTCCCGTTGCAAACAACGGGATTCTTATCGAAGCAACATCTTAATCTTGTACATAATCCGCTATTCTGCAGTGATTTTCTTTCACTCCAGTATCGTTTATACGGTAAGAAACCAAAGTTTGTGTTTATTCATTTTTATGACGAATAAAGCTGATAATACGACGTAATGCATGAGAGTGGGCCCGGTCAAGCTTTAGTAAATGTAGGCCTAGACCTCTAGATCTAGTCCCGTATGTTTAAATGTGTGTGCATTTTAAGTAGACTGATTGCCTTGTGTCTTAGGTAGAAGTTAACCAAATTTACAGTAAAATGAGACTTATGTCTCAGGAAATATGAATAGGTCTAGATCCTATAGACTATACATATTTGATATTGGAATAGGATCTACTAGAATGGCCGACAGTTGGATAGTGATGGCAATTAGTAAATGTAAAAAAGTAAACGATAGATTTGTCGATCTTGATCTGAATATAATAGTCTATGTATTGATGAGCTCTACTTGAGGATCTACATGACAGGGGCGTATGAAGGAATTTTTCGAGGGGGGGGGGGGGGGTTAAAATTTGAAAATCGTGCCGAAAATTTCACATCGACTCAGCCAGCCGGTGAATGAGAGGGGGGGGGGGGGGTCGGTTAGAGCATCTATTTTTTCCCGAAAATATGAATTTGGCAGACCGATATTTTGTTCAGTTGATGGTAAGGTCACCTTTTTGGGGTCACCCTTTTGGGGTCACCCTTTAGCACAAAAATATTTCCCCATGATCTAGTGTGATAAGGGTTCTTTTGTTACCGTTATTCTTCAGGTTACAAACTTAAATTTGATTGTCTTTTTCCTTTTATTTATCAGTTGCAGCATCATCAAACACTATATGGCCGATGAATCAGAAGATGACGTAGATGCTACGAGAGAGCTCATTTCACAATGGACAACAGAAGTGATACGTGACTTTCTACAAGGAGGGGACTCAAGCTTGGAGAAGTCATTATTTTATGGGTGTTCTGCCCTGACGCTGGGGGTACTGTTCAGCCATTCGAGGTAGAGAGGTAGAGAGGAACTGGACGATGGATGGATGGGGGGGGGGGGGCGGGAAGAAAGGCATGTAGAGATGGCCGTCTACTATGTATAGAGACATTTGTGTGCTACTGGATAAGGACCCTCCATCACTAGAGGGAAGAATAATGAGAGACTACAAAGAGGGGAAGGCATTTAGTTATTTTAGAAAGCTGTCTGAAATTCAAAATGTATTTGATACTTGAATAAATTTAGTTCATTTTCTAGACTGGTTCATGTCAAACCGTTGATTCTACTTTCTTGTGAGTATACACTGTAGTCAGAGAGAAAGAGAAGTAACACGAGTAAAGAATGAAAATTGAAAAAGAAGCCAATATTTGAACGAGGAGGAGAAAATGGAGATTACGTTGTTGCCCATCAAGTTGGAATAATTGTTCTTACTGTTTGTACATAATGGTCATATATTATAAGAACTGTATTGATCAATCTCAGGAGTCTTATACATGTAGATTGATTAATACAGTTTTGAGATGATGATGATGATCGTGATGATGAACGAGAAGGAGAAGAGGAGGAATATATCAAGAGTTGATGAAGAAAAGATTGATAGAGGGGTTATCATTACAGAGAGAGAGAAAGAGAGATAGACTAACATGAGGAAGGGAGAGCAAGAACAAGGCTATGACATAGGGGAAGAGATAGAAATCAAAATTATATTTATAAAAACATTTACTAAATTAAAATAATAAATTAGAATACAAGGCGAGAGGAAAGAATGCAAACTAAAATTAAGCAAAGACCATCACTATATCGTTCACATTATAATATAAATTAAGAAAAGGTACATGGAAACGTACATTTGTAAAATTCAATCTTTCATTCTCTTGATCTTCCTCTTCACACCTAATTCTTGCTCTCCCTGTCTATCTCTCCCACCCCTCTCCGTCTCTCTCTCTCTCTCTCTCTCTCTCTCTTTCTCTCCCCCTCTCTCTCTCCTTATTATCACTCTTTCTCTTTCATTAAGTGTCGTCATCTCTCTCAATGCCTCTCTCTGTTTCTATGTTTCTCTTGTTAAATATTTTAAACATCAGGTGTGTCTGACCTTCCTCTCTTGAATAAATCATGAATAACTTCAACTCAGTGTCCTACATACAGTAATGATTGCTTAGTAGTCATGTACAACCCTCGCTGTGTTGTTTGATTTTATTTATAAAATAAATATAACCATGAGATCAATATCAACAGGTTTAATGCAATGCATATAAGTTGACATCCTATGAAGAAGTAGTACCACCCCCGCCCCCCCCCCCCCCCCACCACTCCGGGAACGGAGGTACCGCATGCGTGTTCCCAAATTCTCTGGCTCGTAACAAAATTAAAAAAATTAAAATATAAAAAAAAAACGCTACTTTTAAAGTACTTACCACCAAAATCTCTAAGCGCTATAACAAACAAAAATAGACTGATAAACAATTACATATTAAACAAAACAAAAAAAGTGTGAATAAACCTACAAATTACAATACCCTAAATAACACTGAGTTGGGTGGGGGGGGGGGGGGGTACCACCTTTAATGCAAATGCATTTAAAGGGATCCGGTAACTTCATCTCAGATTCTGAAACAAAATCCTGGATTTAGCTCATGCTGCAATGATAATTTTAGGTCAGTCAAGAACTCAATGACTTTTACAATCCAATCGCCTGTCTGATTATCAAGATATTTACGACTGGAAAAAAAATGTACTAGAATTATGTCCCGGCATGCTTTGCGATGAAACAACCGTGAAGACACGGATAATTATCTGGCGGCCGCCAGATAATTATCTGGCGGCCGCCAGTTAATTATCTGGCGGCCGCCAGTTATTTATCTGGCGGCCGCCAGTTAATTATCTGGCGGCCGCCAGTTAATTATCTGGCGGCCGCCAGTTATTTATCTGGCGGCCGCCAGTTAATTATCTGGCGGCCGCCAGTTAATTATCTGGCGGCCGCCAGTTAATTATCTGGCGGCCGCCAGTTAATTATCTGGCGGCCGCCAGTTAATTATCTGGCGGCCGCCAGATAATTATCCGTGTCTTCACGGTTGTTTCATCGCAAAGCATGCCGGGACATAATTCTAGTACATTTTTAACTTCGCCGTGATCAGCTGTTCCGTTGCAAACAACGGGATTCTTATCGAAGCAACATCTTAATCTTGTACATAATCCGCTATTCTGCAGTGATTTTCTTTCACTCCAGTATCATTTGTACGGTAAGAAACCAAATTTTGTGTTTATTCATTTTTATGACGAATAAAGCTGATAATACGACGTAATGAGAGTGGGCCGGGGTCCAACTTTAGTAAATGTAGGCCTAGATCTAACTTTAGTCCCGTATGTTTAAATGTGTGTGCATTTTAAGTAAACTGATTGCCTTGTGTTTTAGGTAGAAGTTAACCAAATTTACAGTAAAATGAGACTTATGTCTCAGGAAATATGAATAGGTCTAGATCCTATAAACTATACATAATTGATATTGGAATAGGATCTACTAGAATGGCCGACAGTTAGATAGTGATGGTGATGGCAAATGAATTGGTCTAGACTCTAGGCCCTAAATGTAAAACAAGTAAAAAAGAGGCCATAAAAACGATAGATTTGTCGATCTGGATCTGGATATCAGGCGCGTACGCAGGGGGGGGGGGGTGTTTTGGGGGTTAAACCCCCCCCCCCCCCTTTGGCATTTTTTACGTGTGTATTTTTAAGAAAACCCCCCTAAAACCCCCCTTTGTTTTGTTTAAAACCCCCCTTGAAAAAATCCTGCGTACGCCCCTGCTGGATATAATAGTCTGATATCGATGACCTCAACTTGAGCATCTACATGGGTCTACATGAACTTGTGTTAAAGAAGTGATAAGGATTCTTTTGTTACAATTATTCTTGTGGTCACAAACTTAAATTTGACATGCCTTTCTCCTTTTATTTATCAGTTGCAGCATCATCGAACACGATGACCAATGAATCAGAAGATGACGTAGATGTTACTAAAGAGCTCATTTCACAATGGACAACAGAAGTGCTACGTGACTTTCTACAAGGAGGAGACTCAAGCTTGCAAACCGAGGAGTCATTATTTTATGGGTGTTCTCTGCCGGCTGCCTTAACGCTGGGGGTAGCTTTTTAGCCATACGAGGTTAAGACTGAGAGGAACTGGACAATGGATGGATAGGGAGGATGGGGGGGGGGGGGGTAGGAATGCAGAACTGGCCTACTATGTATGTACCTACTGGATAAGGACCCTCCATCACTAGAGGGAAAAATAATGAGAGACTTCAAAGAGGGGAAGGCATATAGTTAATTTTGCCTTGTGAAAAAAATTAGATTTAGCCCCTAAAAAAGCGTTCCTTCGGGTATCAAATGATGACAGGTAAAACCTTACAATTGTAGAATTATTATCTGTAATGTGATTTCCAAACCATGTGACAGCCAATGGTGTATGTTGTAAAGGTATTGTAAAATGCATTGTTTAACACCAGGCCCCCCCCCCCCCCCCCACTCCGAGAACAGATGGACCCCATGCATGTTACCAAAATGTCCGGTAAAGGGGTACTTTTCGTGTGACAAAGTCCGGCCCGAGAATTGTACAAAAAGTGGTGTATTAACTTTTCACCCGGAGATTTCTTTAAAAAGGGGGTATTTTTTCTTTATTTTATCTCTTTGGACTCCTGAGAAATTATTCCGAATTTAGGGGGGTACATTGAGCATTTTTCATGATTTAGAGGAGTCTCCAAGGCAGGAAAAGCCCGCGAAAGGGGGGTTCGGAAATGTTGGCAGTCCTCAGATAGGGGGTGCTTTCAAAAAGAGGGAACAAGCATATGCGTACCCTAAATAACACTGAGTGGGGGGGGGGGGCCGGGGTTTAACAATGTTTAATTCGAGATTGACGTATGGCCCTACGCGCTACCAGTGTCTGCGATATGGTGTATTAATACTGAAGCCCTAACAAAACTGCGCTTCAAAATGATCAAGAAGTGCCTCAAAAAAATAAAAATCTTTGATTGACCCCTTTACCACACTCGTTTTCCCCAATAGACTTGTAGTGTTATGAAAAGCGTTTGACAAACCCAAAATTTGGTTTCGATTTCCAATCGTAAATATCTTGATAATCAG
This sequence comes from Strongylocentrotus purpuratus, assembly GCF_000002235.5. Classification (NCBI taxonomy): domain Eukaryota; kingdom Metazoa; phylum Echinodermata; class Echinoidea; order Camarodonta; family Strongylocentrotidae; genus Strongylocentrotus; species Strongylocentrotus purpuratus. Next base: position 29,068,981 of record NW_022145607.1, read on the forward strand.
ACAGGCGATTGGATTGTAAAAGTCATTGAGTTCTTGACTGACCTAAAATTATCATTGCAGCATGAGCTAAATCCAGGATTTTGTTTCAGAATCTGAGATGAAGTTACCGGATCCCTTTAAATGCGTTTGCATTAAAGGTGGTACCCCCCCCCCCAACTCAGTGTTATTTAGGGTAAGCACATGCGTGTTCCCAGCACCCCCCCCCCCCTTCCCTTTTTTTAGCATAAGTCCCCTGTGTTAAGTCAATACGGGCAGATCTTTTTCATTGCAAAACTCCAGAGAATCCAAAACTCTGCTGCCAGGCTCTGTTCACTTTGATGTACATGTACGGTATATGTATTGTAATTTGTAGGTTTATTCACACTTTTTTCGTTTTGTTTAATATGTAATTGTTTATCAGTCTATTTTTGTTTGTTATAGCGCTTAGAGATTTTGGTGGTAAGCGCTTTAAAAGTAGCGTTTTTTTTATATTTTAATTTTTTAAATTTTGTTACGAGCCAGAGATTTTGGGAACACGCATGCGGTACCTCCGTTCCCGGAGTGGTGGGGGGGGGGCGGGGTTGGTACTACTTCTTCATAGGATGTCAACTTATATGCATTGCATTAAACCTGTTGATATTGATCTCATTCTTATATTTATTTTATAAATAAAATCAAACAACACAGCGAGGGTTGTAGATGACTACTAAGCAATCATTACTGTATGTAGGACACTGAGTTGAAGTTATTCATGATTTATTCAAGAGAGGAAGGTCAGACAGACCTGATGTTTAAAATATTTAACAAGAGAAACATAGAAACAGAGAGAGGCATTGAGAGAGATGTCGACACTTAATGAAAGAGAAAGAGTGATAATAAGGAGAGAGAGAGATGGAGAGGGGTGGGAGAGATAGACAGGGAGAGCAAGAATTAGGTGTGAAGAGGAAGATCAAGAGAATGAAAGATTGAATTTTACAAATGTACATGTTTCCATGTACCTTTTCTTAATTTATATTATAATGTGAACGATATAGTGATGGTCTTTGCTTAATTTTAGTTTGCATTCTTTCCTCTCGCCTTGTATTCTAATTTATTATTTTAATTTAGTAAATGTTTGTATAAATATAATTTTGATTTCTATCTCTTCCCCTATGTCATAGCCTTGTTCTTGCTCTCCCTTCCTCATGTTAGTCTATCTCTCTTTCTCTCTCTCTGTAATGATAACCCCTCTATCAATCTTTTCTTCATCAACTCTTGATATATTCCTCCTCTTCTCCTTCTCGTTCATCATCACGATCATCATCATCATCTCAAAACTGTATTAATCAATCTACATGTATAAGACTCCTGAGATTGATCAATACAGTTCTTATAATATATGACCATTATGTACAAACAGTAAGAACAATTATTCCAACTTGATGGGCAACAACGTAATCTCCATTTTCTCCTCGTTCAAATATTGGCTTCTTTTTCAATTTTCATTCTTTACTCGTGTTACTTCTCTTTCTCTCTGACTACAGTGTATACTCACAAGAAAGTAGAATCAACGGTTTGACATGAACCAGTCTAGAAAATGAACTAAATTTATTCAAGTATCAAATACATTTTGAATTTCAGACAGCTTTCTCCCAGGAGATGAAACAAATGTCTCCCTAACCAGAAACTGGCAAAATAACTAAATGCCTTCCCCTCTTTGTAGTCTCTCATTATTCTTCCCTCTAGTGATGGAGGGTCCTTATCCAGTAGCACACAAATGTCTCTATACATAGTAGACGGCCATCTCTACATGCCTTTCTTCCCGCCCCCCCCCCCCATCCATCCATCGTCCAGTTCCTCTCTACCTCTCTACCTCGAATGGCTGAACAGTACCCCCAGCGTCAGGGCAGAACACCCATAAAATAATGACTTCTCCAAGCTTGAGTCCCCTCCTTGTAGAAAGTCACGTATCACTTCTGTTGTCCATTGTGAAATGAGCTCTCTCGTAGCATCTACGTCATCTTCTGATTCATCGGCCATATAGTGTTTGATGATGCTGCAACTGATAAATAAAAGGAAAAAGACAATCAAATTTAAATTTGTAACCTGAAGAATAACGGTAACAAAAGAACCCTTATCGCACTAGATCATGGGGAAATATTTTTGTGCTAAAGGGTGACCCCAAAAGGGTGACCCCAAAAAGGTGACCTTACCCTCAACTGAACAAAATATCGGTCTGCCAAATTCATATTTTCGGGAAAAAATAGATGCTCTAACCGACCCCCCCCCCCCCCCCCCCTCTCATTCACCGGCTGGCTGAGTCGATGTGAAATTTACGGCACGATTTACAAATTTTAACCCCCCCCCCTCGAAAAATTCCTTCATACGCCCCTGTCATGTAGATCCTCAAGTAGAGCTCATCAATACATAGACTATTATATTCAGATCAAGATCGACAAATCTATCGTTTTCATGGCCTCTTTTACTTTTTTACATTTACTAATTGCCATCACTATCCAACTGTTCGGCCATTCTAGTAGATCCTATTCCAATATCAAATATGTATAGTCTATAGGATCTAGACCTATTCATATTTCCTGAGACATAAGTCTCATTTTACTGTAAATTTGGTTAACTTCTACCTAAAACACAAGGCAATCAGTCTACTTAAAATGCACACAGTGACACACATTTAAACATACGGGACTAGATCTAGAGGTCTAGGCCTACATTTACTAAAGCTTGACCCGGCCCACTCTCATGCATTACGTCGTATTATCAGCTTTATTCGTCATAAAAATGAATGAACACAAACTTTGGTTTCTTACCGTACAAACGATACTGGAGTGAAAGAAAATCACTGCAGAATAGCGGATTATGTACAAGATTAAGATGTTGCTTCGATAAGAATCCCGTTGTTTGCAACGGGACAGCTGATCACGGCGAAGTTAAAAATGTACTAGAATTATGTCCCGGCATGCTTTGCGATGAAACAACCGTGAAGAGACGGATAATTATCTGGCGGCCGCCAGATAATTATCTGGCGGCCGCCAGATAATTTCTCTTAAATTTATTTCGTAGGTGGCACTAATGGGCTTCCGTAGTTATTAATATAATTAAAAAACATATTGCTGAATTCTGAATATATATTTAATGGGTTGAACGTCCCTCTGCATCATGTGATCTCGCTCAGTTCATATGTAAGATGACTCATCTGAAGGACCTGACACTTGGCGGTCAGTACCACAATGACTTCTACTCAACATCTTCGTCGATGGCATCATCTGCAAAGGTTGACCTATGACCTATGACCTGAAATATGATCTTAAATTGTAGGACTCGTAACAAATCACTACATGCTTTGTTATACTGGAAGTGTACTTTATTCTGTATAGTCTAACGAAATTTGACAATTCGCCCGCCTTCCTCCCGAAAGGCCTATGCATTATACCACACAACAATAAACATCTGTTAAGACCAAACATTGCTTCAAAAGCTAAATGTTATGGTGGTATATTTGTACCTGTAATCAGGTTTATTATTAAATATCTGTTAATTATGCAGTAAAGTTTTACATCGGACATTCTTAAACGGTCCACTATATATCACAATTCAAGTAATATTATTAATTCACACTACACTACACTACATTACATCGATAAAGGTTTAAATGTACTTGTGAATTAAAATTATATAGTTTGTAAGCACTTTCATTATTACTATTTCAAACTCTAATACATGTATGCCAGTTACATTGTATTTGATCATTGTATAATAATAATAATAATAATAATAGCCTAATAGTCCACTCCAAATTTTATTAAACCGAAACGGAAATTCTTTTGCCCGGAATAATTGCATTTGACTGATTTGAAATTATTTAGTAGGTGTTCATCCTAACGTATACTAAATTAGACTGGTCTTCGTTTCATTGAATCTACGAACGGTACTTGCCGTCAACATATTCATATTGGTAAATAATGAATGATATACATGTACAATTGAATTGTATGAAAGAAAAACAAAATGTTTATAACTTGTAACTTATACTTGCATTTGCAAATAAAACCGTCTTTCATTTTCTCGGCCCATGTCTTTTTATAATCCTTGTTTATATTCTATAATACCCATGAGGCTAGCAAAATCCATTTTCTTGTTTTTTGTCGTTTTTTTCATGAAACTTAAGAATGCAATTATATATCTACCAACAATCGAACCTACTACATTTGATATTGCACTTTAATTTCCCTTTTTTATGTACATGATCACGACCAGAGTGGTAACACGAGCCCCACCCTGTCTGAGCTGACAGTGGATGATAACACACTACGAAGATGGCAGGATTGTGGTTCGATGTTTGACAATGTGAAGAGGGTCACTATACAGGTATACAACTCAATCAGCTATGACGTCATCCAGAGGATCCATCTACCAGGAGCAACAGAACTCACCATACAAACACATGAGTATGCAGATCGACCGGCTGGTTTCCATGAGGAGCCCACTTCACTACCCAATGCCCTCCTGAATATCTCCCCTCAGCTTGTCAAGGTGACATTCAGCGATCTTGCCATTGGTAACAGTAAGATGGAACTAATCTTACAAGCTTCCAGATCACCCCACAACCTCAAACATCTGAAGACTATCAGGTAAGACACATTGAGCTTTCAAAGAGCACTTTGACACTTTTCTTCTTTTGATTCTCCACTCCCCGTCTGGAAATTGAAGAAAATGTGCGTTTCTTTGAATTGAACAGAGTGTGTCTCCCCCTTTCTCTTCCTCTCTGTCTCTCTCTTTTTATGTCTCTCTCTCTCTCTCTCTCTCTCTCTCTACATATATATCTCTCAATGTTTGATTTGATATTATCAGAATCGATTTGAATTTAAAGATGAAAAAACATCAATACCAACATGAGTAGGCCTATATACTGAGGATGAATAGCTCTGCTCATCTGTACCACGCATTACAGTTGTTCGACTAATTGAGTGGTCTACATGACAAACAAATAAGATACAAAGTTACATCATTATGAACAGCTATATTACAAACATTGCTAACTCCTGTAACAAGCCCCCATCCCTAATTATTTTACACAGATGATACTGTATTCCGTCTATTTTGATATTGATAGATTCGTAAGATGCTGGACAGATGTGAGCGTGAATGATGTCACCACTGCATGGAATGAAGACAACGTCATGGCGGTGGAGGTGGAGCACGGCAAACCACGTGGGTAAGTCATTAGAACTTTAACTTTTAGACTTGCATAGACATCAATCTCTGCATAACATTTTTGTATGACTGCATGTCTCTTAAATCCTCTGCGAAAATCAGTGCTTGTTATCATACGCACGATCACAGGTATTTTGTTCATCTTAGGAAGGATGTGCAAAATTAAAAGCCGCCTTCCTCTTTTGTTAAATTTAACGACTTACTGGCTGACTAGAATGCAGCACGAATAAAGTCTAGTGTTAGAATTAGTGGGAGACAAGCACGCATGCTCGTCTCCTCAAGCCAGTCGTTTCTGATATTCATTCAGACGCGAGGTCTGCTCAAAGGGCATGTGTTTTGATATACAGAAAAAAACATGTAGTTCATTCCCGTCTCGGGAGAGGGGGGGAAGGAGGGTTGTTGAAGAATTGTTTCACATGAAAAGAAAGGCTATTGACATACAGAAATATGTTTTTTTTTCTTTCTTTTTTTCTTCTATTTGTGTGTTTATCGATAATAATACAAACTTACATTATGTACCACTCATGATCTGACATAAATCAATCTGTGCAAAATGTAACAGAGAGTCAACATAGGCATGTACATAATAATAATATTCCATTGTAAATTTCTACTAATGATCATTATCTATATAAGGCTTCCAAGTGGTACAATAAATCATTGTATTTAATATCTTTAATATCTTAATATCGCAGTACTCGGATGACAGATCGCTATTGTTTTCGTACTGCTCTGTCATCCGGGAACTTCAATTGTCGATACAATATTGCTTGATTATCAAAAATCAACAACACTTTCGCTGGTACCCGGTCACTGTACCCAATGTGCAAAATTGGTCAGCCTGATATAGATAATAATAATAATAGTATTGTATGGCTTTGTTTTCGTGCGATACATGAATATAATGCTCTCGCTGTGCCAATATTGGACTCGTCTTCGACTCGTCCAATATGACTCGTCCAATACTGTCATAGCGAGAGCAATATCATTTTTGGATCACACTCAAATCCATCCAATATTATATAAATATTCCAATGTGCCATTGGAAAAATATAGGCCGGATTCTAGAAGTGATGAAAGTAAAGGTATTTATTCTTTTTTAACATGATAACATGTAGACCTATTTATTTAATTGATTCTCGCATTTTTGTACTATTATGTTTTCTACGTAATAGATAACATGTTAGTTCAAGTGGTGCTGTTTGACGTAAAACTGTGTAATATTCAATAGCTCTTCTTTGTCCTCTGTCTACTGCTGTATGTATGTGATTATTTTGATGTAGCGCTGCTTCTATATATTATATTGATGCACACATTAACACTTCTCTCTCTCTCTCTCTCTCTCTCTCCCTCTCTTTCTCATTCACTTCAGTAAAAATTTTCGTCATTGATATTGAGTAATCAAACAGATGACACCTATCTCGATCTGACGAATCAGAGGGATCAGACGATATTTGCTCGCTAACAGGAACTATGGGCTGAAGTGAAGAGTACATAAAACACATCATTATAGGCCTATCATATAATCACTCAACGTTTAATTTGAAATCTGGACTTTCGCTATTATAAATACAACTGTCATGCAATCGCGTTACTGACCCAACGAATCACGTTGATGGGAATTCTTTACATAGGTTTTGTGGCTCTTTTTCTTTTATTGAAAAAATCATGATTTTGAATTCCCTTTGAACTGTTATTCTCAGTATCATTAAGTAGTTCAGGATTCAGGAAGAATTTACACTTTATTTTTTTGTAAAAGGGCCAAAATGTTTTTAATAAATTCTGAACGTTTGGTGGCAAAACATTCATGGTGTGAAAAAATACAGTCATGTTCTTTTCTAATTTGAATTTTGCAACTGGCAGTGTTTCATTCAAAACATTTGTTGTGTACAAAATGAAGGCCCCAAATTTCCATTATAGATATAAAACCACAGTATGTTGATCTTAAATTTGGCACACACTTTCATAAAATTGCTGCTACAGATAAAATTTGAGATAAGTTTCTGATGGCTTGCAAATTGCTTGCCTTTAAACATATACATGTATATAATGAAATTAAATGTGTTCTCGTGGAAGAAGAGCCTGCTCAGTTCATCATGGACATTTGACAAATCTTCATAATTGGGACGTCTGTAAATAAGGTGATGAGTTGATATGAGATTTCATTGTGAAGAGAATCGGATAGAATAATAATTTGGTTGTCGATGTTTGCCTACCCGCAAATCAGAATCCATCAGAGTGTTCAATGTCATGGACGGATGAAAGACCAACACTAAATATCCGATCAGGCTTATATAGGACAGAGAGTCATTCACGCTATAGTCACGTGACTTTTGAAAATACCAGTTCTTCTTTAATCTTAGTATCTGCAACAATGTTGCCTGCCTTGTTAATCAGCTGTAAATACTCTAGCGTCTTCCTAAGATTTATTTAGAATGGATAATACGTTTAATATCGTTCAGAATTATTTGTGTGATTAGCGCAGTAGAGTATATTTATATAGTGGCTGCGCTATATAAATTGATTCTATTATTGTAATTGCATTGGAGCTCAGTGCACATGAGGCGGATTTTACCTAGTGTATGACTGCGTCAGCGAATTGCGTACAAATTGACGCACTATGCGAGTTCGTTACACAAAGTGAGTGCATTATTAATGGTGCAAACCTTTCTTCGAATTAAGGGCGCCATTCCTAACTCAATCATCTCAATCGGTTAGCGGAGGTCTTAATGCAATGTCAACACTGCTTTGTGTGCAATGAACATTGCTTTCAAATGATGTATGTGCCAATAGAATCAATCATCTGTTATGATTTATTCATTACGTTTATTTTTAAACAGCGTGGTCTTTTCAGACGCAGAAGGCTTGTTTTTAATTAAACATTTGGATGTATTTTTTTCTACAAAGATATTTTATAATTATAAACAGAAAACATATGCAATGGCAGTAATTGGCGGTCTTAAAAGCAATTGTATACAGGCGCGTACACAGGGGGGGGGGGGGGTTGGGGGTTAACCCCCCCCCCCCCCCCTTTGGTATTTTTTATGTGTGTATTTTTGACGAAAACCCCCCCTTTGGTAATTTTTTGTTTTGTTTTTAATAAAAAAAATATTTAAACAAAAAAAAAATTATACCAATGACTGACCTAAAAAAGTTGACCTTAACCCCCCCCCCCCCCCCAACGGAGCAAAATGTCAAATTTTCAAATTCCGAGACCAAAAAAAAAAAAAAGTGTCCTCTTACCCCCACCCCCCCCCCCCTTATTCAGTGGCTGGCTGAGTCGTTGCGAAATTTTCGGCCCGATTTCAAAATGTTAAACCCCCCCCCCCCCTTGAAAAAATCCTGCGTACGCCACTTATTGTACATATCAAATAATGTAACGAAAAGAAATTGAATAATGAACAATAAAATGAATGTATACTCAAAACAAACAAACGAATATTTGGATTGTAAACTAAGAAACGATTTTAGCATTCAGATGTGCAAATTGACGATAATTTTAGTATCAGTTGTAATGTAATTTTACAAAAACACAAGAGTGTTACAGTAAAATGTTCTTAGCTGTATCCACAACCAGAAATTAAAGGAAATGTGACTAGTCATGTATCCTTCATGTCCCCTTTAAAAAAGACAATGAAGACAACATTTCTTTCACAAATATAACGCTGTATTTTTTTGTTATCCAGTATATTTTATGTATGAACTCTTGCATGTGTTACGTGAAAGGTTTGTTTGTATTTAACAGTTTGATTTGGAAAGGGAAACTGTCTTGTCTGATATATATATATATGTATACATATATGAGTTGTTACTTTTAACTGCAGATAATTTGTAAATAACGTAGCCAAATGATCGGTGCCCATACAAAGGAGTGTCCTTGCAACGCAAATTATTAATCACTGACTAAGTATAAATGTATAGGAACGTCAAATATCAAAGCAAATGTTTTTATTCTTCAAGTTTAACTATTGATTGAACACCATTAAATTCGATGCAAGAACAGCATTAAGTTATTTCACGAAGCATCAAACTTAATATTCGGAATACATTTCTGAACTTTCTGTAATCATGGTAAATGTGCACTGAGACATTTTTGCATTTTGCGAAAAGCCCAATGTATCACTATAAATGGTAGTATAGTAGTAGTAGTAGTAGTAATAGTAGTAGTAGTAGTAGTAGTAGTAGTAGTAGTAGTAGTGTTAGTAGAAGTATAGTTTTCAGTAGTAGAAGAAGTAGTAGTAGTAGTAGTAGTAGTAGTAGTAGTAGTAGTAGTAGTAGTAATAGTAGTAGTAGAAGTAGCAGTAGTAGTAAAAATAATAGTAATAGTTGTTGTTGGTGTAGTTATTGTCTTGTTGATGATGTTTTGTTGTGGCGTATTAGTATAAGAAGTTGTGTTGATTCATTTCAGACATGTTCAGTGTGGGTGGTATATTGTTAAAACGCCAAATATCGTTTACTAAAACTTATTATTTTGTTTACATTGATAAGATTATAAAGAATGACGTACGTCCTTCATTTACATGTAGGCTTATTTTGTTTCACATGTGACTAACTGTATATCGTGGAATCCATTATGTTGAATTTCAATTTTAACGCTGTATAGTATACGTTATCGTGTAGGCCCTTAGTAATTAAATGTAAATAATGCAACGTGCCTTAAATCTATCTATCCAGGGAGGTGAAAGAAAAGGAGGCGAAACTCTTGTAATTTATTCAAACGCATTCTTGAGTTCTAAAGCGTAACAATGGGATGTGTAACATTCCACTTGGCTTTGAAGTTCCATGCTCCGAACCGCGCTTCCACTGCGGGGACTTTCGGAAGCCAGGCACCAGTTTTACATTTTTTACAAAATATTAAATAACCGGCAAAATTTCAGTGTAAATCAAAAACTTTATATGGGGATTTTATTGGGAATAGTACATCAAACACATTTTCAAATTTAGAACTCCGTCCTTCCTTTAATGTGTGTGCCAGAGTTGGTAAAAGAAAAATTACATCCTGTCAAAAACTCAATATTTTAGGATGATGCGCTAATTTGTGCATGCTTTAATGTCCCATTATTTGATCAATGATTTACGATCTTCAATAACATTAAGTTTGCTAATGCGTGTTTTCGCGTGTTTTTTGTATTTTTCAAGTTTAAAAGAGGATGAAATTACACAAGTTTGTGTTCGCTTGTTCTACTCTTTACACATTCAACAATGGATGATAAATCATTGGAAGGGACAGCGAACAGTTGCTGTGATACCATTTTCTGATGTAGGAATTCTAAATCCTGAAATTTCATGCGCTCTTTTATCTCACCACCTGGTCAACAGTTGCAGATTAGCGCATAACTGTTCGGCGGCTTGGAGCATGGGGTCAAAGGAGAGCGGCTTGATTCCAGTCCTTCTCTATCACGTCCCTGATCTATCTATGCTTTTCGTATATTGTGTATGCTCCTAATTATCTGTAGTTTGATGTATTTAAATACACATGACTATGTGTAATTGTGATTTTTGGTTTTGGTTTAAAGGTAAAGACCAGTTATGGTCATGCGATTGCATTGTGAAAGAAACGTTGTGGAATCGATCAGAAAAGGTTGATCATCTAGCATATAAGTATTGGTGTGTACTGCAAGGTTCTGAAATCATCAAAATGATAAGAAATTTGGCCCAGTCTTGGTAAAGTTACAAGCACTGTACACAGAAAGATGTATATGGGACTATACGCACACGTGCGTGACACGTGCGTTTATCTCTCACAGACCACGTAGATAAACTAATTTACCAAATATATCAATTAGTAGGCGGTTTCCCGGCAAAATATTTATCATCATGTATTAGTCAAAACATATTCTTTCACATGATTGGTAATAAGAGCTTCCATTTCATTTTTTTGAAATTGGGGCGTTTCTAATACTGGTCTTTACCTTTAAAGAATGAAATATTCTGCATTACCATGTAAAGCCCTTAGGGTCTTTATAGATCATACTGATCTGAGAATTCTAATTTTTGGAACTATTTTCAGGTAGTCATGTATTTGTCCACATTTTTGAGAACATTTAATTTTATTCTACAACTGTTTCATTAAGTTTTACTCAATTCTATTATTCAGATGCCTAGGGTTATCACCCCACCACTCACCATGTGTATGTGTGTATATAAGTATGCGTGGGTGTGTGTATTTCACATTTGGACGATTTAACAAAATTAAAATTTAAAAAAAAAAGATAAGTGTATGCGTGCGTTTGTGGATGTATGTGTAGTGTAGCAATATAAGGATAAGGCAGAGATTTTTAAGAAAACGTTTACTTTGGACCACTAGTCTAAGCCGTCACCACTTGCCTTTTTTGCCGAGCTGGGATGTGAGAGACGGCCTACAGACACCCCCCCCCCCTCCCCCGAATGCCTTTAGAGAAGCAGGAGGAAGATCTGATGGTGGCGTCAGATTTTCGAATTTTTACCGTTTTTTTTGGGGGGGGGGGGATATGAAACTGTGCGCAAATTAAGGTCATGCGCGAATTATAGTCACACGACCATACATCTATCCTCTCACTTTATATTATACGCACACTGAAACTGATCATTTTAATACACACATGCCTACTTTTATTTATCAATCCACCTGATATAAAGTCAAAACAACGAAATAAAAAAATGCGTATATATCTTATCATTTTATTATTCACATGAACATTTCATTAGTTTATATATCGTGCCTCTTCTTAAAATTCCAATCTGATCTTGCTGCTTCTAAAAAGAAAAAGAGGACTATCTACATGTTCAAAGAGTGATATATATTTCATATGATAAAAGGACGGAGAAATGATAACATTTATACATAATAGAAAAAAAAGTCTTATTAGAATTCTAAAATTAACTGCTCTAAAATTGATATACGCCCTGCTCACTAATGTACATATTATTTTATTTAACTTCTTGGTTTGACTTTTCTTCTGGCTATTTGTCTATTTCTCTAGATTGTATATTTTATATCTATATGATATACTCTTATACTTTAATTTTCATTTAAATATTCTCACAGTTTATTTTTCTATATTGGATTTCATGGATAATGCAAAACCTTCTACCAAAGAAAAGATACAATCAAAAAGTAAAGCAAGTAATACAATCAATGATGATGAATAGGGAAAGGTAAAAGGCTTATAAATAACGTGACATATTTGATTCGACGATAGAAAAATGAATGATGCTTGATGAATGGGAAAAACATTAAAGACTAAAAAATAACGTAACATATTTGATTAGAAAGTTCAAGTGCGACTTTATTTCACAAAAGATTGAATGCTAAATCAAAAGAACTGCTGGAAGTCTCTTTGTTACGTTGTACAAGAGAAATCAAGTGACAGTCATTTGCCTACCCCAGTCGTACACGGACAGGGAAACAACAACAATGATGATATTGCAAATACTTGAATGATTGTTTTGTTAATACTGGTAAAGTTTAGCTGTATATGATAGTAAAGATATTGGATCAGTCTCCAATGATGTCCATCATGGCGTGATTGCTAACGGGTGTACCTTTTCTCTTAAGTCGATTGAACAAAGTCATGTTTTGAAAGTTCTGCAATTTCTCTAAACCTAATAAAGCTAAGGGATCGAACCAAAGAGCAACACAATTACTGAAAAGTATCCTTCCGGCAAGACATTAATCCGCGTTTGCTATTCTCAACCCAGGTGTACATGGGAACCTGGCAATGACTGCTGGGGTAATAATATGTGCAGGGCCCTCAGGAAAGTGCAGCATTGATGCTGATGAGGCTTCCCTGGGTGAGAAAATTATTATCATTTACAGAGAACTTTTAATTTTGTGCCCGTGTCATTTCTTGGGAGCTGATAAAACGGAGTATAAAGAGACGCACCACTGAATGAGTTTTAATAGGATATTGCATTTGTTTCGATAAAATATGCAAGGAATGACTTTGATTTCAATGATTATTGTATCAATGATTATTGAACGTCAGTCTTGACGGCTAAACATTACAAGACCAAATAACGACGTTTCTCGACTTCATCTTGATGGAAACAATGGCAAGTTTATAACGAGGAGATCTTTGGAATTTTGTTCGGATTGTAAATAAACAGCAGATATCCCCACCACTCCGCACTTGAGGAAGTCTTTCAGCTCTCTGCTGTCCCTTCTTGGACATCGATCTCTTAGCGTCTCATAAGCCTCGTTCCCAGATGACGCGGTTAACCGTCTCAAAAAGCCGCTGCGGTAAAATAAAATGATGTAAAGCTCGTCTATAGCAGTGCGTCTCACATTTTTGTGTATTATAAGTATCCGTTGCGTGTGCGTACGATGCGTTATAATGCTGACGTGGGACTTTGTCAGCCACTGCGTCAACCACTATGTCAACCACTGCGTCAGCAATTGACACGGTCTTTGATGCGACAGTGACACCGGACTCGGAGTTAATGCAAAATGAGCGAGGCAAATGCTGTGTTGAATTACCAGTGCATTGTTCCACTGCCTTCAAAGGCTCAAATACTAGCGCAAGTAATAACGCAATCGGAAGACGCATGGAGCTCAACAGGCATAAAACAAAGGCAGGTAAGTATGCTTAGCAGTCTTTTTTTAGCAATTCGATACTTTTTCCGTCACCGCCTTTCTCCGCCTTTCATTTAAACGCAGCGTGGTTTAAATTTCGCTGCAACCAAAGTTTTAGACCGGTTGACAGGAGGCGTTTTCGATGACAACCAGGCATGGAAATGCACTTAGCAGGTCCGGGTGTAATCTCTAGTCTCAGACGCAACTTTTATATAGTAAGGTGCAATGGCCTAGCGCAAAGTGCGGCCGGCGCATTGAAAAACGGAAAAAGTCGTGAACTCGAATTTTGTCAGGATTAGGGAGAAGCTAGCGAGCTGACAACTAATGCATAGCGTGTTGCCAGCGCGCTGCGCGTATACAGGGCGTGTGCTCCACGTATGTCTGGCGTTGGTCTAGCGCGCTCCGCGCATGTCTGGCGTCCTTCAGGCGTGTACATTCATGCGTCGAGTTCCGCGCACACTTTTGAGCATGCTCAAAAAATTCCGACGCACAGCGAATGACTACGAATGCATAGCGTTGGTCCAGCGTTGGCCCAGCGCGCTCGACGAAGGAGTAACGAATGATGGCGCACACCTAGCGAACGACAACGCACTGGCCAAAATTGCGAATTTCCAATGCGCTGGCCGTGCGTGCCCATGCGTCCCCTCTGTGTGACCGGGCCTTAAACAGATTTCGACGGAAAACTGGCGTAAACAGAATACACAAAGAAATGTTTATGTGGTGATTCCATGCAGATGCAGCCAGCATTATCTGTAGAGGCTTATTGTTTACTACTCACTGTGACATGCATGTTATTGAACTGAACAATCATTTGGTTTAATTCGTGGCAGTAGGAAAAAAAAACGCTTCGTGTGCATCGAGCTTTAAGTCGGTTTACCACGTCAAGTATGAACGAGGCTCAGACAATCCAGGACTCAATCTTGGTTCACCCGCTGGAGCCAGGCTTTCACTTCATCCCGATGGTTCTGGACCCATCTGATGTTAGCCCTGGTCTGCTCTACGGCCTGGACAACGCTCTGGCGCCCGTCCCTTGAATAGGGTGCCGTGATATAAAGTTTTGAAGCTAGAAACGGGAAAAGGAGTCTATAAATTAATCAGGGGTGGATGAAGGGTCTTTTTTTTTTAAGAGGGGGCACAATATTTGACAAGCAAGCAAACAAATAAACAACAACAAAAGGAAGGAATCAGGATATTAATTCGATGCCGTTTGTTCGTTTTACGTCAAAATTCTGTGACGATCAAAAACCACGTTTACACTTGTGTTCTTATGGTATAGAGAGACATTATTCAAGCGGAACAGCAAATGTGGCCTTTATAGACAGGTGGTCACTTAAGCAGATTTTCACCGCACTACTTCTATTCCCCCTTTCCTTCCCTTCATAATGCCATTGTCCCCTTTCCCCACCTCCTCCAATGACCGGACCCATAGTACGCCACTAGAAAGAGGAATAAGTAAAAAGTTGTGACTCCGTGTTGAAATGCGCCGTGACCTTTTTTATTAGGTTGGCAAAGTGAAATAATGTACTGCCATAGCTGGAAAAAAAGACAAGAATAATCAGGAAATATATTTTCGAATTATAATCAATAACAATAAATAATTTATCTATAACAATTTGGCCTTTTTTTACCTAGGGTTGCGGGTTTTCTTGTTGTGATGAAGTAAAGTTTCATAAACGTCACACTTCTGTATCTTATAACACAAAGCTAAATGAATACATTTTTGTTTGCGGCAGTGTACCACGTCATATCTGAACGAGCCTTAATTCTGTGACAGTTTTTTGCATAGGCCTACGTACTTTAATCTACACTCTTTTCGAGTATTAAAGAAAATCTAGATTTTAGGTTACAATATTTTAATCTTTTTTTATAAAGGTATCTTTTTGTCGGGCAACTGTATCTATCGAAAATCCGTCAATAAAATCGTTTACATGAGCAATGAATCATTATAAAACTACTGATGAAATGAGCGCTGTAAAATATCCAAATCCACAGAGAGACGATGTGTACTTAAATACAAAAGAGCTCCGTGGCACATCACTTCAACTACCCCATACGTTTTAGAATGCAGGCGGGAAATCGGACTTTAAGGAGGCAACATTCGGAAATCGAAAGAATCCGAATACAGGACATACGCGCCAAAAATAGAAGCCTCAGAGATGTCTCGTCTTTATAATGTTATTAGCTTCGACATGGTGTTCAGGCCTGCTGGTGTTTGGTGTATGTATGTAAGAGTTTATTTATATGTTAGGGCCAGTGTGTGCATGTGTGTGTATGTGTGAGTGAGTCTGTCTGTGTCTTTCTGTTTTCATTGTAGATCTTTATCAATCAATTTTCAAATGATTCGGTGCAATTTTCATTTTTGTTATGATAACAAATTACCTTGCTTCCCTTGTCATTATAATTGTTGAGGTGTCTTAGAAGTGGGTAAATCACTTGACTGGAAATGCAAACGTTTTAGGCTTGGTACAACACTTATGCCCTTGTGCAAGGTATTTTCTCAACTTTACTCCTTTCCACCCTGGGGCCCGTTTCATAAAACTTGTTATCTATAACAACTGCTAAATTTCTATAACAGTAGCTTGTAACTTGTTATTGATATCAAGTTTTATGAAACAGGGCCCAGGTGTTAAATGGGTACCCTGGATACGATGCGAAAGTCGATGTGATTTTAAACGCGCGTGCACGCATGTGGGCAGATGAATGGCTGTTATGCTCCCAGAGTGGTGTTGCAATTATACACTGTAATGTAAAGTGCAGGATAGCAATTTAATCCAATGACTGGGTAATGATAATACTGCAAGTTTCAGCACTTCGGTCGATGAGGGGAAAGATGAAGGAAAAAGAACATGAGACAATATAAGGCGATGGATTGCTCTATAAACGCTCTTCAAAGATGATATTATTAATATTATGTTAATCAGTAACATGTGGACAACATGATTAGTCTTAAATGAATAATGTTGTAATAGGTTCATTAAACGATTATCGAACAATGTGCTGGGGTGATTCGATCTGCGTCCTTGATTAAGTGGAAGTCTAAATTAGGGGGGAACTTAATACATAAAGATGGAAGTGAAAGATCGAAGAAATACGGGAAAAGAGCCAAAAAGAGTTTGCTTGTGTGTCCGTTTAACTTTCAAATGCTAAATCTTCCCACTTTAAAGGGGCAAGGAATATTTCTTCTCCCGGCTTTGTTCATCTGCTCCCTCAAATTTTGACCATTGAGTAGAGTTTTTTAATGAAATAGAGAGAAAGAAAGAGAGACGGAGAAAGAGAGAGAGAGAGAGAGAGAGGGTGTGAGGGATACATCCATTCCATTTTCATGTTATTCATCTTATTGAGGGCGCTCTTTCGCCTCATATGCCATTATGTTCGTGAGGAAGTAAGACGTGCTTTCTCGGACCTCTCCCATCATGACTTCTCAAAGAGGAAAGGCCACATCGAAACGGGCTAGGGCGTCAACGCCGCCCAGCCCCGACGTGATACCATCCATACGTATACTTCTTAATGAGCAGTGGGATAGAATAGAGAGTAGATTGGACCTTCTGGAAGAAACTTTTGGACAGAGGATGAGAAATTTAGAAGTAACGATAAATGGATTAAAGGAAGCTGCTGAATTTCAAAGCAAAGAAGTACAGGAAGCGAAGGGAAAAGTGGACCGCGTAGAGAAGGAGCTAAGTTTAAAGGAAAAACTTCTTCAAGATGAGATTGACAAGTTAAGTGCTTATGTAGCCAGGGAGAACTTGATTTATACTGGAATCCCAGAGGTGCAGAATGAGAATGTTAAGCAGGTCCTTCGGGATCTGCATGTTGAACAGCTTCAGATTCCCGTCGAACTTGCCGACAAGATAGAATACCAGCGAGTACATCGCCTTTTCGGGAATGCTGGGGCGAGAGGGAGACCAAGAGCCATCAAAGCCCGTTTCGTGAGGTACGCGGATAGAGTGTTAGTGCAGCAACATGCTAAAAACTTAAAAGGAACAACCATGTATATATCCGAAGATATGCCAAAGAGAGTACGAGAGGCGCGGCAACCTCAAATTGCTGCTTTGAAAGCCGCGAGACGAGTCGGGAAGTTAGCCTTTTTCTCGCGGGCTGATCCCGCAAAACTTTTTATCGACAAAGTGTATATGCCTCCAAATCAGCAAGAAGCCTTTGTCCGGGAGATGCAAGGAAATTTCGAACGCCAGCAAGGGAACCTCGAACGCCAGCAAGGGGCTATTAGAAGGAAGCTACCGTTAACGAAGATCCCGACATTGAGTGCTATGGCGGGAGCTACAGCGGGAGTCACCGTGTCAGCCACAGCGAGTTTCACTGAGGGAGCTACAGCGGGAGCTACAGCGGGAGCCTTAAATGGAGATACAGTGGTGGCGGGAGACACCGGTGCCATGGAGTTATAGTTTGATGATTTAATGGAAATGTGAATAACGACAAAATCATAAAGGATCATCATGAAAGTGCAGTGTTAATGTTACGACACCATTCAAACAAGGGAATTTGGAACGCCAGCAAGGGAACCTCGAACGCCAGCAAGGGGCTATTAGAAGGAAGCTACAGTTAACGAAGATCCCGACATTGAGTGCTATGGCGGGAGCTACAGCGGGAGTCACCGTGTCAGCCACAGCGAGTTTCACTGAGGGAGCTACAGCGGGAGCCTTAAAGGGAGATACAGTGGTGGCGGGAGACACCGGTGCCATGGAGTTATAGTTTGATGATTTAATGGAAATGTGAATAACGACAAAATCATAAAGGATCATCATGAAAGTGCAGTGTTAATGTTACAACACCATTTAAGCCGAAAACATTCGGAGAAAGTAGGTCTTTCATGGAATCAATAATTTGTTAGTGCTGCGTTTGATAGTATACAAAACCATGGAAAGTGCGGATTTTAATTTGTCTGGTTTGTTAGGTATCCAGTTTTCCCAGTCATCGTATACAGCTGATGCGTGAACGAGTGGAAAAATGAGCTATTCAAGCTCTGCTTTAATTTCGTGGGAAATCATAAGGTGAAGCTCTATAAAGTGTGCTTGAATTTGCAAACATAGGAGCCATGTGTATGATTTTTTATCCAGTCCTGTGATTGGGACAAGGTGAGGCAAACATCATGAGCGGTAATCTTTAAAGAAGGGACATAACTCCAGCTGTTGAGGACTGTATGGATCGTCAATAACCAAGAGGAGGAGCAGGGAACAGATACTACAAACGATAAGAGTACCACCGCTGGATGAGAAACGATGGAGGTAAATGTATACCAGAAAAGAAAGAAAAAAAGAATAAGCATGATAATTAAAGAGACGAGTGACTAAGAAAAAACGATGAGGTATTGCCATGATTTTTAACATGTTTAAAGGAAGTGTTTTTTGTTTATTCAAGCTATGCTTTAATTTCATGGGAAAACATAAGTTGAAGCTTTATAAAGTGGGGTGGAATTTGCAAACATAGAAGCCGAGTGAGGGAAAATGAGGGAAGGAAGAAAATCTTTCTTTCTTTCTTTCTCTTTTCTTACCAAATATGCTGTTTGTGTTTACATGGAAGATATTGACCGTTCCTCTGTACTCAGTATTTTCTTACTGGGTAAACTGATACTAGCATGTTTCCGAGTCTTTTTCAATTTTTTCTTTTTTTTTAAGGAAAAATATGTCAGAATTTGTGTTTGTTTTTTAAAGAAGAACGAGTGGAAAAATGAGCTATTCAATTAGCTCTGCTTTAATTTCATGGGAAATCATAAGGTGAAGCTTTATAAAGTGGGGTGGAATTTGCAAACATAGGAGCCGAGTGAAGGGAAATGAAAGAAAAGAGGGAGAGGAAATCCTTCTTTCCTTTTTTTTTTGTTGCCAAATATGCTATTTTGTTTACATGTAAGGTATTGACCCTTCCTCTGCATTCAGTATGTTTTTTACTGGGTAAACTGATACTAGCATGTTTTCTGAGTTTTCTGAGTTTTCTTGTGTCAATTATCCGTCTGGGGTAAAAGGAGGAAATGAAAAGCAAGTTTCTTATATCTGCCGGTATATAGTTTGTTTGGTAACTTCAATTTGAGGGAATATCAACTTCTCATAAAAATCTATTATATTCCTTATTTCTTTTCATATAAATATACGCATTCACATTTGAAATCGTTGAAAATATTGTGGTACCATTATTTACTGGGGCTAAGATTGGGAAGGAAAATTCACTTTGCTATTGAGAAAGGGGCGTTGACATTCCCTTGATGTTGTGAGAAGTGTGTTTTATTGAACGTTGAAAGAAAATGGTAATTATAATGCATTATGTAACAGATAATGAAAATGAGAATCTGAACACACCTGTGAACCTAAGATGAAAATGTCTCTTTTGAACTGCGTATACAATTTAAAGCTATGGGTGAGTAGGAATGCCTCATCAACAAATGAGATATGGATCTGAGAATGAAGTCAGGGTAAAGTAAGAGGTCATTACTTCCCCTTAGTCTCCATCACTGAGTGGAAATCATATGCAACATGGGGGTGTTTAGAGATGTATTTAACTCCTGCTGGAAGTATGCAGTACAAAAACTGTAATTATATTAAAAATACCATCCCTGGAAATGTTCATTTTGGAAAAGAACTGTTGTGAGAACTTTTGTTTTGCATAAATACATTTTCCAAACGGTAAAATATTCAGGAATGTAAAGTGAAAACATTTCCCGCCAAATCGTATTTGTATGTATAGATTTTACGAATCAAGAATTTAAGCCTTCATTGTGACATTCCATGAGATGTAATCTGGTTGAAAGTACATGTACCGTAATTTAAAGCACCAGTCACATAAATGAATAACATATAGTGATGTCAGGGGCAGCATTTTTAAGGGACAAAAGGCTGTGTGTCTAGCAGTTCATGCAATTTGAGGGATTATCAACTCCTTACGAAGATGGATTATACTCCTTATTTCTTGATATATAAAAATACGCATTCATATTTGACATAGTTGAAAATATTGTGGTGCCTTTAATTTACTGGGGCTACGTTTGGGAAGGAAAATGCACTTTGATATTGAGAAAGGGGCGTTGACATTCCCTTGATGTTGTGAGAAGTGTGTTCATTGAACGTTGAAAGAAAATGGTAATTATAATGGATTATGTAACAGATAATGAAAAGAAGATCTGAACCTAAGATGAAAATTTCTCTTTTGAACTGCGTATACATTTTAAAGCTATGGGTGAATAGGAATGCCTCATCAACAAT
Source organism: Strongylocentrotus purpuratus (assembly GCF_000002235.5). Classification (NCBI taxonomy): domain Eukaryota; kingdom Metazoa; phylum Echinodermata; class Echinoidea; order Camarodonta; family Strongylocentrotidae; genus Strongylocentrotus; species Strongylocentrotus purpuratus. The sequence continues at coordinate 29,089,930 of NW_022145607.1, forward strand.
AATATTGAGGTATGGATCTGAGAATGAAAGTCAGGGTTAACGGAAGGAAGATGTTATTACTCCCCCTTAGTCTCTATCATTGAGTGGAAATCTATGCAACCTTGGTGGGTTTAGAGATGTATTTACTCCAGCTGGAAATATGCATTACAAAAACTGTAATTATATTAAAGTTCAATCCCTTGATATGTGTATTGTGGAAAAGAACTGTTGTGAGAACTTTTGTTTTTGCATTAACGAATTCTCCAAACGTCGAAAATTCAGGAATGTAAAGTGAAGAAAAAAAATTCCCCGCCATATCGTACTTGGAGGTATAGATTTTAAGACTCAAGAATGTAAGCCTTGTGACATTTCATGAGATATAATTTGGTTGGAAGTACCATGCAATTTAAAGCACCAGTCAAAACTCATGAATGTAAAGAGAAAATAGTACCCGCCAATTTGTACTAATGTAGGCATAGGTTTGCCTTATTGCATTCCACGAGATGTCTAGCTTGTTACTTAATCTTTAAAATGTGTCATTAGAGGAATGTGAACACTGTACAACGCAAATTATAGAACGGGTTCTTTTTAAAGATATTTACAAATGGAGAGGGGGAGTGGTTTGGTGTGCATGTGTGTGTGTCTGTGTGTGTAACTTAATACATACATGTACATCGCATTTCTCTTTCCTTTTCCATTTGGTGAGCAAAGTAATCCAACTAATCAATAGCCATGAACACGTGAGAGGCTTCCTCAGCTATGATTGGTCCGCGAGAGCTGGAGGGCGAAAGTGTTTCTTTTGTTTCTTTTCGTCACCGGCTTCTCGTGGTCACCAACGCCGGACATGCTGATTGGCTGAATGGTCTTTGCGGCAGCAGGAGGGCGGGACGTGTTTTGAGACAAGTCTCGTCTCCAGCTGGTCCTAGACATTTCAGTTGATCGAGATAAATGGCATCTGAAATATACAACATAATTGTCGATTTGTTTCTGCTCCCCCCCCCCCCCTTTAATAGTAAATATCCATGTAATTTTACAATCTTAGCAGGAGGATTAACGTTAGTGCCTTGTGAAGCAATAATTAGATCTCGTCACCGGCTGCTTGTGGTCACTGTCTATGACGGCAGATGGGCGGGACGTTGTTCTTTTATTTAGAAAAGTCTCGACCCCAGCCAGTTTTAGACAACAGCGAGGTCTTTAAATCAACTATAAATTTTATATCTAGACTCTGTTTTGAGAGAAATTAAAAGGGGAAAATAAATAATGCCCTTTTACGGTTACCTTAAGCCGGTCGTTAACAGTGAAAGGAAAAGGAAAAAAAAAGAAGAGGAATAGTTCAAAAGTTAATTAATTCGTTTTCTTAAAAAAGAACTCCTTATATACTGTAAAGTTTATAATGGTACCAAAAGCCATTTGGTGGGGTACAAGCTGTTGAAGCTTAAAGTATGCACGGGGTTTATCTATTACGTTCGTTTATTACGTTTTTTTTCTTTTAAAATATTATATATAGCCGTTTGAGCCTGGGGCTAAAGTATCATTAGTTACACATTATCTGAATCCGTTAATTATGAGGTCAAGTTATATCGTCTGGAGTTACTGTTTTATTTTCGGTGTTGGTTTTTTTTTTTTTTTTGGGTCACAGTAAGAAGACTGTATTAATACTTTGTGTAAAAGGCTGCCACGCCATGATTTAGAATAAGTGATGGGAGGGGTTTCGAACATGCCAGCATATATTATGCTTATGTGTATGAATGTGGTTGATAGTGTTGAAGGGTGGGGTGATGGTATGTGTGGTATGTTTTCCGGTTCCGATGTCTGCCTGTACTTGTTTAATTTGCAATCTAACTTGAAAGCGTTTGTTTTTCCTAGAGTTGGAAATGCATCAAGCTTCCCATCTACTGTGAAACTGTCACCACTATGTACATTTCTAAAGGTTCTTTGTTACAGATATAGATTCATAGTTCTTGATGTCGGTTAATTTAAAATTACTCTCAATTAATGTCAGAGGACTGAGAGATAGAGTTAAAAGAAAGAAGATTTTTCAGTGGTGCAAAATGTCGGCAAATATGATATTCTTGCAGGAAACCTTTAGCACAGAAGACATTGAATACAGTTGGAAGGGTGATTGGGAAGGCTCAATGTTTTTTAGCCACGGGAGTAACCACAGTAGGGGGGTTATTGTAATGTTTAAACCAGGTATTACTTTTGTGGTGGAAAAAACCTTAATTGACGAAGGGGGAAGATACGTCATCATTAAAGGCAAATGTCAAGGCGAAAAGCTAATATTAGGAAGCGTGTACTTTCCCACAAGGAATAAAGAAAACGCCCAATGTGATTTTCTGTCTGATCTAAATAAAATAATTTGTTCTGTATTTAGTCAAGAATATTCCTTGATAATTGGAGGAGACTTCAATGTTATTATGAATCATAATTTAGATTACATGGGTGCAAGTAATATTTCGAAAAGCAAATATAGGGACTCATTATTAGACTTTCTTGATAAGCTTGATTTAATTGATGTGTGGCGTAAGCGTCATCCTAATCAGAAAGAATTCACTTTCAGACAGAAGCAGCCATTAGTTCAGAGTAGATTGGATTATATCTTCATTTCTTCGAAAGTAGACAAGTTGATAAGAAAGTCTGAAATTTTGCCTTCTATTACACCTGACCATGCTGGAGTTAGAATAGAATTTAACAATTTAGTCGATAGTTTTGTTTATGGGAAATCCTATTGGAAGTTTAATAGTAGTCTATGTAATGAAAAAGATTTTGTAGATGGGGTAAAAAAGAAGATTTCTGAAATAGAGGAAACTTGGCGGAATCAAATAACGAGCAAAATTAAATTTTGGGATTTTATGAAAATGAAATTAAGAGAATATATAATGAAATTCTCCCGTGAAAGAGCAAAACTCAGAAGAGTCCACATTGCAAAATTGGAAAAAGAAATTAAAGACCTGGAATATCGATTGACGATCAATATTGATTGTCATAAAAATATTCAGGATGAAATTGACATGAAAAAAATGGAATTAGAGAAGCTTTTCGACTATTCACGTCAAGGGTTAAAAGTCCGTTCAAGGACAGAATGGTCTGAAGAAGGAGAAAAAAATTCAACGTTTTTTGAACAATTACTAAAGTCAAATAAAAGGAAAAGTGTGATTAAGGAGATATATAATGAAAATAAGGAAACTGTGAGGGATGGCAAAGGGATTTTGAAGATTATCAGGGAGTTTTACGAGAATTTATATGCATGTAAAAATGGTGAAATTACAGAGGATATTGAAAATATGTTCTTAAATGAATTACCAAAATTAAGTAAAGAAAATAAAGAGTATTGTGAAGGCAAGATAACACTGGCAGAATGCTATCAGGCAGTAAAGGAAATGAAATGGAACAAATCACCAGGCAATGACGGCTTCTCGACAGAGTTTTATTTCACGTTCTGGCCCACTTTAGGGAAAACAATAGTGGAGGCTTTTAATGAAAGTTTTGAAACAAAAATGTTATCAAACTCACAGAGACAGGGGGTAATTACACTAATTGAGAAAGAAGGCAAAGACCCTTTGTACATGAAAAACTATAGGCCAATTACTCTCTTAAATGTAGATTATAAAATATTGTCGAAAGTATTAGCTACAAGGGTAAAGGAGGTATTGGAGGATATTATTCATTACGATCAGGTGGGCTATGTTAAAGATCGGAATATTGGGGAAGCGGTTCGGTTAATTGATGATACATTCTTTCAGTCCTTGTATCAGCCTGTAGGCTTTTTAATTGCCGTAGATTTTGAAAAGGCTTTCGATTGCATTTCCCATAAACTTTTATTTAAAGCTTTGGAACAGTTCGGGTTTGGTAAAGTTTTGTGTTCTTGGGTTAAAACCCTCTACACTAATGTTAGCAGTTGCGTGATGAACGGGGGACACTCAACAGGATATTTTGGAATTAATAGAGGGGTAAGACAAGGTGACCCCCTATCTCCATATTTATTTGTAATAGTTATCGAATTACTAGCTCGTTATATTAGGAAAGATGAGAGCATTAAAGGGGTAGGATTCGGGAATAAAGAAATAAAGCAAGTTTTGTATGCCGATGATATTACATTGTTTTTAAAAGATATGGATTCAATTAATAAAGTGAAGAAAGTTTTCAAAAACTTTGAAAAATTAAGTGGGTTGAAGATAAATATGGATAAGACAAATTTTATGTGGTTAGGAGAGGAAAGTGATAGGCCGGGTTTACCTTTTTTTGGACATAGGGTACAACATATAAAGATCCTAGGGGTATATTTCGCACGTCATTCCAAAATAAAAGATGATTTGAACTATAAGGAAATTTTGAGCAAAATCAAAAGACTAATCGGTTGGTGGAAGCAACGAGATTTAACGATGTTTGGCAAAATTAAATTGTTGAAGATATATGTATTTTCAAAACTAAATTATGTTTCGTCTCTTATGACAGTCCCACAAAACATTTTTGAAGAAATCGAAAAGATTTCTTTTAATTTTATTTGGGGAGGGAGAGACAGAATAAAACGGAAAATATTATATCAAGATTATTGCGCTGGGGGACTCAGAGTAACGAATTTTAAGATATTTATCAAGACTCAGAGAATAATGTGGATCAAACGGTTGCTATATGGAGAAAAGTATTCAGGTTGGAAAGTAACCTTTGACCACTTTTTCAGATCACTGGGGGGTCGAATTATATTTCTTTGTAATTATGATATAAATAAAATGGACTTGAAGGGTATACCATCTTTTTATAAAGACATGTTGAAGGCATGGCAAGAATTAGATAAATGCAGACACTTTGGAGAAAATAAGAATAATCCGATTATATTTAGCAACAAGTGTATTTGTCTCAGCAATAAAACATTTTTTGATGTCGAACTATTTCAGAAAGGTATACTTCAAGCATCAGATATAATTGTCAGAGGTCATTTAAAACCGATCTTACATTTTTTAAATTTGGGTTTTGAAACTAAAAGCTTGCTTAGAATTCAAAAGATCTTTTCAGCAATTAGAAACGATTGGATACAAAGTGATTTTATGGAAGTGGACACTGAAAATTTTGAAATAGAATTGATGATATTTGGACGTTTACAGAAACTATGTGATATAAAATCCAGGCGGTTATATGATTACTTCATTGAAGACCTTCAAAAAGAGTATACATTACATGTTACAGATGGCAACTGTCAATTTGATCTTGGAATGACGGAGTTGAAAGAAACATTCACAAGGATGAAATGTGCAATGCTTTGTAATAAACATAGAGAGTTTCAATACAAACAATTACAAGGGGCTGTATATACGAAAAGAGAGCTCTTTAAATTTGGTTTTGAGTCAGACCATTTTTGTTCCTTTTGTAGACTAGAAGTAGAGACATACCAACATTTATTTTTAGATTGTCTTAAAGTTAAAAGATTATGGCAGGAGGTAATTCAAAAGTTACATTTAATCGAAATTGACATTGATGATTGGAAACCCTTTTTTATGGGAATATCCGGCAATACTGCGAGAATATTTGTAATAAATTGTATCATATTTTTAGTAAAGTATATCATTTTTATTTCTAGAAAAGAAGGAACTTTGCCATCTGTACAGAAAACAGTACATATGCTTAAAAATTACAGAGACGAGGAATACAAAATAGCCTTCAAAAAGGGGAAACTGGGGATGCACTTACAGAAATGGGAACAAATCGATGCATTTTTACTTTAATGGATGTGGGTATTATTATTATTATTAGTATTATTAATTCTCTCTCGTGTACAGGTGGACAAACCGGAACAGGTTGCATGCAGTGTGTGTGTCGGCGTGAAGGGGGTATGATGAGATGGGTGGGCTAGGGGGGGGGGTTAAGAGTTTGTGTGGTGTGAGTTGAGGGAACAGGTTGCATGCAGTGTGTGTTTGTGTTTGTATGTGTGTTTATGTGTGTGAAAGGTGGTGTGGGTGGGCTAGAGGGGAGGGGGGGGGGGTGTGAGAGTGTTGTGATAAGATGGTAATATGTAATTTTAAACCTTCCTCTACTGTTATTTTGATTATTCACTGTTACATGCAAATTTTTTTTTTTCCTTTTTTTTTTCTCTATGTTCATTGATTGATGTAACTTATGAAATGTCTTGTATCAAAGATCTTGTTTTATATTGCTTATCTTGATAATTTCTTGTTATGTGAATTTCTTGTTATGTGAAATTGTGAGGAAGGAAATAAAATATCATTTAAAACAAAAAAATTTGTCTTTGAGTGAAAAAATAAAGGAGTGTCCACTAGCCAGCTTTATGGTCTGTTACAGGTACTCATGACCAGTGGAATTATCTACAAACATGAGAAAAAATCTTCTCCTAGACGGAGCAGCGGCTCCTTTTTTTTTATAATGATGGATACGCCCTTGATGACATCCGTTACTGCAAAGATAATGAAAGAGAGGGAGAGAGGGGGGGGATGATGAAAAATGATATAACAAATCTTTAGAACAAGAAAGATAGAGAAACGTAAACAGAAAGATGATCAGAGACGATATTGATTATCAAATTTTGCTGAGCTACATATTAGATGGCGCTCTATCGCCTCCATTGTCGGATGGTATAGTGTTGGACATAATTATGAGAGTAAAAATTGAGCGCCTCTTCACTATACGCATTTGAATATATTATCAGGAAATGATAGGGTAGGTAGGGAGGGGTCAACAATAATTAGGGCAACCTGTATTGATTTTCATCTGGCTAGATACTGACGTCACACAATTGATATCGTGGCAACATCGTGTAACACGATCGTAATTATTTTCGAAAATTCAACTAATTTAGTGCTGGTGAAGCACTTAATCTGACCCAGAACAATTTGACATCGGCACCTCAAAACCTTCGTTAGATTAATAAATATTAGGTTGTCAAGGGCTCTTTTAAATTAACTGTAAGAGTCTTATTGTTTTGGGGGCTACAAATTCTTGTCAATAAAATCACCTAATAATAATATTGATTTAATATGAATTAAGTTTTTATTGTGATTAATATATTAATTCATTTGATTGCAAGTCGCACATCCTCCATTCATGCCATTTTAGTTTTGTCGTGTATATTGTTTTCCATATTTCAAAGTCTTAAGTTTATACTTGTTATTTACTGTAGATCTATATAGTTATTTTGTTAGAATGGTCAATTAATTAATATTTTAACTAGTTCCCCGTTTGTTTCCCTAATTATATGGCCAAACTGGCCATTTTTTTTACATAAAAATTGTGACTGGTAAATGATTAGTTTCCATATAATATTAATTTAAATAAATTCCTCTATGGCCATCTTTTCTTTCTCTCTCCCTCCCTGTCTCTTTTTCTGTTACCGTCCCTCCTCTCTCTTTCTACCCATTTTTTGTTCTCTCTCTCTCTGTCGTCTTCTTCTCTTTCGCAATAAAATACATAATGCAAAACCATGCAAACACACACATATGCAAACCCACCCCCCCCCCCAAAAAAAAAAAGGGGGGGGGAGAGAGAGAGAGAGAGAGAGAGGATCGTACGCGTATCTAAATCCTCGTGGCGGCCATGCATTATGGCTCAAGGCATGGGCACACAGAGGATTTGTTTATGTTGGGGACCGAGGTAAAGTGCAATAAATTATTGAAAAATTATTGCATTTTCTGTGTTTTTTTTTTATTTATGGAAACTGCTCCCTACCCTAGCCCCCACTGCGTACAGTCATGGTTTAGTAACAAAGCAATGGCCTCGTAACTGTGAGGCCTCAGGATCAAAACCGTGTCGATGTGCTATATTAGTGCCCTTTTGTGGGGCATTAATCCTCATTACTGTCATTTATGACTTAAGGGCGTAGGTCCCCTATTTGATAAGCATAGAAGCATACACATGCTTTAGCAGTCACGCAAAACACACATTTGCAAATCATATTCAATAAAATCTGAGAATGTATACTTTTATCTAGATCTATTATTTTTAAATTATTTTAAAAATAATTCCATAAATTGGGGTAAAACAAAAATATACTTCCTATATGAGCGACAGTGTAAAATCACAATAAATACATTTAACCACATGTGCAATTATACTTTTTTTTTATGGATGGAATTTCAAACATGTTTGTTTCACAAAACATATTCAATGTATTCAAGCATATGTGCTGTTTCACAATTTACAGGTATGCGCAAGTTAATGTGACTTTTGAAATTGGGTCATATTGGCCCGAATTCCCAAAAGAGGTTTGTAGACAGTCCTAGGATTATGTGCGTCATATGACGCATTTGACGGTTTAGACCTTATGCAAAGTGAAAATCGAATCGCAAAATTGTTTTTGTTTATATTATATCATGGATCAAACAAAACACTTAAATTGAACTGTTACATTCAGACCATGTGGTAAATCTTTTATGTCACCACAAAATTGTTATTTTTCTCACTACAAAGTCTTTTAGTATTGTTAACTGAAACATTTGTATCAGCAGATATTAGGCAGTCAATCAGTAATATTTAAAACCTCTAGAAACCAAATACTTTATAATACATGTCCAAAAAAAAATGATGTCCGTCATTTACCTTGTAGTGACTTGCGGGCTTGAAAGTCAACAGAGATCACAATTACCTCAAAAATAACAACATTGATGAGACAGTGCCTACATCAGCAGTTTTTGGCATAACAAAAAAAAAATCGAATTACCTCTTAAGAGTTTTAACGGATCGATAATCAACAGTTCAACACCCAGGTTGTTGATGTAATGCTGCATAAACTACGAAGTATTGTGGGAACACCAGGGAGGGGCCGTATTTTGAAATACATTTTGAGGTAATTCCAGTTGCAATTGAGTTAAATCTGTATTTTATAACTTATTACCGTATATATTGGAAATGTTTGTGGAATCCTTAATCAAATAATGTATAGCTCACTAAATAGATAGATAGTGGTGGTTATTTTACTTGACAGCTAAGAAAGCAATAAATGCTTGTTAGTAAACTCCAGTGTCAGCTGTTTCAGGCTTTACTTTGCCAAACCAATGCTATATTTGCACAATGTGAATTTCCCCAATATGGGCAACAGAAAAGCATAACAATAATTAAGAAGTGTCGAACTTCTCTCTTAGATTGATTGAGGCATGGAACGTCCTCATCCTTGCATTTAATAAATATGCGCTCAATCGCACATCTCCCGTTTTTGTGTGTGAAGATTTAAAGCCCCACTGTACTACTTGTATCTACATGCTCCCTCTATATAGAAAACTACCCCAATATGTGCCTTTTGGTCCCCCATGATCCTCTTTTTCTTATGTTAATTGAGAATTGAATCGATGAGATAGCCACCCGTCAGTGACTTCGCTGGATTGTCTAATCCTCTTTGACTGAACTAGTGCAGATGGCCTTTAAAGCACATCTGTGGTCGATCCTCTGAATAAAGAAATGGCTTCTGATGAGGCAGAGAAGGCATGGATACCTGCAAAATCGAAAGGAAAAAATGAACAATATCTTAAACAATATTCTTAATTACAACTTGTTCATTTTTTGCTTCGAGGGGGGTGGGTGGGGGGGGGGGTAATACTATAGAAAAGGATACAATGTATATGTACACATAATCAGGAATTATTCCATCCTGTGTCACTAATACAAAAACTATGAGGTTCCACTTAAACAAGAACTAATCCAGTTGCATCTAGATATCAAAAACATTACTTGTCATCTGTGAACTGAAATTTAAAAGCACATGAGCTCGTTTGAATTAATTACTTTTTGCCAGTTGTTACTATATTACCAAATGAACATTCCTAACATGTCACATGTTGGCCAAATATAAAAAAAGGAAACAAGATTGAGTAAGAAAAAGAATAAATAAATAATTTCATATGATGAAATAATCTACGTACCCTATAGTCTATCTCCAAGAATCAACTGTTATTCATTTGCCCTAGCATCAAGCTGTCAATTCAGTGCACACTCAGAAAAGATCCTGGTATCGTGGCTGCTACCAGTCCAGGCCACCTTGCAACGATACTAGTTATTTTCCCAGCATGATCACAGACAAACTGTCAATATGAAATAACATGTTGGCATTCATTAGTTCAGATTGGCCGTGAAATGTATCAATTTCATTTGTTATTTATGGTAATTAATGCAAATGAGGTTCAATATTTGATAATTGCTTTTCAATATCTATTTATACAACAAAAATTGGAATATCATGCTTATTACCTTATATTTATTGACTGATGGAGTATTTCTTCATTTTTAACTCATGTTTTTTATTGTTTATCTTGTAACAATGTAAACAAAAATACTCTCACTGTTAACAAAACATTTCGAGCCTAAAACAACAACACATGCTTTGTGGGGTGGGGAGGGGTACCCACTCACTCATCTTTGTATGGAAAATGAACCTGTTTGTGCTTCTAAAGTTTAACATATATAGTGGTAATTGCCATTGATCAATTTACATGCTTCTCTTTGTGTTTTTTCTTTGATTGATCAATGGCAAAAACAGTGCCCAATTGCCAACGGCCATCAACAAATTATCAGAAACCTAGAGGTCATTTCCATATTGCCAATAGATGGATGGAACAAGTGTTTATTTTTCCAATTTCCCTTTCGTTAAAAGCATATTAACGACAGATGTGTTAAGAGTTTTAAGTTTAACTATCCATTGGATAATCTTAATTGTGTACAAAGGCAGTGATATGAGTACCGGTAAGGGAATATTACTTTAATATCCATTTGGCCACTAAAAATCTTGCATTGGTCACCAATGAATTAGCATGGATGTAAAACACACAAGACTAGAGAGTATATATTTAATGTGAAAATGTTGCAACCTAAAAAAAGGCCTAAAGGGAAAGCCGTGCCGGATCCAGTCATGATGTATTCATTTATTCTCACCTGAACATCGATGGAGTACCTGTTCTTGCTATTGATGTAGTACCTGGCTCTTGCCCCATCAGGGCTCCTGATGTAAACATGTGTCCCATCAACAGCACCCACAACTCCTGGAAATCTGCAGTACTGGGAAAACTGGTTTTGAATAGAAGTTACTTTTTGCCTTGTTGTAACTTGTAGGAAACTTTATGACTTGTCCCTTTCTTCTGGCAACAGCTTCGAAAACATCCCTCACTACTCTGCATTTGGCAAACAAATGACTGTGACACGGCATGCTGCCTTCTCACCGTGCATCCTTTAGATCGAATTACCCTTAAAAATAGAAGAAAAACAAGCATTCAAATAAATAATTTTTTGCTGGTTTATGCTATTATATTTTTGCATCCCCAACTGTCACTGTCACTTAAAACAACAAATTATCCTGATTTATAGATGTGGTGTGAATCAGTTTAACATAAAAGACAAAATTGGTCATGCCTTTTTTAATCTCTTTCACGGCTTCACCTTTTGTAAAATTTAAGTACACAAAACAACAAATCACAAACTTGTTTCCAAGACATAATCTGAATAATTTCCTCATGTATTAAAGCCAAATAACAGTATTGGGAAATGCCCCACACACAAATTATGAAAATTATGCTTTCATCACCTACCATGTGAAGAAAAAAAAAATATCATAACTTATCCATCAATGTATGGTATATGACAGAAAATGCTTAGAAATTGAATAAGTCTATGTAAACGCACATGTGCATGGCATTGGGGGCTTGCACGGTCGTAGGCAGACCAGCGGAGCGCCGGGGCAAACGGACAGTGAATTTAGGCGGTCAACGTGAATTGAAGTATTTCTGCATTTTAATAACGAGACTATTATTTTTGACGGTGTGAATCAGTTTAACATAAAAGACAAAATTGGTCATGCCTTTTTTAATCTCTTTCACGGCTTCACCTTTTGTAAAATTTAAGTACACAAAACAACAAATCACAAACTTGTTTCCAAGACATAATCTGAATAATTTCCTCATGTATTAAAGCCAAATAACAGTATTGGGAAATGCCCCACACACAAATTATGAAAATTATGCTTTCATCACCTACCATGTGAAGAAAAAAAAAATATCATAACTTATCCATCAATGTATGGTATATGACAGAAAATGCTTAGAAATTGAATAAGTCTATGTAAACGCACATGTGCATGGCATTGGGGGCTTGCACGGTCGTAGGCAGACCAGCGGAGCGCCGGGGCAAACGGACAGTGAATTTAGGCGGTCAACGTGAATTGAAGTATTTCTGCATTTTAATAACGAGACTAGGGTTGGATTTTACAACAGAAGCCTTTTTTATAGTTATGTTAACAATATTCGTCAGGTAGTTTGGCCATGTTTTCGGTAACTTTCCCAATACAGAATTTGAATTCAAAGTACCTCAATCTAAGACAAAAGGCTCATCCTCCAGCGGGTTTTCCAAATAGCAGAGGCCTCTGCCCGGTTGTGCTGCTATATATTGCTCCAGCTTCTCCTCCAGGTGCTCCAGCTCATTATGCTGAATCAGCTGCATTTCTATCATCTTTACTGGAGTGAAGATAAAATGAAACAATGTTTTTAAAATAAAGAAATGTTACTTGTGCTTGTGACCTTATGGGTGTTCCTGGCTCTGGAGACCAAGCCAATTAAGCCAGTTATTTAAGACAATTAGAACCAGATCTAAATTTATTAAAAGCTTACCTTGTCAGTGCCATTCATTTTGGGGAACATTGTCATTGCTGATGCCCCTTAAATTTATATTTACCAGTGAAACAAGTGATGGACATCATTGCTACGCCTAGAGCCTGGCATTGGCATATAATGAATTTTTAATAACTAGACTAGTGTAGGCCTAGACCTATAGTCTACACTAATTGGCGTGTGTCATGGCATTGTTGACAACAAGACAAAATTAAACATGACAGTCATACTCAGATATAGTCTACCCTAGGCCCCCTAGGCCTAACTCCAGCCCATGGTTTAGGGGTGCGAGCTCCCCCGCCGCCTTGGGCGTTGGACTCGGACTCGACTCGGAGCTCTCTCAGTCCCTGAACTCTGGAATTATCATCATATTCATATTCATACGGTGTGAAAGTTGTAATTTTGTATTTGCCATTTAAAGTCATTTTATTTAGTATTTATTGATTTAGCTTGACATTGCAATAATGGAACAACAGAGGGCGTTTGTTCAAAGATTACTATGACTGTTCTTAAGTTTTTCTAGTTTAAAGGTCAGAAACTGGTTTGGCGCCACCTGTTGTTGGCTAATTTGAAATGATCATGTTTGCTACATGATTTCTGTTTTGTGAGGAAAATCTGTGGTTTTCGGGAGCATCCTTTGTCCCTGAGAGCTGTTTCTACAGTATTATGGAGGCACAGAGGTAAATTAAACCACATATTTGAGCATTATGAAAATGAATGTAAAAAAGGTAGTTTTTAAGTTGTTTACATTGTATGAAACTTACACAGTAGCAGCAGTAATTTGTATGGCAAATGTATAACATGTGTAAACTGTGTACCCACACATATGATAGTACAATTACCTTACCAGAGATATTTATTGAACATTTAATATGTCATACATCTATAATTGATATTTTGGTTTTGCTTAAAGTTGAAAGAAATAGTAAAGTTAAACGTATGATGCAGAAGAAGACATTCTATGATGAAAACGGATGAGGAATGTGAGCATATTTGTGTGAATGACAAGTCAAGGTTATGACTTTGTTATTGTGTTCCTTGACTATGATAAAGTCATTCAAGCTCGCTAAATATGGTCACATTATTAGCTGAAACCGAGTTAAATCTGAATTAGACATGATAAAGATAATGTAAGTTTAATTGTTTGTTAGCTATGACATTCTACCTAAAGTTCAGAGAGATTTGTCAAGTGTCTGACTTGTTATATAAGATTAACAAGCAAACATGAAAAGGAGTTAGACACTGATTTCAGACAATGCCTTTGATTTAGTAGAATGCTATAGCTGCTTTAATATTGTGAAACTTATATTCATGAACACATACTTATTATGCATTCCTGTTATGCTTTATCATGTACAGTTTTCAAGGAGTGAAGGTACAGCGAATGATTAAACGCCAAGGAGAAGAAACTGACACTCCCGTACAAAAAGTTGAGTCATTGTAATTATTCAGCCTCGCAAGCAGTCACATACGGCCTAGTCTAGGCTCTGTCCCTATATCAAGCAATCTTGAGTTGAGAATTTGCTGAGATAGATCAAATACAGAATGGCCATTGTTTTCTGTTTAACTTTCAGGCAGGATCAAGTTTGGAATTTGAAGGGGAAAAGATTTGAAAGAGACGATGGAAAGATTTCCTTTTGCGACAGCCACCTAAAATCTAGGCTAATCCTAGTTCATGTTTTATATATCATATAAGTCTAAGATAGACTTTATATCATTCTAAGCTGTACCCGTATTTTTGTTTAATTTAGGTGGCTGTAGGAAAAGGAAATCTTCCCGAGACGAATTCAAAGAATCGTAGTCTATTTTAAAGTCAGCACAAATGTTCATGCATGGGACTGATTGGAGAACAAAACTAATAGGCCGTCGGATTTGAAAACACCGAACATTTCATGGTAAATGGAAATTTATAAAGCATATCATATATTGAAATGTCAATAAAGTGAAGAGTATGGATTCGACTACATGTACATGTTTTATACTTACGATTTTAAGTAAAGGATCGAGAAATAGAGAGATTTCAATTGCACTAAAATCGGGCTGACCAGATGTAATCGCAGATTGTTTTGGCGGTGAAATATTTGGATAAAATTAATCGAGCGAAAACTATCTCCACGCAGTGCTGCATCCTGATTGGTTAATACCTCTCAGACCTGGTTTGAGAAATTACAAACCTCCCCTCTGAGCAGTCTGTAAAATTCGGGTCTGATGACGTACATACACCTTGGTCTGAGGACAAACCTCCTTTGTGAAATGTAATTTCAGACCAAGGTCTGAACTCAAACGTAAAACGCGTCATATGACGTACAAAAACCTTGGTTTGTCGACAAATCTCCTTAATTTGTTAAATGTATTTCAGACCAAGGTCTGAACCAAGGTCTAAAACGCGTCATTTGACGTACGAAAACCTTGGTTTGTCGACTAACCTTCCATTGTGAATTCGGGCCAGTTTATCCACAAACCTCCTTTGTGGATTCGGGCCATATGTGTCATGCTGACATATTATTCACCTATTCCATAACGATCTATTTACAAAGTTCAGCGAGGCTTATCTTTTGCCCATAAATCTGCATCGTGCAGTGACAATGGTTTAATATTTTGTCCCTCTATTTGCCTATTTTGCGCGACATGCAAGCATGCGTGAAAAGTGTCGTTAGCTTTGTAAAGGCATTCGTGGTGTCAGGTTCGGTTTAGTTTGGATGATATATACCTAGACGCCATCTTGATTTGCACAAATCACCAGTACATCGTCGAATAGTTCTACTTTAAGCGAAGTTTAAACATCAAAGAACAGCCAATCGAGGGGGTGAACTTTCTTTCGAACTTCAAAATACGAAGGTAAGAACAGTAAACTTTGAATTGTAGGAAGTGATCTGGGTCGTTTTGATGGGGTGTGGACAATTATTATTCCGTAAACACGGAAATGAAAGAAAAATCGATTAAACGGTCATGAAACGAGCGTAAAACGAGTAAGAGACGTAAATAGAATGATAATGAAGTGAGATCAAGAGAGAGAGAGGCAGTGACAGGAGGGTACCCTTAAAAAAAACCTAATGGTAAATGAATGGTGTTTGAATGGTAGCATCAATGGTAATTGGTATTTCAATGGTGTGCCAATGGTGGATTCTGTATGGTGAATGATGTTTCAATGGTGGTGTATGATTGTGAATGGTGTTTCAATGGTAGAGTCTGTATGGTGAATGGTGTTTCAATAGTGGAATTGTATGGTCAATGGTGTATCAATAGTGGCGCCTGTATGGTGAATGGTGTTTCAATGATGGAAGTGTATGGTGAATGGTGTTTCAATGGTAGAGTCTGTATGGTGAATGGTGTTTCAATGGTGGAATTGTATGGTCAATGGTGTTTCAATGGTAGAGTCTGTATGGTGAATGGTGTTTCAATGGTGGAATTGTATGGTCAATGGTGTTTCAATGGTGGCGTCTGTATGGTGAATGGTGTTTCAATGGTGGAATTGTATGGTCAATGGTGTTTCAATGGTAGAGTCTGTATGGTGAATGGTGTTTCAATGGTGGAATTGTATGGTCAATGGTGTTTCAATGGTGGCGTCTGTATGGTGAATGGTGTTCCAATTGTAGAGTCTGTATGGTGAATGGTGTTTCAATGTTGGAATTGTATGGTCAATGGTGTTTCAATGGTGGAAGTGTATGGTGGAAGGTGTTTCAATGGTAGAGTCAGTATGGTGAATGGTGTTTCAATGGTGGAATTGTATGGTCAATGGTGTTTCAATGGTGGCGTCTGTATGGTGAATGGTGTTCCAATTGTAGAGTCTGTATGGTGAATGGTGTTTCAATGTTGGAATTGTATGGTCAATGGTGTTTCAATGGTGGAAGTGTATGGTGGAAGGTGTTTCAATGGTAGAGTCAGTATGGTGAATGGTGTTTCAATGGTAGAGTCTGTATGGTGAATGGTGTTTCAATGGTGGAAGTGTATGGTCAATGGTGTTTCAATGGTAGAATCGGTATGGTGAATGGTGTTTCAATGGTAGAGTCTGTATGGTGAATGGTGTTTCAATGGTGGAATTTTATGGTCAATTTGGTTTCAATGGTGGAATTGTATGGTCAATGGTGTTTCACTGGTAGTGACTTTGAGAAAACTAGGTGTCCCTCATACAATTTGCTCTGTGATTCCGCTTTATTTTTCGAGAATTTTTCTTCATGATCAACGTTCAAAGCTGACCAACTGCAAGGAATAATACCCTAGTCCTCAGGAACAATGATGAATCTTTAGTTTTTTCTTCAATTTGGAGTAATTTTGGATCTGATATGTGTCTCTTTACCGTGAGTAACTGCTGTTTTGTGCCTGTGGTCCCACTCATATGACTCTGTAATGTACATTATTATACATTTGCTTACATGAACAGCCTGTTATTGTTAATTAAAGCAGCTTATAAATCATTCTATTTCATCACACAAATTGAAATATTGCAGTATTAGGGACACACCTTTAGAACTTTTATCAAGTTATTTATCTAATCGTAAACAATTAATAATTATTAGTGAAGCTGCCCTTACAACAAACAGTTCAATGGTATACCAATGGTATACCATTTTAAAATATTCAAATTTCAATATTGTAAATAGTACCATTCATCCCGTGATTATGCAAATGAGCGTCGAAAAAAATTATTATTAGGTTGAATGGTATTTTACTGGTATTTTTGGAGCTGCATCTCATTGAACGTGGTGTAAAGAAAAGGGGACTATAGGGGGGAGAGAGAGGAGACGGTTGAAAAGAGAAAGACGTGCAAAAAGAGTAAGAGAGAGGGGGTCAATAATAAAGACATATGTGCCTGGCTCTCACCAGACGATGTTAATAGAGAATGATGTGTAAAAAGAATGAGAAAGAGTTAGAGAGAGAGAGAGAGAGATGCGATTTGAAGATAGAAAGATATGCTAAGAGAGTTAGAGTGTGTGTGTGTGTGTGTGTGGGTGTGGGTGTGAGAGAGAAAGAGAGAGAGAGAGAGAAAGAAGGAGAGAGTCAATTACTAGAGAAACAGTACGTACGGTAATTCTGTCTGGAACCAGAAGGGCGTTAACACAGAGTTAACACCCATCTGGCTCTCCTAGACTATAATGATAAATAAGAGAGGTTTTTGTTTGTGTGTGTGTGTGTGTGTGCCACTAATGAGGTGTGTATTCACATTCAAACATCAAAATAAAGCTGTGAGAACAAATATAATTAACGTACAATGTTATCAATAGAAATCACATATTTTCTCAACTATACATTATTTTGCTACTTTTCACCTAAATTGCTTTTAACAGTTTCTCTGGCAACTTTTGGTCTGGCTTTTTGGCTGTTCTGTTTACTATTTGTCTTTCAAATATTATTTTAGTTTTAAACAGTTATCATTGAATCCAAACTTATCCGGACGACTAACATTTTTTAAATACACTAGAATGCGATCGTTGTTGCAACGTCTACCTCTCAGTCAATATTAATTATAAATGAGAGAGGGTATATAATGAAATATGATTTGGTTTTAAGAGAGAGAAAATGAACAGTTTTAATCACGTTTAATAGCACCAAGTTTTACAACATAACTCTTCACATAGCACAAACAGCAGAATACATTGACATTTATGTGAAAATTATGTTACGTTTCGCTCATAATGATAGTGTACTATTCAGTGAGTCTCGCGGCCTCAGTACACACACATCAATGACGTTTTGCATAATTATTATGAAATAGTGGATGCTGATAGTGGCGGGGGCGTGACAGGGAATAAAAATCATCAATCCTCCCCCCCCCCCGTAAAAATCAACGGGGGATCCCGTACCCTCGACGACGCACACACACACACACACACACCCACATAAACCCCTCTTCAATTTAACTGGCCTTGTGAATGAAGCCAATACATTAATTATGTGTAATGCTGAAATATTATTCACCTATTTCATGTCGATCTATTTACAAAATGCAGTAGGGCTTATCTTTTAAAAACTAATCTCCATCATGCAGTGACAATGGTTCATACTTGTTTCCTCTATTTGCCTATTTTGCACGACGTGCAAGCATTCGGGACAAGTATCGTTGGCTTTGTAAAGGCATTCATGGTGTCAGATGCGGTTCAGTTTGCATGGTTTACAGTTAGACGCCATCTTGATTTGCACAAATCACCAGTACATTATCTAATAGTCCTTCTTAAAGTAACTCGGTAACATTGTTGAAGGTTGATGAAAAGTTTGTATCATTTTGGTATGAAATGTTACTTAATATATTCCTTCTACTGTACTAACCCTCCAACATGCAAAATATCCTGAAAAAAATTCTCAAACCACAAAGATATGTATGGTCTTCTTGAAGGTGTCACTGTGCGACACCCTCTAACAGTAAATTCTCCCAACCAATTTCCATGTGAAAAAAGACATAATACAGGCGTTTAAAGAACTTTCCAAACTTAACTGTCTGGATTGATATATAGAACCAATTCAAGATAGAGAGCAGAAACATAGACAGAGCAAGAGAAGTAGGGGGAGACAGATGCAGAGAAGGAGAAAAGGCAGATAATGAAAGGGGAAGGGAAACAGAGCAAAAGAGAGGAGAGGACATACACACACGCAAACACGCACACCCATATACACCCCTCTTCGCTTTGACTGGCCTTGTGAATGAAGCCAATACATTCCTTATGTGTAATGCTGAAATATTATTAACTATTTCATGTCGATCTTTTTACAAAGTGCAGCGGGGCTTATCTTTTGCCCATAAATCTGCATCATGCAATGACAATGGTTCATATTTTGTCCCTCTATTTGCCGATTTTGCGCGACATGCAAGCATGCGTGAAAAGTGTCGTTGGCTTTGTAAAGGCATTCGTGGTGTAAGGTTCGGTTTAGTTTGGATGATATTTATTTAGACGCAATTTAGATTTGCACAAATCACCAGTACATTGTCGAATAGTTCTTCTTTAAGCGAAGTTTAAACATCAAAGAACAGCCAATCGAGGGAGTGAATTTTCTTTCGAACTTCAAAATACGAAGGTAGGAACAGCAAACATGAAATTGAACAAAGTGATCTGGGTCGTTTTGATGGGGGTGTGGACAATTATTATGTCGTAAACACGGAAATGAAAGAAAAATCGATTAAACGGTCATGAAACGAGCGGGAACGAGTATGAGACTTGAATAAAGTGATAATGAAGCGAGATCAAGAGAGAGAGAGAGAGGCAGAGACAGGGGAGTAGAGCTGGAGAAGAAGAGGAAGGGAGAGCAGGAGAGGGATAGGGAGACGGAGAGAGGAAGAGGGTGAACGAGTAGATATATATATATATATATATATATATATGTGCAGAGACAGAGCAAGAGAAAGAGAGCGGGCAGAAAAAAGGAGAGGGGAAGGGAAACAGATCAAGAAAGAGGAGAGAGAGAGAGAGAAATATGCAAAACATACACAATCTTTTCATGTAACCTTTTTTTGCCATGAATCAAGGCGTTACAACTAATGGTCACCTTTGACGCTCCTTTGTTCGGTATTATGATTTCAATTTGTTAAGGCCCGGTCACACAGCCCTCCACGGGCGTATCGCGGCCGAATCACGGCCAAAAATTTCTGCCCGTGAAACAGACGCTGTTGGACGCTTTGAGGTCGCGATAAAGACGCGATACAGCCGTACTTTACCCGTCGTTACACGCGGTAAGAAATTCACACGCGGTTGGCCGCGCGAAAAAGTTTTGGGCTGCCCAAAAATTTAGACCGCGGGTAATCGCGGGCGGTACACGTGGTACACGTGGTACACACGCGGTAAAGACGCGGTACATACGCGGAACGAACGTGCTAGGACGTGCTACGGCCGCGGTTAAGACGTGGTTACACGCGGAATTGGACGCGAAATTTTAGCGGGTAATCGCGGGTGGAGCACGGTCATAGCACGTTTGTTCCGCGTCTGTACCGCGTTGTTATCACGTGCATTAGCGTGTGTACCGCGTGTAAGCGTGGTAGGCCGCGGTACCGCCGCGCTTCACCCGCGATAAGGACGCGGAACAGTCGCCGGCGTCTGTTCCGCGGGCATACCACGGGTAAACCGCGGGTAAGCCAATTTTGCACATTTTCCACCACGGGCAACCGCGGGCAAAAAAAAGTCGCGAAATTTTACCCGCGATACAGACGCGAAAGGCTGTGTGACCGGGCCTTTAGCGCCACACTTTCAATACAGGATATGTTACCTCCTCGAACTATTTTTTGTAATCTACAACATTTACTTTGTTTACATAAATAAGTATTATTTAAAAACTGAAATTCTCCTTTTCTACCTCCATTCAAGCCTAATTTGTGATGAACACATTTTGTGTCTGTTTTAACGTAATAATCCTACCATTTTATTATGAGGAAATGTTTTGTTTATGTTTTACGCAGTTTGTAATTAATTAAGTTCAAACATATTTTGTTGTAAAATCATTTGTAATTCAGCTCTCGACCTGCAATGATGATTATTGAATAAATAGCATCATTATTATGATTATATTTGTTATTACTATTATTATTATTATTAACTATTGATACTTTAAATCACGGGTGGCCAACCTTTTAAAGCTCGCGGGTCACAGTTAACGGTTGGAATAACTTGGCGGGCCGTAGGTAGTCTTCTATCCCCCCCCCCCCCTCTCCCCCCCCCACACACACACACACACGCACACGCACACGTTCAATACGTGTACACACCGGTAACTTTGCACACACAAAAACAAGTTAACACAGAGTTAACATCCTTATGGCTCTCACCAGACTATAATGATCAATAAGAGAGGGTTTTTTTTTTTTTTTTTTTTGTGTGTGTGTGTCACTAATGAGGTGTGTATTCACATTCAAAAATCAAAATAAAGCTGTGAGAAAAAATATAATGGACGTACAATGTTATCAATATAAATCACATATTTTCTCAACTATACAATATTTTGCTACTTTTCATCTGAAGTGCTTTTAACAGTTTCTCTGGCAATTTTTGGTCTGGCTTTTTTAACTGTTCTGTTTACTATTTCTCTTGCAAATATTATTTTAGTTTTTAACAGTTATCATTGAATCCATACTTATTCCTGACGACTAACATTTTGTAAATACACCAGAATGCGATCGTTGTTACAACGTCTAACTCTCAGTCAATATTAATGATTAATGAGAGAGGGTATATAATGAAATATGATTTGGATTTAAGAGAGAGAAAATGAACAGTTTTAATTACGTTTAATAGCACCAAGTTTTACACATAACTCTTCACAAAGCACAAACAGCAGAATACACTGACTTTTATGTGAAAATTATGTTACCTTTCGCTCATAATGATACTATTCATTGAGTCGTGCGGCCTAAATACACACACATCAATGACGTTTTGCATAATTATTATGAAATAGTGAATGCTGATACAGTATTCTGTGGCGGGGGCGTGGAGGGGATACAAACAAAATCCGTGAAATCAATCCTCCCCCCCCCCCCGTAAAATCAACTGGGCATCTCCTACCCTCGACGCACGCACACACACACCCACATACACCCCTCTTCGCTTTGACTGGCCTTGTGAATGAAGCCAATACACTCCTTATGTGTAATGCTAAAATATTATTCACCTATTTCATGTCGATCTATTTACAGCATGCAGTGGGGCTTATCTTTTATCAATTAATCTGCATCATGCTGTGACAATGGTTCATATTTGTTCCCTCTATTTGCCTATTTTGCACGAGATGCAAGCATTCGGGACAAGTATAGTTGGCTTTGTAAAGGCATTCGTGGTGTCAGATGCGGTTCACGCATATTTTGTTGTACACAACTGTTTAGCCACTTCAGTCAAATATACTGTGCAAACGACTAGAGACAGAGTCTAGCATTACCCTTAGCAGTGTTGGATTGCTTGAGCTGCACATGACATACTCGTTATATGTTTCGGGTTAAATCTATCCTCTCTTCTCTTTCACTATTTATTTCTGCGTTCTCCTTCAATCTATCCTCTTCTCTTTTGTCATGTATTTCTTTTCTTTCTTCAATCTATCCTTTTTCTCCTTCGTTATATATTTCTTTGTTTTTCCACATTCTATCCCCCTGCAGTTCTTTTATTCTTTTGTTCCCCTTTACTCTAACCTCTTTTCTTTTATTCTTTTGTTCCCCTTCACTCTAACCTCTTTTCTTTTATTCTTTTGTTCCCCTTCACTCTAACCTCTTTTCTTTTATTCTTTTGTTCCCCTTCACTCTAACCTCTTCTCTTTTGTTTTATGTATTTCTTTTGTTTCTCCTTCAATCTATCCTTTTCTCCTTCGTCATCTATTTCTTTGTTTTATTTCCTTTCTTCTTCTTTATGTCCCTGTTTTTCCTTAGTCTAGATCTATGATCCCCTTATTGCTCTTCTATTATATATTTCTATGTTCTTCCTTTGACTTATTCTCTTCTCTTTCCTTGTGTATTTCCTTGTTTTTCCTTCTCCATATCCTCTCCAGTACCATCCTTGTTTTCCCCTTTCTATCATTTACCCTTCCATGGGTGTACGTGCTTGCACATATAGTGCGCTGACGATTTAGACTCTTTCACCAGAGCTCTTCTTGGAATTGTTTCGCGAAAATGGCTAAACAGTTGTGTAAAGAAAATATGCGCGTGCGGCTCAGTTTGCATGGTGTACAGTTAGACGCCATCTTGATTTGCACAAATCATCAGTACATTATCGAATAAACCTTCTTAAAGTAACTCGCTAACATTGTTGAAGGTTGATGAAAAGTCTGCATCATTTTCATATGAAATGTATTCCTTCTACTGTACTAACCCTCTAAAAGTATACAAACTAATAATGTAAAATATGAATTATGAAATGTGTAGACTTGATATTTCATTCATTACTTGTTCAACAAATGACTTGTAACAGAATTCCGAAACCTATTTCTAGACCTTGTCAATCTGACTTCAACAGGTAATCTATTACAAAATTCACTGCCCACAAAAGACAATGAAAACCCTCTTTCCAAACTTAACTGTCTGAATTGATATATAGAACAAATTCAAGATAGAGAGACAGAGACAGAGCAAGAGAAGTACGGTAAGACAGAGAGAGAGAAAGGGTGAAAGAGTAAAGATAGATAGAAAGAGAGAGATGCAGAGAAGGAGAAAGGGCAGAACATGAAAGGGGAATAGAAACAGAGCAAGAGAGAGAGAGAGGAGAGGACACACACACACACACACACAAGCACACAAACACGCACACCTACACACATCCCTCTTCGCTTTGACTGGCCTTGTGAATTAAGCCAATACATTCCTTATGTGTAATGCTGAACTATTATTCACCTATTTCACGTCGATCTTTTTACAAAGTGCAGCGGGGCTTATCTTTTGCCCATAAATCTGCCTCATGCAGTGACAATGGTTCATATTTGTCCCCTTCATTTGGCTTTCATCGAAAGGGTGCGGTGCGGTGCGGCGCGGTGTGGTGTGCTCAACGCACCCATTCGATAAAAGAGGGGGGCCTTTTCTCGAAAGGGTGCGTTGAGAGCGGAGTACCGTTTTAACACACCCTTTCGATAAAAGCGGGGGGCTTTTCTCGATAGGGTGCGTCGACTAGTCTTTCGCATCAGTCGTTTAAAATGAGGATCTCGGACAGAAGGTAATAGTTGCCAATCTAAGTATATCGAAAATGGAATGGTCTTGATTACAGAGTGGTCTCTTTCGTTATTACTATGTTGATGGGGGAGACAGAGAGAAGGAAAAAAGGGAAAGGGAAGATAAAAGGAAAGAAAGAAGAATAAGAAGAGAAGAGGGAAACGGGGGGGCGAAGGACTCTTGCCCCCCCCCCCCCCCGCCAAAAAATAAATCAGAGAGAGAGAAGGGAAAGGGAAAGAGAAGATAAAAGGAAAGAAAGAAGAAGAAGAAGGAAAGAGGGAAACGTGGGCAAAGGGCTTTTGCCTCCTCCCCCCCCCCCCCCGCCAACAAATAAATAGGAGAGAGAGAGCGATAGAGAGAAGGGAAAAGGAAAGGGAAAGAAAATATAAAAGGAAAGAAAGAAGAAGGAAAGAGGGAAATGGGGGAAGGTTTATTTAATACATTTTCGATATACTTAAATTGGCAACTATTACCTTCTGTCCGAGATCCTCATTTTAAACGACTGATGCGAAAGACTAGTCGACACACCCTTTCGAGAAAAGCCCCCCCGCTTTCATCGAAAGGGTGTGTTAAAACGGTACTCCGCTCTCAACGCACCCTTTCGAGAAAAGGCCCCCCTCTTTTATCGAATGGGTGCGTTGAGCACACCACACCGCGCCGCACCGCACCGCACCGCACCCTTTCGATGAAAGCCCCTTCATTTGCCTATTTTGCACGAGATGCAAGCAATCGGGACAAGTATCGTTGGCTTTGTAAAGGCATTCGTGGTGTCAGGTGCGGTTCAGTTTGCCTGGTATACAGTTAGACGCCATCTTGATTTGCACAATTTACCAGTACATTATCGAATAGTTCTTCTTTAAAGGTACTATGTCCCTTTTGCAGCCAACCTCAAATTCTGTAGAACTTTGCAGGAATTATGAATATGTCATGTATGTCCTATCTGAAATTTAAACGTTAGCAGTGTCCTCATATTCAAATTATGCAAGGAAACCCGTTTACTTGCTAAACTTCACTGTCAGACACTATTGAGTGACTGACTGGCTTTTTTTCTTCTTTGCTAATGACATACATGAAAAGAGTTGTAAAGGGTACATGAGCATTTGTCTACATCAATAACCCACTTATTGTGATGGCCAAGATTAAACTGATTGAATCTTTGTGCAGCATAAAACGTATGACCATTCGGTATAATCGTCTGAAAATCAAGACTATTACTTTTGGGCTCTATAGCCCTAAAGTCGATTTGACAACTAATAGTCACTATTTTCCCACTTGAAGACATTTTCAAGCCCCACCTTTTTTAGGGAACTTCTAAATTAGTATTATCTTTCAAATGCAGTTGGAATTTAACTTTTTCATTTTTTGGGCCTGCAAACGGGACATAGTACCTTTAAGCGAAGTTTAAACATCAAAGAATAGCCAATCGAGGGGGTGAACATTCTTTCGGACTTAAAAATACGAAGGTAAGAACAGCAAACTTTCAATTGTAGGAAGTGATATGGGTCGTTTTGATGGGGATGTGGACAATTATTACGTCGTAAACGCGGAAATGAAAGACAAATCGATTAAACGGTCATGAAACGAGGGTGAACGAGTATGAGACGTAAATGAAATGATAATGAAGCAAGATCAAGAGAGAGAGACAGAGACAGGGGAGTAGAGCAGGAGAAGAAGAGGGAGGGAGAGCAATAGAGGGATAGGGAGACGGAGAGAGGGACAGGGTGAACGAGTAGATATATATATATATATATGTGTGTGTGTGTGTGTGTGTGTGCAGAGACAGAGCAAGAGAAGGAGAGCGGGCAGAAAAAAAGGAGAGGGGAAGGGAAACAGAACAAGATAGAGGAGAGAGAGAGAAAAATGCAAAACATACACAGTCTTTTCATGTAACCTTATTTGGCCATGAATCAAAGCGTTACAACTAATGGTCACCTTTGACGCTTCTTTGTTTACGTTCGGTATTATGATTTCAATTTGTTGAGCCACACTTTCAAAAGCTTTCCCTGGATTCACATTCCGCATATTGAACGAATGGGACAACTATGAACGCGAACAACCAACTCGTAGAAAAAGAAAAAAATAACACTATTGCTAATGCCTAGGTCAAATTTGCCACGGCAGCCGTGCGGTCTTAATTATATACAGCCAATAGCAATAATAGGAACGCCGCAGCTTTCCCACGGTCACATACGGTAGCGGTCACATTGTTAGGGTAGCCGAACGGCGTATCTTGAATTTGAATCTGCGACTGCCGTACGGCCTTTGAAGTGATCACGCATGGTCGCCTTAAGGCTTCCCTGCGGCGGCCGCAGCTTTGTCGACAAATACTAAGGTAGACGCAATGTAGCCGCAATGGGTCCGCAAGGTGGCCTAAGGGGGACCAAACTTCGACCATGCCGCCAGACTGATGCTACCGCTCCATCCCTGGAGTATATTAAACGTAAGGCTACCGTACGCTCGACGTACGGTCGCCGTGGAACCGCTCTACGCCTCTAATCGCTACGGCGCGTCTAATCGCTACGGTGAACCTTGAAATGAAATGAAAACAGTTATAACTCCCACGGCGACCCGTCCGGTCTGTAGAGATAGGGATAAGCCCTAGGGTGACCCTGAGGACGCCGCAGATTCTTTGCGGCCGCTGCAAGTAACTCTCAATTTCGGAGGCGTAGGGCAGCCGTATCCTAGCCGTAGAGCAAATATGACCTAGGCATAAAGGACCTCTTCAAAGGGCAGTTTTTACGGTGGATTTTGTCCAGGTTTGCTCCCTCGAGGTAAATTGTACCAACATCTTCTGGAATATAAAAAGCGGTGCAAATTTGCAATCAAGCACCATGCATTATACGTTCTCTTATAATTATGTAATCTAAAACGAATACATTTTTCCTACATGGCATGTTAAGATAAATCCGTTAGCAAATTAGATACTATTTTGGTATACAAAGTCATATTGACTGTTTCGTGAATTTACCCAGCATTGATATTTGTTTCTCTTTAACAACACAGTATCCTTATGTCACCATGCCTGTGTCTCTTGGTGAATGGCGTGTCAGGATCGGCACGTTCATGCGCCGTCGGAGGAAAGAATATGACTACAACTACTTTTGGAGCAAACTTAACAACTTAATTAAAAAAAGCAAGAATGCGGAGCCACCCAAAGAAAACGACAATCCTGAGTGTAACATCTCATCTCGTACTGGCTCTTCACCTGATGCGAATAGTTCTCAAGGGAAAACGGATTGTCGACCTGCGTCTCCTTACAATGTCAACCTGAATACCGCTCAAACCGGGCCTTCATGTGACGTCAGCATTAGCAGATGTAATGCTAATTGTCAGACTCGGTCACCATGTGACGGTCCAGAGTTTGATACTGTAACGGAGAGAGGATTCCCATGTGATGTAAAAAGACCCGGTCATAGCGATGTCTCTCACTCTGAGTCTTCGTGTGCTGAAAACAGTGGTTCTCCAACAGCAAATGAGACCAACCCTGTCCACGATAACACTGACATTCAGAACCCAGTTCCCCGACCCTGTGTAGAAGACGAATTGGACAATAGATACATAACCATTAATCTAGTGTCACATGAATACCCCCCTAATCCCGTTCAAATAATAGAACTACCTGAAGTTGTCACATCAGAATCGTACTCAGATGTACCTGTAGCCATCGCGGGTGAAACAGATCGTATCCAAACAGACGTGGAGGAGACATCAAGCTCTTCACCGTCGGGGATAGAGGACCTATCATCGGGCTTGCCACCTAAACCAAGGCAAGATACAACGAGAAGCACCGAGCAAACAACACCATCCAACAGGGTATGATTGATATTTATATGTATTTCCCAGAGCAACCCTATCCCATTATAACAAAAATGAGACAGACGAAGAAAAAATATAGAAGAAATATAAATATTTTTTTTTAAATGTATATAATTCTTCTTCCATAATTTTTTGTTTTAATAGGACACGGTAACTTGAAAAATTGGTGCTATACAAGATGTTTCATAAAAGACAGTTTGATTTTTTCAATTTGCTATGGATTTTTTTTATATTTAACGATAGTTGCACTATAATCAATGGTAAAAGTGTCCTTTACCCTTTCACACAATACTTATTCACACGTGATTCTAAATGTATTTTGACAAATAACGTCTGATTATTATTTTGAAAATCGATTTCTGTCCATCAATTTCATTAAGGAATCAAGGGAATATCATGAATCACCTTGTCCAATAAATTCATGAACATTCATCATTTATCACCTGCCAGTGCTATTTGTATATTAGAAATGTTAAAATAATCTAGAAACCATTGATTAAAAAAACCGCCAGAAATACAATGTGGCACTAGGATAATATCTCAGTATGGCTTGTTTATAGTTTACAGAGTTCAAAGTGTGTCTTCTATTCGTAATTTTATCTTCGCTCTTAGGAAGTAACAGAGCATCACGGATCACCGACTTATCCGATCCCCGTATCAGGGACAGCCACCAGTGAAGCAGATGCAATCAAAGGAAATGACTGTCCACACATGACCAATATACTCCTATTGAGATCCGGTGACGTAGAACGAAACCCTGGTCCAAATGATAAGTAAGCAGCATGAAAGAACAACTTTGGAACATTAAAATCCATTGTTTCATATTCGGTTGAACCCGAATCCGAGTCTACGATTACGTTAATTGAAGGACAACTAAATTAGACTAATTTTCTTTGTTAAACCCGATTCTGAACAAACCCTTCAACCCACCGTCGGGTTTCAATTCTTGACTAGTAAAATACGGGTCATTGAGTTAGCAGGTAAAACTAATCTTTGGATTTGATGAATGAAATCAAAAGGGAAGAAGTTTTGCGTATTCTCGTTATGTTTGAAAGGTACATGTCGTAATATTTTTGCATTTTTTTAATAGTACTTGCATTACAGGTGACGATATCAATTATTATAATTCAATGCCGTAAAACACTGTATTCATCAGTCAAAGGAGCAAGATGAAAGTTCTCTTAATACAAAATTACACAATTATATATACAGCACTGTATGAAAATAATCATTTTTTTTTATGTCTATAATTTAGCCCTGGATGTCTGACCGAGCTCGAGCTTTATCTCATTGCCGACGGTATGGATCCCTCAGACTTCAGGAAGGTCGGACTAGCTTTTGGATTCTCCGAGGCTCAACTAAGTCGATTTGAAAAAGACAAGCTTGGCGACTCCATGCATGCTACCTATCAGATGCTTTACGAATGGCGGAAGACAGTACGTGATAGCGAGGCGAGGGAGACATTGGTCGACATGTTAGAAAGCATTAAGCTGGTACAGCTTGCTGATAGTGTACGAAAAGGTAATAATGATGATGGTGGGTTCATGTATAGCTATAAAAATTTAGGTACATTTTTCTACACTCGACCAAAGTGAGATATATGGGTATATTAACTCCTTAAAACGCTCGAGCAATGTAATGGCAGCCATGTTAAAGACGGGGCAATACTCTTCGAGCTTGTCAAGTTAGACATGAGCGCTATACAAGAACCCATTTTAATTATTAGTATTATTGCTATTATGTGCTAATTTTATAGGTAAAATTGCGCCTTCCATTTAAAATTTGCACTGCAGCAAAGTGAGTTTTGGAATATTGAATTATTGAACATTTACTATATAGGAGTCCTCACTTTTGCTGGATACTGCGTACAATGTATATAATATACATTGACACATATATATATATATATATATATATATATATATATAGCGAGAGAGAGGGAGAGAGAGAGAGAGAGAGAGATGTATCACGTTAGTATCCCCACTAAAGTTAGGATCAGATTAAATGTGTAAGGAAATTGCACATTTAATCTCAACACCAGAATACGCGCTAACGGAACCAAAGCCTCAGATGTATATTCATATTGGATAAAGAGTTACAAAGAAGGAATCTCTGTCAGAAAGCACGGAAAGAGAACGTTATTATGAAAGATGCATTTGATTAATTCATGAATTATACGCATATCAATCCAGGAGTGTAGCTTTTGAAACTAGAAATCGTTTTTATCATCTTTAGTTATAAAATGCACAAGACCATGCACATTTAACAGTTTGATACCGCAAGATTTGCTCCATAGAAGATGGCCTAAAACCCCACCATGCAATTAACCAAAAGGCCTGGCATCTTAGCATCAACGGAGTAACCCTTCCCTGGGGCAGTGACATCAGGGTACAATGTCAATCCGTTAATCACTGTGAGAGCCCCTATCTAGGAAATAGATAATTTGTCAACCACAGATCATGATCCACACGCAAATTTAAATTGAGATTTGGGAAGTTACGTATATTGATATTACATTTTTGTGGTTCATGGTTTATGTATTTTTTTTTTGTAGGGGGGGGGGGGCTGGGGAGCTGCTGTTTTTTTTTTTTTACAGTGTTTTACGTTTAAACAATAATAACTTTAGAGACAACTTTCTTAACCATCTCATTACAGGTCAGGTTGGTGATGACATACCCTCAATGACAGAGGAGGAAATCAAGCGGGTTGCTGAAGAGATCAAACGCTATTATACAATTTATCTATGTCAAATTCAAGCCGATCCACTGAACAGCGAGCTTCAAATTGAATTTGACCGAATCTTCACCAATCTAACGTTGATGGAAGAAGACAAAGGTACAACGCGCAAGATACCGCTTCTCTACGACGACCTCCTCAGGACGAAAGTCAACAAAATCTGTGCCAAACGCTTGTTGGTGGAAGGTGAAGGTGGTGCGGGGAAGACCACTTTCTGCGCCAAGATCGCTTGGGACTGGATCCACGGAAAAGGTTACCAAGATTTCAAACTAGTTCTTGTCATCCTTTTTCGCGAGGCAAAGGAAAAGACTGTTGGAGAGATAGTGAAAACGTATCTTTCTGACAAAAATCCAGTCACTGCCAAGCAGCTAGACAAGCACATCCTTTCAAATTCTGATGATGTCTTTCTTGTCATGGACGGCCTAGATGAGTCTACTGTTGATCTTAACTGCATTCAGCAAATCGCCCTGATTATTCTTGATAAGCTGTTCAAGTCAGGGACAGTACTTATTACATCGCGACAATGGAGATCAGATGAGATTAGGAAGAATGCCGATCTCAGAAAGGGGTTTGCTTTCATTGCTCTGGAAGGTTTCTCTGCTGAAAACCTCTCTTCCTACATCACCAAGTACTTTCATCCAGACACAGCTTCCTCTGAAGATCTGAACCGATTCATATCGAACAACGATGTGATCAGAGAGAACATGGCCCCTTACCCCATATACACAGCCATGCTATGCATCATGTGGAAAGAGTTTGATGGAAAGCGCCGAGAGGCAATGTCCAAGCTGCAAACATTTTCCCAGCTCTTCAATGAGATGATTGACTTTTTGGTTGATCATTACCTATCGAAGCACTTTCAATCATGTATTGTTGAAGGCATATTGAGAGAGAATCGTTCAGATATTCGTCATCATCTGCTTCAAATTGGCCACATTGCCTTCAGGGGACTTCTTGAGAGACGGTTAGTATTCACAGAAGAAGAGTTTCAGAGTTATCCAGAGTCCATCGATGTAGGTTGTAAAGTTGGTGTGCTCACCAGAGAAAAGAAAGTTCTTCCAAGAAAAGACAGAAGAACTAATCCAAATACAGTAGTTCAATCGGTGCATTTCCCTCATAAGCTCTTCCAGGAATATCTATCAGGAATGTATCTTGCATCTCTATTCAACTCACATTGTAATGAGTATGACAGGTTGATAGCGATAATCATGAAGGATGCAGGGGAATACCGGTACCTACTGTACTTCACCTCGGCCCAGCAGAAGGAGATCGGATTGGATATCGTATCTCATCTCAAAGCAGGAAAAAGAAAGCGTAGACATGATGATGACTTCGTCGTAGATGTAGCATACGAGAGCCAAGACCAGGCAGTGGCCAAAGCAGTGGCGGATCACCTCTCCTCTGAGTCTAGCAAGACACTGACGATCACCGAGAGCATGCAGGCACACACAGTATCAGGGCATATCTTCATCATGAATCATCGTGAAGTGGTAAGGAAAATAACGTCGAAGTTTTGCAAGTTAGACTTAGGATAACGTCGTTTGGTTTCAACACTTAACTGTATACATACACCCTGTATACTAACGATGCGCGACACGTTCTGTATTAAAAAACTTTTCTTCACCCAAATGTTGGAAAGAAGCTTGGTAGAATCAATTTTCTTTAATCATGATGCATGTTTAAATCCACTTATATGGATCTAGTGTGGGTGCAACTCTGATTATCATTTTTAATCTGAAAATTGCAATGTAGGCCTACACGAATTTCGTTTTACTATTATTATCTACAAGAGTTAATGAGTATTAGGACTTATGTCTGTTAGTAGTAGTTGTGATTTATTGTGGTTGTAGCACAACCGATCTTGCGTGTATTTGCAATGAAATGTTGTTTAATAATATAACACTTTTAATATCACGAATTCCACTGGGATTTGCACGTGCATTCTGTTCAAACCAGTATGATAAAACGCTAACTTAAATTATGATGAGATAACGTACATAACCCAGAAAAGTTTACATTTGGTAGGATCAGAATAATTCCTTTCAAATGCAAAGTGTTATTTTAAAGTTATTTGATGTTCTTCGTATAATATAGATTTTTGAAAGCAGAATAAAAACCAAAGGGGAAATGGAAGGAAAAAAAAACATATAAACAAAATCAGTTTCTATTAAGGTGACTAATAAGGATAATATGGTATTATTTTTATGATATACGTTTCTAGCCTCACAATATTATTTGTGTTCATGTACATTGTAGGATCACCTGATAATTGAGAAGCCATGTGGACGGACGGCTTCAGAGGACCTGGTTGAACTCATGTGCTCATCACGAACACTGAGATCTGTGAAGATCGCTACTACTATCCCTATGCATGATGTCTTCTACTCGGTGCTTGCGAATAAGGCAGCCGACTCCAAGGTCCGTATACATCTGTGTATTATCCACGTTCTGGTATATTTGGTACTTCTTTATTTTAAAAGGAATGGATGCCATATTCAGTCAGGATAATAGTTTTTCATAAGATGTCATAAGATTAATTAAATTAGGAGAATACTGGAAAATAGAAAGGTTTTTTTTAGATAAATATATTTCAATTTTAGGCGAATTTACTTTTTTCAAGTACACAAAAAAGAAAAATATTCCACTATTTTATATAGTACTTATGCTTAACTCTTTGTTTGCTTTGTTCGCCGATTTGCACGGACGTAGGCGTGCCAACTTCGCATTTTTGCACAGAT
Organism: Strongylocentrotus purpuratus; assembly: GCF_000002235.5. Lineage (NCBI taxonomy): Eukaryota > Metazoa > Echinodermata > Echinoidea > Camarodonta > Strongylocentrotidae > Strongylocentrotus > Strongylocentrotus purpuratus. The sequence goes on from NW_022145607.1 coordinate 29,123,391, forward strand.
GTATACGAGTCAATTAGACATTCATAATACCGCTCGCAGTGTGTAGCCACGCGTTGCGTTTACTATTGTTTACATTGTATACATCGCACACTTTCCGGTAAACTGTTTTTCTTCATAGTGTTACATTCGAAATTACCGTGTATTTAGCGGTTTTCTTTGGATTTTTTTTACTGATGTTACGATGGCACCTGCTGGAAAACGTCAACGTGTGTTTAGTGTAGAGGAGGCTCGAGATCTTGTTACTATGGAAGCATGGAGCATGGACTCTGATTCCGACGAATCGAGCAGTGACGAAGACTCTAGTGATAAAAGTGTTCCCTGAGAGTAGACTGATAGAATAAGAATGAATAAAAATTAATGAAAGAGCTAGAGATGACAGCAAGAAAGAGAGTAGACTGATAGAATAAGAATGAATAAAAAAAATGAAAGAAGGAGATAGAGATGACAGCAAGAAAGAGAGTAGACAGTGATAGAATAAGAATGAATAAAAATAATGAAAGAAAGAGATAGAGATGACAGCAAGAAAGAGAGTAGACTGATAGAATAAGAATGAATAAAAATTAATGAAAGAGCTAGAGATGACAGCAAGAAAGAGAGTAGACAGTGATAGAATAAGAATGAATAAAACTAATGAAAGAAAGATGTATCCTGTCTTGCCGTCATCTTTATATCTTTCTTTTATTATCTTTATTCATTCTTATGCTATCAGTGTTTACTCTCTTTCTTTCCGTCATCTCTATCTTATTATTATTATCATTTTCCTATCTATATGTACCCTATGTCTTGCCGTCATCTGTATATCTTTTTCTTATTATCTTTATTCATTATTATGCTATGAGTGTAATACTCTCTTTCTTGCCGTCATCTCTATCTCATTATTATTATCATTTTCCTATCTATATGTACCCTATGTCTTGCCGTCATCTCTATATCTTTCTCTTATTATCTTTATTCATTCTTATGCTATCAGTGTTTACTCTCTTTCTTTCCGTCATCTCTATCTTATTATTATTATCATTTTCCTATCTATAATTATGTACCCTATGTCTTGCCGTCATCTCTATATCTTTCTCTTATTATCTTTATTCATTCTTATGCTATCAGTGTTTACTCTCTTTCTTGCCGTCATCTCTATCTTATTATTATTATCATTTTCCTATCTATATGTACCCTATGTCTTGCCGTCATCTGTATATCTTTCTCTTATTATCTTTATTCATTCTTATGCTATCAGTGTTTACTCTCTTTCTTGCCGTCATCTCTATCTTATTATTATTATTATTTTCCTATCAATATGTATCCTATGTCTTGCCGTCATCTCTATATATTTCTCTTATTATCTTTATTCATTCTTGTGCTATCAGTGTTTACTCTCTTTCTTTCCGTCATCTCTATCTTTTTATTATTATCATTTTCCTATCTATATGTACCCTATGTCTTGCCGTCATCTCTATATCTTTCTCTTATTATCTTTATTCATTCTTATGCTATCAGTGTTTACTCTCTTTCTTTCCGTCATCTCTATCTTATTATTATTATCATTTTCCTATCTATATGTACCCTATGTCTTGCCGTCATCTCTATATCTTTCTCTTATTATCTTTATTCATTCTTATGCTATCAGTGTTTACTCTCTTTCTTTCCGTCATCTCTATCTCATTATTATTGTTATTTTCGTATCAATATGTATCCTGTCTTGCCGTCATCTTTATCTCTTTCTCTTATAATCTTTATTCACAGTAAAGTCCTTTCATTTCATATCACTATTTCTCTCTCATAATGTCTCTCACGTCCGTTCTCCATATTTTATTCATTGCATACTCCACTCGTCAATCATTTCTGATAATAAGCTCTCTCACAATAAAGTAAATGGAAAACAATGCAATATAGTTTATATTTTAAGATTGATTCATTCTTTCTTTGTATATCTATGGCTGTGATAAATGTACTTGAAATCAATTTTATTGAGGGGTAAAGAAGGTGAGAGAACAGATGCGGTGAACATTCATAATGAGACATTTCAATAAGATGCTGATTATGTCATGTATATCACATATAATATATTATGCCTATACCATTTTTACATGCTCATACCAGTGGGCAAAATCAATAACATTCTCTTATTTCTTATTGACTTATCATGGCACAACAAAGAAAAACATCCCCACGACGTCCCTTTTCATGCCCCGCTAAACCGGACATTGACAATAACCTGGGGTAATAGGGATTTCAATGGGCAGATTAGCCCATTGTCAAGGGTGGCTGAGCGGGGTACTTTCAAGTCTCTCCCTATTGAACTTCTTTTCTTCAACAACCTAAATACTAACCTTCTGAATTGTTAGAATACTTGAGCAAGGTATGTAAAGAAAGGTAAGAAGTCCACCTTTCTAATAGATTCGATTTGAAGATGTCTTATCATTGCTAAATAAGAAATTCTAGAGGGATAAAAAACTGCCGTAAATAAGAAAAATTAAACATTATATAATTATGATTATTATAAAAATGATAATTCAAAATATAACAAATGACGGTTCATCGAAAAGCACGTTTTCCGGTCTACAACTTTGCTGCACAATATTTTTCATCATGATCATCCAGTGAAGAGTTATAGCCTCTTGATTCAGCAGAGTCAATAAAGATTCCCTCGAAATGTGTGACCCTAAAAGAATGTGGCACAGGGGGGTTTTTTAACTGGCGCATAAAGAGTTAAGCTAATGGGTTTCCACCAAAAAGTTTCTTCATCTTCGCTCGCTCTTATCATGACGACCCAATTTTTCCCTAGTACACTGTTGGTCATCATGGTGGAATGATTATTTTTACCCCAATTTATGGAATGATTTTGACAATGAGTTATTCCTAATAGATCTAGATAATAGTATACACTTTCAGATTTTATTGAATAATAATTTGTTAGTGTTCATTTTTGCGAGACTGCTAAAGCATGTGTGTGCTACTATGCTAATCAACTAGGGGACCTACGTCCTGAAGTCATAACTGACAGTAATGAGGATTAATGCCTCATAAAAGGGCACTAATATAGCACATCGACACGATTTTGATCATGGGGGCTCACAGTAATGAGGCCATTGCTTAGCTACTGAAACATGACTATACGCAGCGGGGGCTAGGGTACGTCGCCGCCCCCCCCCCCCCCCCAAATACAACAAAACAAAGAAAATGCAATAACCTATCAATGATTCATTGCATTTTGCCCCGATCCCCAACATTTAAAAAAATCCTCTATCCCAGCAAACACAAAACGTTTTTAAAACGTCTACAGAACGTTCTTATCAGGTTCCGTACGTCTTCGTCCATATTAAACGTTTAAAAAACGTTTATATAACGTCTAAGTTGGGACCTTACATTCGCTGCGGAGCTAGGTCTTTTGAAGACGTTCAGAAAACGTTTTGTGGACGTTACAAATTAAACGTTCTTGGATATAACGTTTACAGAACGTTTTATTCAGACGTATTTTGTTGAACTTATTTTTAATGTCCAAATAAATATTTCTTAAAAAATACTAGCTGGCGAAATTAGGCCACATGCATACGCATGGGGGGGTCGAGGTATGTCAAACTGATGCACTCCTGTGGCGTAGCGATGGGGGGAGGCACGTGCTCCCCAATAATTTTGAGGGAAAAAAATAGAAAACATAAGGTGACATTATTTGAAGAAAGTAGTGACCCCTTTCCCTCACATATAATGTTTGTGCCCCCCCCCCCCCAAAGCCCAGTCAGTCCGACCGCGCTACGTCATTTATATGCTCCATTCAACCACGTGTATACAAAGTGCGTACGTACATGGTGGGGAGAGGGGGGTCAACTGCGGACGCACCGTATATCATCGTACCACTGTAGAGGTCAGTGAATCGTACCCGGCACGGCCGGTGCGGCGCGCTCGCTCCATCCAGAGCTAGCTTGCCGCGTGTTTTAAACTGAATAACGAATTGACTGCTTGATGACGTGACTTCGAGATTTCAAATAATCTGTTAGACTGCGACACCGAGGTAAGCGTTATTTTAACATTTTGATATCTGTAAGGAATTTAAGCTTTGTTTGATTGATTTTGAAGCATGTAAAATGAAATAAAATATTGATTATTTGCATTAAAACGAAAAGTACGGTAGACTCTATGTCGCATGTGCAGGCCGATGAAACTCTCATTGCATTGACTGGTATAGTAATTGGGTAGGCTAGGCTATGTGCACACATAACTTCAGGAAGCTCCGATGCTGAACGGCGTCGGAGCTTCTTGGAGAAAGAGTTAGTGCATAGAGTCTACATAGCTGCATTACTATCCTGGCTGTGTATTAAAAGCTGCGCTATTGATACTCAACATTTCAAACACCACTGTACAAAACTCTTTCACTAAAAATCGGTACTTTAGTGACAATTGATGACACCTAAATAGCAGTAATACTAGAATACAATTTGTTCAACTTGCCGATGTTATTTTGTTAGGAAGAACAATTTAGAAATTCAAATTGTTTGTCTACTGTCAAACTTTGCTTACAGCCGCATCGGCATGATAAGTGCATTTGTGTATTATGTGTGTATTGACTATTCCTTTTGAGCAAATGCTGCCTATTAACATGTAGTGCAGTGCTAGAGGTTAATACGCATAATAGCATCGACTCTTTGCTGGAGTGGGTATGTGCGCATGGCTCATTACATTACATGATAATCGGATGATTAAAACAGTTGAGTTTTTAACTTTGCTGTCTGGAAAAATCATGGAAAGTTCCCATCGGGATTTAAAATGCTATTTCGTGAAGAAAATAAGTCCCTCGACTACCATCTCATTTCTTGACTTATTTACTCTTCCCTCAATATCATTTAAAATCCCACGGGAATGGAACATTCCATGCTTTTCCCTCCACCACCATTTAGCAACTTTATATTATCCCACCCCCTATATCAACAGGTTTGTTTTTAGGCAATTGAAATAGCTCCCAAACCACCTTTTTTGTATGGATTTTGTTTTTATAGAAATATCGAGACCTAGTCTAGATCTATATCTTGTTCTCAATTTCGTCCCTTCAAAAAAATTATTTTTAGTTCAGATGACACATTAGATTTCCAATAACGTAGATTAACTTAAAGATTGATTTGTTTTATTTGTACATACAGGCAACTATGTGAAAGCACAAAAAACATCGCCAGGAAGGCAGAGGACACGTCAAACCTGGTACCGGAAGATGATGCTGTGTAGAAGCGAAAGAGACGTCTTCCCCAGAGATTTAGCAAATCTTCAAGTGATTCCTGAAGTGACGCTGGTAAGTATTTGTCTCTTGATGGTTAGTAGTGCTTGGCTCGGCCAGAGACGTATAATTTACATCTTATTTCTTGTTTTCTTCAAAATCCAAGAGATGATGAAAAGCTAAGATAATTTATTTGGTATAGCTAGACCTGCTTTGTGTCCCAGCCATGCAAAATGATGATTAATAGATGTGGCACCATTCCGGCAAAACTGGAAATTAATTTGTAATCTAGGCATAAATTTCGGACAAGAAGTGTGCTTTACCCAAAAGTTTGTTCAGTTTATGAGAATTCTTGTCATGTCTTGATATCCCTTTTAACATCTGCAATGTGTCTCTATTTTTCAGATCTTGAATAGGGTTCGAACCCAAGAAAACAACATGTACGCGGAGGAACGACTAAGGCTGTGGCAGCGGAGATACCAATGCCGAAACTGAATGCGAAGTCCAAGTCCACATCGCATTTTTCAGTTCCAACCCACAACTCCAGCAAGGGCTCGGGCTACGGAAAGTAAGTTTTTTTCAGATAGCATTTCACAAACAAAAGTTTCTGAGTTTTTTTTTTATCAGAACATATACTGTAGAGTGTATTAACTAACAAAACAACATTTGCCATTTGTGCTAAGTTGCTACACTAAAATACTGTTGGATTGGATAAGAGAGACAGATTATCGCGGCGTACAGTACATGTAATTTATTTTATCAACAAGGCATGGGTATAGTTTTCTTACAGAAGAGTCGCTTTTAAATCCTTACAGTATGTATACTTTGTTAGAAGCGCTGCACAGGTGTTGTCTTTGAAGCTGGGTGATATATTCCTGAAGTGACTAAATTGGACAGCTATCAAACATATCTCGCCAAAATATCCTATTCATTTGCTGTCAAACTTTTTAATGACTTGAACTGTTATTATAATGCATTTTATGTGTCTGTTTTTTTCTTCTCAGGCAATTTTCAAGTGCAGGTACTGTGTACGCTGCAGAGGCTGGAGGAAGGGCAGCAGCAGCTGACGCAGTTGGTACAAAAACTGCTTTTGTCCAAACCAGGAGCGGCCGTTGAATTTTGTGGAAGACTGAGGGAGCCGTTTACCAAACCAGTGAACACCAAATTTTCATTCATGGTAGTTTAAGATACCTTCATTCAGGGGCAATGCAAAAATCCTAAAACTCATATTGAAACCAAATTTGACCATTTCAGCTAATAATGGAGAAACTTTATCAGCGACATAACAGTTTTGTTGGTGCATCTTTTTGGATTTAATTGCCAACATCTTGTTGAGAATGCAAGACAAAGTTGTATAGGTCTGTAAATTTACTACTTTTTGTAAGGATGCTGAAACCAATGTGTGTGCTGCCAAACTCTCGACACTGTTTATTTATAACCTTGTCTTCTATATTCATAGACCCTTAAATTTGAGTATTCATATTTGCCTGTTAATAATTCATATCAACTCATTTCTATCAGTTTATTGTAAATAGCTTTTTGTAGATTGTTCATGTGTTTTGTGTTGATTTTATATTTGAAGTAAGATGCAAGGTCCAATGCAAGGCTTCTGGGAAATCTTGACCTGCCCACTAAATCTTTGGTCGATCAAAAGGACAATTTTTTACACGGATTTAAAGGGGAAATCTACCCTAGAAATTTCACTGCTTCAATCAAAGGAGACAAATTTGAACAAAATTAAAAATAAGAAATGGGCAAACTCGGTAAGGAAAACAAATTAAGGAAACTACTCTTTTTTACATTTTCTAGTAAATTACTCTCGGCTATTCAATTTGACAATGCTGATGACATCTTGAGTAGCTCTAAATTCACTTTGTACACAAAATTTCACATTTTCTATCCCCCATAGTCAAAGCATTTTGTGTAAAAAGCTATTCGTCATTAGTAATCTGAACATACTCTGATTAAAAGCTGTGGAAATGTGCAACTTTAAGGAAAATTTAGAAAATATGAAATTTTGTGTACAAAGTTGATGGATAGCTACTCACAGTTGATGTCATCAGTGTTGCCAATTTGTAGAGCTGAAACGAGTGTAGTTTCCATATTTTTTTTCTCCGTACTTTCACTCGAAATGTGACTTCTTAAAATAGTCACATTTTTATCACTTGTAGAAGTTGATGAGAAAGTAAATACATGTACTATTTTGAATAGTTATAATTTGCACCGGATGATGAAGCTAATCCTGGGTGGAGGCACATAGCTAAATCGGTTATTCACATGTATTTAATGATAATTTGTGACATTTTGTTAAAAGGTTCTGGTGAATTTATTCACATTGATATAGTACACAAAGAAATTCTATGCACTATGTGGTTTTACCAAAGATCAAGACTTATTATAGAAAGATTTCTTAATCATTTGCTGGGGCATCTTTTTGGCATGAATTGCCAGGTTCTGTAAATAACTCAAATTGATTTTATAAAGTGTGTTACCAAAGTTGCTATATGTGTGCTGCCAAATTCTTGACACTATCATTTTATCTTGCCTTGTATATTTAGACCCGTGAATATATGAGTATTCATATTTGCCAGTTAATGAGGCATATCTTCAACTCATCTATCATTTTCTTATGTTTTATTTGTAGATTGTTCATGTGTTGACACTATTAATTTATATGTTGCCTTGTATATTCATAGAGACATAGACCCGTAAATATATGAGTATTCATATTTGCCAGTTAATGACATATCTTCAACTCATCTATCAGATTATTGTGTATTATTTGTAGATTGTTCATGTGTTATGTATCTATAGTTTTAAAGGGATAGTTTAGTATTGGTCAAACTTAACTTTAAAACCAAAACCTGCACCATCACGGTGCAAAGTAATAATCACAAACGGCCAAGTAAAACCCCTGTTAATATTCAAAATGACCCGTTACTTTCAGTTTATGCATTTAATGTTTGTTAAAATAATAATTAAATATCTATATAAATTGCTTTTTAAAGAACTATTCAGATTTTTTTTCTTCAAAGTAGTCTTTAAGCATTTTTAATATTTTGAATAAAAATATATTTATGGATATTTCAGCCGTTTGTGAACCGACTTTGATCAAATAACAATTTATTCTTAATATCAGAATTGTATGTTCTTTCGGGGGCACTTCGGGAAATACCAATACTCTTTTTCAAATATACATGATGTACTGTATTGCCAAGCCTTTGTACATATTTTGTAAATATGTTTGATAATAAATTCATAAAATCAATCAAACTCATGTGTGACCTAGCGTTTATTTAAAATTCACTGTATATTGGACGTTCTTAAAAGGTTTTCTGAACGTTCTTAAAACGTTTCCAAGACGTTCTAGACGTTCTTAAAAGGTTTACTGAACGTTTTAAAAACGTTTCCAGGACGTTCTAGACGTTCTTAAAAGGTTTTCTGAACGTTTCCAGGACGTTCTGGACGTTCTTTAAAGGTTTTCTGAACGTTCTCAAAACGTTTCCAGTACATTCTAGACGTTCTTAAAAGGTTCTCTTGGACGTTCTAGACGTTCTTTAAACGTCCTGGAAACGTTCTAGACGTTCCTAAAAGGTTTTCCGGACGTTTTTAAGGTTCTTAAAACGTTCTTAAAACGTCCCAAACGTCGTACAGGTTTTCTGCAGGTCCTTGCACTTAAAAGCAAATCTTTAAAAGGTTTTTTATTGGTTCTAGAAACGTTTAGAAAACGTTCAAAAAACGTCCATTTGGAACGTTCCAAAAAACGTTTTCAACCTACCACAAATGGACGTTTTTAGAACGTTTTCACAAAACGTTTAGAAAACCAATTTGGAACCTTTTTAGAACGTTCAGAAAACGTTTAATTGTTAGTTGGGATGTGGGCATGCCTTGAATCATAATGCATTGTCCTACAGAGGATTTTTTCTTGTTGGGGACCGGGGGAAAATTCAATGAATTATTGATAATTTATAGTATTTTCTTCGTTTTTTGTATTTTTTTAAGGGGCGGCGAATAACCCTTGCCCCCGCTGCGTACAGTCATGATTCAGTGGCTAAGCAAGGGCCTCGTCACTGTGAGGCCCCAGAATAAAAAACCGTGTCGATCAGCTATATAAGTGCCCTTTTTGAGGCATTAATCCTTATTACTGTCAGTTATTACTAAAGGGCGTAGGACCCTCATTAGCAAAGTAGCACACACATGCTTTAGTAGATATCTTTATTCAATAAAATCTGAGAATGTATACTATTATTTAGATCTATGAGAAACAAATCATTGTCTTGAGGAGTTAATTTTTCTTTATCTTCATATATTATCTATTTAATGTTTTCAATGTTATTATTATTTTTACTTTTTGACGTATCGTATTTCCCATTTCTTTAATTGATTTTGAACGAGTCATTTCCTTACAAATAGTGATCAAATATTCTCGTTTTGCTTGTCTTTTTATCTTTAGTGCTTCTGCTTTCTTTTCCAGGTAATCTTCTACGTATTCTTCAGTTTTTCTTTTCTCTGCTAAATATCTTAGGTGATTGCTTCTTTTATAATAGGTAAACATTCCTTGTTTCACCAAAAAACAGGAATTTGTCTTTGTTTTGATTTCGCCTTTCCTAAACGTAACATTGTGTTATTAAAATTTTCTACAAATATAAATTACGCTTCTTCTACATTGTGATCGTCTATACATTTATTGATTCATGATTTTTTTTTTTTGCCCAATTAATATTAGCAAGTGACCTATTTATTTATTCCGGGTCAATCTTTGGTAGATTATTTTGATTTCTTATTTCTATCAATATAGGAAAATCACTTCCTAAAGTGGAAAGTTCTACATTCCAAGATATCTCCTGTGAAAGATGTTGTAGATGAAAAGCATGAAACTAATGATGAACGCTACGTCGCTAGGTGGATAATTTTTCATAATTCCTTCATAATTGTTGATATTAAAATGTTCGTTTTCCAACGACCAAGTTTTGTGCATACTAAATAAAGACGCGCGCCTCGGGGTGATAGCAGCGGAGGCAAATTTCCCTTGAGCGTATGGAGACAGCCAGTTCCTCGTAGCAGTCGAATTCTCTATAATATAACATATTCTTAATTCCATTTGACAATACGGAATGCGACGGGAATGCTGATGGAGAGACGTCCATTTAAATTTTGAATGCCGATGAGAATAATTTTTTTCAATTTTAAAATCTAGAAAAATGAAAAATCGAATACCTTCGTCTCTTCTATTCCTTTGAAACCCGCAAAGTGTTCCATGTTTATTTGTTTTCACACTTTTATGTTATGTAAAATCAGATGTTTAAACTACTATTTCAATCAAATTTCAAAATAACATTTCGCATTATAAATTAATGAGGATGTGACTGTATCAAGATGGAAAGTTTAAAAACATGTTCAAGTCGAGTAATGTCAGCAATCGTTATCCAACACAATGCTACAATTATATCAATTCGGATTTTGGACACTCAATATGTGGACCCCCCCCCCCCCCCCCCCCCTCTATGGAAGTGCTGATGGAGTGACGGCTATTTTGCTCATGATACAAAATATATGAATTTAAAACCTACAAAATGACAAATCGAATCATTTCGTTCCCGTTGTTGTGATTGTGTTTTCCATTGGAAACTGCCAAATATTCTGAGCCTGTTTTCACACATTTGTGTTACGTTATTATGAAATAAAGATTTCCAAAGTAATATCTGTAGCAAATAGATTGTAAATGTAACGTATTGCTTTGTAAGTGAATGAGGTTGGCGACTGTATCATCATGTAATGTTAGATATACTTCAGTATATTATTGTCAGCAATTGTTTATCCACCATCATGTCGTATTATTACAACAGATTGAGACTCTGTTCATCCGCTCTGATAATATCAGTGATCGTCCCAATGCATCACGTGATCTCGCTCAGTTCATCTGTAAGATGCCTCATCTGAAGAACCTGACATTCTGGAGTCCCTGTCGCGATGACTTCTACTCAACATCATCGGAGATGGCATCATCTGCAAAGGTATTGGTTCGCTCATATATTTTAGGATTTAGGACACTAAGAAAATCACTACATATTTTTTATACTTGAAGTGTACCCTTTTCTATATTGTCAAACGCAAGTGTAATATTTTACTCTCCGTTTTAGTATATCCTACCATTGAGAGGAAGTGGGTTGGAAAAGTTAACTGTTTATGGACGTGGATGTGAAAAGTGAACTTATTGCCATAATACAAAAACAGACTGAAGATGGATGTTGATTAATATATTATATACCATATCTTTAATTCCATTTGACAATTCGGAATGCTACAGGAATTCTGATGGAGAGACGTCCATTGTAATTGGGAATGTTGATGTTATGTTATGTAAGATTATATTTCCAAAGAACTATTTCAATCAAATGTCAGAATGACGTTTTGCTTTGTAAATGAATGAGGATGGCAACTGTTTCAAGATGTGAAGTTCGGAAATATGTTCAAGGCGTGTAATGTCAACAATTGTTTTTTAAACGTAATATTACAACTAGGCCTATATAGATAGATAAAAAGATAGATAGATAGTTTATTGGTTTCCACAATTTCTCATTTTACAAAGAGTGTATAACAACATATTGAAAATTATTATAATACACATGTAAATACAATACCGGTACACACTATTCAGAATATTGTCCATTAAGTTAAACTTAAGAGATATAGTGGCGGAGCCTATGGAAAAGCAGAGCTTGTTGTGGGTAGGCCCCTTAAACTACACATGACATAATTAACTAAAGTAAAGTTTATAAAATACAAATACATGCTAAAACAGGGAAAGGGAGATACAGGAATACATGAACCGATACTCACAATTAACTACAAAAGATAAGGAAAAGGGAAGGGAATATATATGCAGCTTATTGAAACAATATTACAATATAGTTTGTTCTCGATATGAGTATATTATAAACATAGTTGGTATGGTCATACCGTTAGCTACTCATTGTAATGAACAAAATTATACAGCTTGGAGACAAGAATAGTCAGGAATCAGGAATGACAATATGTATTCAAATAATAACTTTTCAATTTTTTTTCTAAATACATGTACACTAACAGACCTTTTAATCATAGAATCGAGAGAATTCCAGAACTTAGGACCTGTATATATTAAGGTATATTGAGCAAAGCGTGTTCTCGTTCTAGGAAGGTGATAGGAAAACGCCTGTCGGGTAGGATATTAATGGACTTGATTTCTTTTCTTAAACAAATAAGATAGTGCCTGGGGCAGTTAGTTGTTATTCAGCTGAAACACGAGGCAGCCTAATTGTAAATTTAAAATATCCCGAACTCATAGTACTCTAGTATTAAAGACAAGAGGGCTCGAGTGAGTACGAATAGGTACATTGCGAATTGTTCGTATTGCTCTTTCTTGAACAGCCAGGATTTTGTCCAGTTGAAGTTTCAATAAACTACCCCAGGCAAGAATACCATAGTTCAAGTAGTTTAACATTAAAGTGGAGTACAACATTTGCAATACATATGATGGGAACATAGGTTTCAGTTTGTATATCACACCAGCATTTCTTGATAGTAATGAACACAAATAATTTGTATGTATTTTCCAGGACATCTTATCATCGATAAAGAGGAATATGTGTATATATTTTCCCACGAGACTGGCTAGATTGTCTACAAACAGCCCGGAGACTCCTCAACAGTCACATAGATTAGACAATAGTCATGAAGACATTGATGACTTCAATCGATCAAGTGATTCAGTTCGAAATAGTGACAATGCAGACAGTAATAGCAATCAAGAAGCCTATCTTGAACTTGCTGATGATGGAAGTATACCAGTTATTTCAAAACGAGGATTACGTATGTGTCATTTGAATGTTAATTCCTTACCAAATAAACTTGAAGACCTAAGGTATTTGTTAAGAAATTCTCCCTTCGACATCATTGGCCTTACTGAGACTCATTGTGATAACACGGTTAGTGACAACGAACTGCATATTGATGGTTATGATTTACTAAGGAAAGATAGAAGTAGGCATGGTGGGGGCGTGATGATTTATTTGAAGAACACCCTCCACTTTCAACATGTGAAAGATCTTGGGTTAAACTTAGAAACTATTTGGATAAAAACCAAGGTACGGAACGTGAAATCATTTTTAATTTGTGTTATGTACCGTCCACCGAACTCTTCAGTTGATTATTTTGATTTAATGTCTGCTATGATGAGTAATGCTCTAGATTTTGATTGTGAACTGATTATATTGGGGGACCTCAACTGTGACCTACTTTCTGACAATGTCGATTCATCGACACGATCTCTTATGACTGTAATGCAGGGATCACTTTTGTCACAGTTGATTGAGATTCCTACTCGTGTGACCCAGCATTCTAAAACACTTATTGACCATATTTATACAACATGTCCGGACGATCACAGTATTTCAGGTGTCATAAAAACTCACATTAGTGATCATATTTTGATATTCACATGTTTACATTCTAGAAGTGCTGGGAATGTTCATAACGATATCAAATTCAGAAACTTAAAAGAATTTAAGCAGGTAAATTTTGTCAACGATCTCTTAAACTTAATGTTTAGAGAATTAGCTTGTGTTAGCAACGTTGACACAGCTTGGAAATTGTGGTACAATCAAGTAATGTCAGTTATTAATAAACATATGCCATATAAACACAAAAGAATGAGGAAAAAACCCTCTCCTTGGATCACAGGTGAAATAATTACATTGATAAAAAAAAGAAAGTATCTCCATAACAAGGCTTTAAAGTTTAACTCCTCAGGATTATGGAAAGAATATCGTAGAATACGTAACATGGTAACAAGTTTAACTAAAAAATCTAAACAAAAGTATATACAGGGTTTATTGCAAGATAAGTCTGGTGACCCCGGTGCATTATGGTCTATTCTAAAGCAACTATCCTCTAGCACTGGTCAGCTTTCCATAAAATTGAATATTAATGATGTTGAAATTTATCAGCCTGAAATTGTTGCCGAAAAACTGAACGACTACTTTATTGATAGTGTTTCAGAACTCCTGGGAAAAACAGATTGGAGAGCTAGTGAAACCACAATTCCAGATGTAATTGTCAGTTGTCCATTGCCACAGGAGAATTGTGAGGACCTTGATCATGTTGATCGTCAAATTTTTGATATTCCTCCAATCACCTACGATTTTGTTGTAAAAGAAATTGATAGCCATTCTGTAAAAAAAAGCGACAGGGCCTGATGACATCTCTGTTAAAATGTTGAAAGTGATGAAATATGCCACAAATGTAATAGATGGTCTTATTTATATTTTCAACCTTTCTTTGTCAAAAGGGCATTTTCCAAAAGCATGGTGGTTGGCCAAAATTCGCCCTATTTTTAAGGGCGGTGATCGATTATGTATAGAAAAATATCGACAAATATCCTTATTGTCAATTGTTTCAAAAATTTTGGAGAAATGGGTACAAAAGCATTTACAGACATACTTATTAAATAGCGATTTCTTCAGTGAAAGTCAATTTGGCTTTAGACCAAAGCATTCATGTGAAAGTGCTCTATTGTGTATGGTTGATGACTGGGCAACCGAAGTTGATAGGAATTTTGTGGGGTAGCGTTTATTGATATGCGTAAAGCCTTTGATTCTGTTAACTACGATGTATTGCTGAACAAACTTTCTATGATAGGATGCTCTGAGAATGCATTGGCATGGTTTAAATCCTACTTTTGCTTTAGGGATCAATTGACAGAAATAGGGGGTAAATTATCCAATACAAGGTCAACTATCTCTGGGGTACCACAAGGCTCTGTTTTAGGGCCCCTGTTGTTTACAATATATATTAACGATTTGGTTTCCAGTATAAAGTCAGGAAAAGTTGTCATGTTTGCTGACGATGCAACTCTGTATGTTAGTGGTAGTAATCTTGAATCGGTTGAAAGTCAACTAAATTCTGCAATGAATGAAGTCTACAAGTGGACATCTAAAAATAGATTGGTACTAAATGATAAAAAAAAACGAAAGTGATGCTTCTTGGTTCTCGACAACGATTGAATACCTTGCAGGATAAAAAAAAATATCTGTTATAATTAATGGTACCTTACTAGAATGTGTATCTGAATATAAGTGTCTGGGGGTGTCGATTAATGATACTCTGACATTCAAATCTCATGTTACTTCTATTGCAAAAGTCATGAAACAAAAACTTGGCCTAATTAGAAGAAACAAGTATATATTTAATGTTGATCAACTCAAAAGATTATATTGGGGATTTGTTCTCCCCCATGCATTATATTGTTCAACCGTCTGGTCATCTTCATCCGAATCTAACTACAAAATATTAAACACGCTACACAAGCGCGCAGCATATATGTAAGTGGATATACTTGGGAAACCTCATCGGAAACAGTTTTTCGAATACTAGCCTGGCCTACTCTAAAAGAACTGTTTAACAAGTCAATATCATGCATGGTATATAAATTTGTAAGTGGGGTTGCACCATCCCAGTTAAGTAGTAAATTTGTTCTAAATGACAATGTCTCTACACGTGTAACACGAAGCACCAACAGGTTTTTATTACGTATCCCTCAATGCAAAACTCAATTTTATCGGAGGACATTTGTACCAGTTAGTGTAAATGAATGGAACTGTTTGTCCGATGAATGCCGATCTGCCCAGTCCTTAGCCATTTTCAAAAAATGTATCAAACCTGGCAATAAATAGCTTTTTTTTAATGAAGGTGGAGGAGGGGGTTGCAGTGAGGTCAAATTCATTTTATGCTTGATTTTAATGTAATTTTTAGTTTGTAAACAGGTGGTAAACAGGTGTGTGTGTGTTAGCTTTCGTTACCCCTGTCATTTCTATATATAATATTGTTCATTGTCATTTTATGTTGTTTTTTAAACAGAGCCCTGTTGTAAACCAGCCTATTTTAATGTTTTTAACAATGTTTTGTAATGATTTTTAGCTGAACATGTTACTCTGTATAAAGATGCGAAATAAATAAATAAATAAATAAATAAAAGAGGCAAAGAAACTTGGTCGATTTTACTTTCTAAATTTTAACATTGTTGAAATAGATATCTCCTGGTAAATCGGATATTGAATTGCTAAAAAATATGAAATTAGTTTTGTCCAAGTTCAGTGAAAGTCTATTCGCAAAAATCCACTGTGTATATCAGATTAGGACTTTGGACACTCAATATGTAGACCCACCCCCCCCCCCCTATGGAAGTGCTGATGGAATGACGGCTTTTTTATTAAGAATTGCCGATGATAATAAATATATTAATTTATAATAATAATACTAATATATAAATTCAAAAACCTACAAAATGAAAAATCGAATCTCATCTCTCCCGTTGTTTTGATTATGTTTTCCATTGAAAACTGCCAAATGTTCTGATTCTATTTTTCACACAATTGTGTTACCTTTTTAAGAATAACACTTTCAAAGTAATATCTCTATCAAATAATTTGTAAAAGTAACGTATTGGTTTTGTAAGTGAATAAGGATGGCAACTGTATCATCATGTTATGTAAGATATAATTCAGTATATTAATGTCGGCAATTGTGTATCTAACATGATTTCGTACTATTACAACAGATTACAATAGTTTCCCCGGTGTCATGAAATTAAATTGAATTAGGAGAATACTGGGGAAAAGAGGTCTGTTTTTACAAAAACAAATTTGTCGTATTATTACAACAGATTGAGACTCTGAAGATCCGCTCTGGTGACCTCAGTGATCGTCCCAATGCATCACGTGATCTCGCTCAGTTCATCTTTAAGATGCCTCATCTGAATGAGCTGACACTCCTTGGTTTCTATCACGATGACTTCTACTCAACATCATTGGCGATGGCATCATCAGCAAAGGTATGGATTTGGTCATATATTTTATGACTCTATTTGCTATACTTAAAGTGTACCCTTTTATATGTTGTCAAACGCAAGTGTACGATTTTACTCTCGTAATTGTTAAGATGAAGCAGGTAGGAAAAGTTAAATGTTCATGGACGTGGATACGAAAAGTGAACTTTCTGTCATAATACAAAAACAGACTGAAGATTTTAACGTGGCTGGTGAATAATATATTATATAACATATTCTTCATTCCATATGACAATTCGGAATGCGACGGGAATGATGATGGAGAGACGTCCATTTAAATTGTGAATGCTGATGAGACTAAATATTTTATTTTAAAAACCTACAAAAATTAAAAATCGAATCCCTTTGTCTCTCTAATCCCTTCGGAAACCGCAAAGTGGTTCATATTTTGGTTTTTACACTTTTATGTTATGTAAAATTAAATTTTCAAATTACTATTTCCGAATTAAATTTCAGAATAACGTCCCATAATAAATGCATGAGTATGGCAACTGTATCAAGATGTAAAGTGTAAAAACATGTTCAAGTCGAGTAATGTCAGCAGTTGTTTATCCAACAAAATTGTATCAGATTAGGACTTTGGACACTCAATAAGTGGACCCCCCCCCCCCCTCACCTCCTATGGAAGTGCTGATGGAGTGAAGGCTATTTTAATTAAGAATTGTTGATGATTAGAAGAAGAAAAAATGAAATCAAAACCTACAAAACGAAAAATCGAATCATTTATTACCCGTTGTGATTGTGTTTTCCATCGGAAACTGTCAAATATTCTGAGTCTAATTTTACATATTTGTGTTACGTTATTATGGAATATGATTTTCAAAGTAATATCTCTATCAAATAAATTGTAAGAGGAAGGTTTTGTTTTTGTAAGTGAATGAGGATGGCGACTGTATCATCATGTAATGTAAGATATTATTCAGTATCGTAATATCAGCAGTTGTTTATCTAAACATGATGTCGTACTATTACAACAGATTGAGACTTTGAACATCGGCTCTGATGATCTCGGTAAACGTCCCAATACATCACGTGATCTCGCTCAGTTCATCTGTACGATGCCTCATCTGAAGAACCTGGCACTCGATGTTTTCTATCACGATGACTTCTACTCATTATCATCGGCGATGGCATCATCAGCAAAGGTATTGATTTGATCATATATGTTAGGAATCTAAGAAATTCACTTCATATTTGTTATACTTGAAGTGTACCCTTTTCTGTATAGTCACAGGGAAGTGGACTATTTTACTCTCGCAATTAGTACACAGTTGAGAGGAAGCAGGTAGGAAAAGTTAAATGTTATGGACGTGGAAGCGAAACAAATGAACTTTCTGTCATAATACAAAAACATACTGAAAATTATCCCTTTGGAAACTGCAAAGTGTTTCAATGTTTATTTGTTTTCACACTTTTATATTATATAAAATTAGATTTTCAAAGTACTTTTTCCGAATCTAATTTCAGAATGACGTTTTCCTTTGTAAATGAATAAGGGATGGCAACTGTATCAAAATGTAATGTTTAGAAATATGTTCAAGTCGTGTAATGTCAGCAATTGTTTTGTTTAACATAATTTTACAATTATATCAGATAAGAACTTTGAACACTCAATATGTAGACCCCCCCCCCCCTATTGAGGTGGTGATGGAGTGACGGCTATTTTAATTACAAATTGTTGATGATATTAAATATATGAGTTCAAACCCGACAAAGTAAAACATCGAATAATTTCTTTCCCGTTGTTGTGATTACGTTTCTCATCGGAAACTGTCAAATACTTTCTGAATCTCTTCGTCCCCGTTTGTATTATTTCTATAACATGTCACAAACTGCAAAGTGTTCCATTTATATTTGTTTTTACACTTTTCTGTCATGTTATATTAGTTTTTCAAGTACTATTTCAATCCAATGTCAGAATAACATATTGGTTGTATAAAAGAATGAGAATGGCAACTGTATCATGATGTAAAGCGTAACATATATTTAAGTAGCGTAATGTCAGCAATTGTTTATCCAACATGATGTCGTACTATTACAACAGATTGAGACTCTGAACATACGCTCTGGTGATCTCAGGAAAAGTTCCGATGCATCACGTGATCTCGCTGAGTTCATCTGTAAGATGCCTCATCTGAAGAACCTGACACTCCGTGGTTTCTATCACGATGCCTTCTACTCAAAATCATCGGCGATGGCATCATCAGCAAAGGTATGGATTCGGTCATATATTTTAGGACTCTGGGAAAACTACTACATATTTGGTTGTACTTAAAGTGTACCCTTTCGTATGTTTTTAAATGCAAGTGTACGATTTTACTCTCGTAATTGTTAATAGAAAGCAGGTAGGAAAAGTTAAATTTTCATAAACGTGGATGCGAAAAGTAAACTTTCTTTTCATAATATAAAAACAGACTGAAGATTTTGACATTGCTGGTGAATAATATATTAATTCCAAATGACAATTGGGAATGCGACGGGAATGCTGATGGACGTCCATTTAAATTGTTAATGGCGATGAGACTAAATTATTTCAATTTAATAACCTACAAAAATAAAAAAATCGAATCCCTTCGTCTCTTCTATCCCTTTGGAAACCGCACAGTGTTCCATATTTTTGTTTTCACACTTTTTATTTTATGTGAAATCAGATTTTCAAGTACTATTTTCAATCAAATTTCAGAATACTTTTCCCATTATAAATGAATGAGGATGGAAACTGTATCGACATGTAAAGTGTGAAAATATGTTCAAGTCGAGTAATGTCAGCAATTGTTTACCCAACATAATGCTACAATTACATCAGATTGGGACTTTGGACACTCAATATGTAGCCTTTTGACAAGGCCTCGTGACTCTGGCTATTTTCACCCCAATCAGAGGCTGAGATGAATCTAGAGACCCGTGGTGAACGCGCGATCGAATGGCGGATGCGCTACTCGCTCTGCCGTTCACTCGGGTTTTCGTGATTAGTCCCTTTTTAGTCGCTCGGCGTCTATCAGACATGTGGCCTTGTTTAAAGGCTACTCAATATATGGACCCCCACCCTGCGGAAGTGCTGATGGGGTTACGGCTATTTTGATTTAAAAAAAATATGAATTCAAAACCTACAAAACGAAAAATCGAATCATTTCTTACCCGTTGTGATTGTGTTTTCCATCGTAAACTGTCAAATGTTCTGAGTCTATTTGTACACGTTTGTGTTTTGTTATTAAGAAATAAGATTTTCAAAGTAATATCTCTATTAATATATTGTAAGAGGCAGGTATTGCGTTTGTAGGTAAATGAGGGTGGCGACTGTTATCATCATATAATATTAGATATAATACAGTAAAATAATGTCAGCAATTGTTTATCTAACATGATGTGATACTATTATAACAGTACTCCTTACTCATTCCGACGTGAAAATGTAGTAGGGTCAGTAAGATTACCCAATTATATTACCCCCCCCCCCCCTCCACGATTTTTCTGATTGTTCGGGAACACATAAGGATGGCGCCCCGCCGCTCGCTGACTTTTTTCTTTCGAGTCTTGCGCATCTTTTAATTATTTTTTTTTAAATCGGACCAACAGTCACAAGGTCACGTGACCTTTTGTCTTTGCATGTCAGCCCGAAAATCGATCATGTTCGTGATTTGTGTACAAAACATATAGAAATGTCATTTTTCCTAAAAATTGATAACGTTGGTTATCGGGTCTTCTTTAAAGTTTAGGTGGTTGTTTTAGGAGTCAAAATAGTTGAATTGTATTAAGAAATGAAACGAAACAACCAAAACAATAAAATACATAAGTTTTAAAAAACAATGAAATACATTTTAAATTATGAAAACAAGAGATAACATAAGGAATAAGCTGGCTCTTCCAAATTTGTTGTCGAATTATTATTCCAAAAGGTCTAATGAATATATATAGTGAAAAAGAATGCTTAAATATGAATAATATATGATTTATAGGTGAAAAAAATGTGATTTGTATTACCTTATTTGCATAAATTACCATAAATATGCAAATGAGTGAATTAAAAAAAAATGAAATTATCATAGTATTCTATACACTTCACTTTACATGCGTGCACGTTTTCGCGGAGATCTTAAAGGGGCCATAATGCCCCCCCCCCCCCGGCCGTACTAAGACCTCAAATAGCCCGGCCTTTTTAAGGTTAAGGACGGGTTTTTGACCGTTCTGCCTTCTTGTTGTATTCTCTTTTGTTCTGTAAGACTTACGATCATGAGCCACGTTTATCATTCATATTACCCACTACTCCGTCTGTCTATAGGTCAATAAGATCTAGAAAATGATATAAATTTTGTAACCGTCATGCCCCAGTCCCGTTCGGATCAATCAAAAACGCATTGATCCCCTCTGACATTATCGATCAGTTATGAAGAAACACCATTATATCGGTCTCAGAAGAATCCAGGAACTATTGAAATTCCGGCTAAATTCAGGTATCAAGACTTGTAGATCTTTACCAAAAAATGTGATTGTGTTAAGAGTTTTTTATTGTGGCAACGATGATAATATAATTGAAACATACTGTTGATTCTTGAATATAGTTTTATTGGGTCGTTATTAGTATTCATGTAACATAATGTTGCTATCATTACAGATTGAGACGCTTAGATTATATCTGCATCTCAGTAAACGGCCTTCTCAATCACGTGATTGCGCTCAGTTTATATGTAAGATGCGTCATCTGACGAACCTGACACTCGACGGCAAGTATCACAATGACTTCTACTCAATTACATCATCATCGATGGCAGCATCCGCAAAGGTATTGATTTCATTATATATTGTAGGATCTAAGCAAATCACTACATGTTTTGTTATACTGGAAGTGTACTTTATTCTGTATAGTCTAACGAAATTTGACAATTCGCCCGCCTTCCTCCCGATAGGCCTATGCATTAAAACACATAACAATAAGCTAAATGTTATAGTGGTATATTTGTACCTGTAGTCACGTTTATATTAAATATCTGTTAATTCTGCAGTAAAGTTTTACATCGGATATTCTTAAACGGCCCACTGTACATCACAATTCAAGTAATATTATTAATTCACACTACACTATACTACACTACATCGATAACGGTTTAAATTTTACTTGTGATATAAAGTTATATAGTTTGTAATCACTTTTAATATAACTATTTCAAACTCTAATACATTTATGCCAGTTACATTGTATTTGATTATTGTTTATACGAAGCACGGAATTTGACCGATTTTAAATTATTTAGTAGGTGTTCATCCTAACGTATGGCTAAATTAGACTGGTCTTCGTTTCAATGAATCTATAAACGGTACTTTCCGTCACATATTCATATTGGTAAATAACGAATGATATACATGTACAATTGAATTGTATGAAGAAAAAACCAAAATTCTTATAACTTGTAACTTATACTTGCATTTGCATATAAAGCCTTCTCTCATTTGCTCGGCTCATGTCTTTTTAAAATCCTTGTTTATATTCTACAATACTCATGAGGCTAGCAAAATCCATATTCATTTTTTTTGTCGCTTTTTTCATGAAACCTAAGAATGCAGTGATATAACCACCAACAATCGAACCTACTACATTTGTTATTGTACTTTAATCTCCCTTTTTATGTATATGATGACGACCAGGGTGTTAACACGTGCCCCACCCTGACTGAGCTGAAAGTGAATGATGAGACACTTCGAGGATGGCAGGATTGTGGTTCGATGTTTGACAATGTGAAGAGGGTCACAATACAGGTACAGAGCACGATTAACTGTGACGTCATCCAGAGGATCCATCTAACAGGAGCAACAGAACTCACCATTCAAACACATGAGTATGGACTTCAACCGGCTGGTTTCCGTGAGGATCCCACTTCACTACCCAATGCCCTCCTGAATATCTCCCCTCAGCTTGTCAAGGTGACATTCAGCGATCTTGACATTGGCAACAGTAAGATGGAACTAATCTTACAAGCTTTCAAATCACCTCACAACCTCAAACATTTGAAGACTATCAGGTAAAACACAATGTGCTTTTCTTCAAAGAGTACTTTGACACTTTTCTCCTTTTGATTCTCCACTCCCCATCTGGAAATTGAAGAAAATATGCGGGTTTTTTAATTGCATAGAGTGTGTCTCCCCCTTTCTCTCTCTCTCTGTCTCTCACCATCTCCCCCCCCCCCTCTCTCTCTCTCTCTCTTTTCTATTTCTTTCTCTCACTCTCTCTCTCTCTTTCAAAGTTTGATTTATTATGATTAGAATCAATTTGAATTTAAAGATGACAAAACATCAATACTAACATGAGTAGGCCTAAATATTTATGATGAAGAGCTCTGCTCACCTGTACCATGCATCACGGTTTTTATACAAATTGAGGTGCTACATGATAAAACAAATAAGATAAAAAGTTACATCATTGTGAACGGCTCTATTGCAAACATTAATAACTCCTGTAACATGCCCCATCCCCTAGATAATGCTGTATTCCGTATATCTTAATACTGGTAGATTCGTTAGATGCGGAACAGATTTGAGCGTGAATGATTTCACCACTGCATGCAATGAACATCAGGTCATGACGGTGGAAGTGGAGCATGGCACACCACGTAGGTAAGTCCTTACAACTTTAACTTTTAGACTTGCATGGCCATTAATGACTGCATAACATTTATGTATGATTGCATGTCTCTGAAACCCTCTGCGATAATCAGTGTTTGTGTATTGTACGCACAGTCACAGGTATTTTTTTCATCTCAGGAAGGATGTGCAATATTAAAAGCCGCCTTCCTCTTTTGTTAACTTTAACGACTTATGCCTAGGTCACATTATAGGGCCGCCGCAGCATTCCCAAGGTCACATATGGTAGCGGTGACATATGTTAGGGTAGCCGCACGATTTTTGTTTTGAATTTGTGGAGACAGAAAATCTGTGGCTGCCGTACGGCCTTTGAAGTGATGACGTACTATCGCCTTAGGGCGTCCCTGCGGCGGCCGTAGCCGTTTTTTTAAACAAATACTAAGGCAGACGCAAGGTACACCTGTAGCTACATGGTGTCCGCAAGGCGGCCGAAGGGTGACAATACGGGGGCTGTGCGGCCAGACGCTTGCTACCGCTTCACCCCTGGAATATATAAAACGCAAGGCCATCGTACGCCCGACGCTCTACGAGTCTACGGCATGGCTACGGCGTGTCTAATCGCTACGGCGAATCTATACATAAAAACAGTTATAACTCAGCGTTATAATTCCACGGCGACCCGTATGGCCTGCAAAGATAGGGATACGCCCAAGGGTGACCCTGAGGCTACCGCAGATTGTCTGCGGCCGCCGCAAGTATCTCTCGATTTCCGGGGCGTACGGCCGCCGTATCCTAGGCGTATAGCAAATGTGACCTAGGCATTACTGGCTGACTAGAATACAGCAGAAATGAGGTCTAGTGTTAGAATTAGTGGGAGACTATAGCCAAGGGTGTCGCCAAGGATGTAAGACTAAATTAATATCCTAGAATAGACAATGGTATGTAATTTCCCCCAGCTTAGCACACGTTCATAATATAATTGCATGCTTCCATACATATGTACCATACATCATCATTGCCTTTGTCTTCCTGGTGATGCTACAGCATGTCTGACATAGCAACTTGTATGTTGCTATTGTAATACGTATTCTAATGGGTGGTCGACTTCGGCAAAGATACATACCACTTTCTCAAGTTAGCTCATTGATGACTGACAGATGATGTCACAAGGGGAATGAGATCTGGAGGTTTTTTGGGGTGGAGCTTAGCAAGTTTGAAAAACAAATATTTCAAAAAATATTTAAAAATCTATGAAACAAATTCAGTAGTTTACATATCAAAATATGAGATGTATGCAGGACTGCACACCAACAGGAATACACTTGTATTTCGACGTCATGGGCCCTTTAAGAGTCAACAACGGTACGACGATTCGTCTTCCTTTCTCTATATTTGGATGAAACGCCAAAAATACCGCGCTTCGCGCGGAAGGGGAAAACTTAGTTTAGACGAGTCGGGAACAGTACAACGATTCGTCTGCTTTCTCTAATAAGTTATGAAAACGTCAAAGCTTCCGCGCTTCGCGCGAAAGGGGAAAACTGAATTCAATAAATAGGGCTTAATAAGAGTCGAAAACGGAGCAACGAATCGTCTTCTTTCTATAATAATTAAATCAAACGTCTAAGATTTTCGCGCTTCGCGCGGGAAGGGGGAAACTGAATTCAGACAAGGATTAAGAGTCGAAAACGGTACAACCGTCGTCTGCTTCTCTGATAATTTAAGGAAAGGTCAAAACTTTCGCGCTAGAGGGTGAAACTGAGTTCAGACAATTAGAGTTTATTAAGAGTCGAAAACGGTACAACGAATCGTCTTCTTTCTCTAATAAGTTAATGAAACGTCAAAACTTCAGCGCTTCACGCGTGAGGGGGAAACTTCATTCAGACAAGGATTAAGAGTCGAGCACGGTTCAACAAGTTGCTACTTTCTCTAATAATTTAATGAAATGCCAAAACTTCCGCGCGGGAGAACTGAATTCAGATAAGGATTAAGAGTCGAGAACTGTACACCCAGTCGTCTGCTTTTTATCGTAATTTAATGAAACGTCAAAGCTTCCGCGCTTTGAGCGGGAGGGGGAGAAACTGAATTCAGACAAAGATTAACAGTCGAGAACGGTACAGCAAATCGTCTTCTTTTTATAATAATTTAATGAAACGTCAAAGCTTTCGCGCTTCGCGCGGATGGCCTATCACCCACACCCCCTAATACTTTAGGTGATTTGCTTGCTCACTACCGCCCTTCCCTAAAATAAGTTCCTAGCTACGCGCCTGCATTTTAATATATAGCTATGATGCTGACTAAGTTGACGAAATAATTCGTACATTTATATCCTGGAGGAAAATGACCATTTGCCCATACGCAAGTACTATAGATAGTCCATAGGAAAAACAATTTAGCCTTCGGCCCCGGGTTTATAGTGTTAAATTTGTAGATATTGGGACATTTAATTTTGTTGTAATTGGTGGCTAGTTTTGTCGGTAATCGTTGGCCTCTACACCCACCCTCCCCCCCCCCCCCACACTGAAAAAGGTCTAGCGACGCCCCTGACTATAGCACGCGTGCTCCTATTCTCAAGCTAGTCGTTTCTGATATTCATTCAGACGCGAGGTCTGCTCAAAACACCCTGCTTGTATTTTTATAACAGAAATAGAAACAAAAATATCTTAATTATTAATACAAGTATCAGGGGCGTACGCAGGATTTGTTCAAGGGGGGATTTTAAAATATTTTGCTCCCGAAAATTTGAATAATCGTGCCGGCCGAAAAGTCGCTCAGTGGGGGGGGGGGGGGGGGGGGGGGGGGGGGGTAAGCGGACACTTTTTTTTTTTTTTTGGAGGTCAAAAAAAATCGCAACGACTCAGCCAGCCGAAAAGTCGCTCAGTGAGGGGGGGGGGGGGGGGGGGGGGGGGGGGGAGGGGGGGGGGAGGGGGGAGGGGGGGGGGGGGGGGTAAGCAGTCCGATGTTGTCAAGATAACCCCCCCCCCCCTCGCTACGTACGCCCCTGACAAGTATGTACTTATTTCCCGTCTCGAGAGAACGGGGGGAATTGTTTCACATGAAGAAAAAAATGCTATTGACATACAGAAATATTTGAATTTCTTATGTTTATATTTGTATTCATTTTGTGTATTTATCGATAATGATACGAACTGACATTATGTACCACCCATGATCCCACATGAACCGAGCCGTGCAAAATGTAACAAAGAGTCAACAAAGGCGTGTACATAAAAAAAAAATATTCTATTGGAAATGGGTAATCAGGAATATTCGAATGTGCCCATCGAACCAAAAATTAACATGATAACATGTAGACCTATTTATTTAATTGATTCTCGCATTTTTGTATTATTTTGTTTTCTACGTAATAGATATCATGTTGGTTAAAATGGTGCTGTACTTTGACGTAAAACTGTGTGATATTCGATAGCTTCTTTGTCCTCTGTCTACTGCGGTATGTATGTGAAGTTTGTTATGCAGTGCTGCTTCTACATATTATATTGATGCACACATTGACACTTATCTCTCTCTCTATCTCTCTCTCCCTTTCTCCCCCTCTCTTTCTCCATCACTTTAGTGAATATTGAGTTATCAAGTAGATGACACCCGTACTCAATCTGACGAATCAGAGGGATCAGACGATGTGTGCTCGCCAACAGGAAGTATGGGCTGAAGTGAAGAGTCCATAAAACACTATTATAGGCATATCATATAATACGTTTAAATTGAAAACCAGACTTTGTGTATTACACATCCAACTGTCATGCAATCGAGTTACTCACCCAATGAATCACGTTGATATTCATTTAATATGGTATAGATCGGTGTTCTTTACATCGATTATATGGCTCTTTTTCTTTCATTGAAGAAATCATGATTTTGAATTCCCTTTGAACTGTTACTTTAACTAGCATTAGGTCGTTCAGGATTCAGGATTGATTTTCACTTTATTTTATTTAATTTTTGCAAAAGATCCCAAATGTTGTAAAGTTTTCTGAACGTATGGTGGCAAAACATTCATTCTGTGAAAAAAAAAAACATTTATTCTCTTTTCTAATTTGAATTTTTACAACCTGCAGTGTTTCATTCAAAACATTTGTTGTGTACAAAATGAGGGCCCACAAATTTCCCTTATAGATAGAAAACCTTTTGTCAAGTCTTTTGATGTTAAATTTTGCACACACTTTCACAAAATTGCTGCTACAGATAAAGTTTGAGATAAGTTTCTGAAGGCTTACAAATCCCTGATAGGGGCCTTTAAACATATACATGTATAATAAAATTAAAATGTGTTCTCATGCAAGAGGAGCCTGCTTAGTTAATCATGGACACTTGACAAACCTTCAGAGTTGGGACGTCTGTAAATAAGGTGATGAATTGGTGTTAGCTGTCACTGTGAAGGGAATCGGAAATAGAGTTGTAATTTAATTTTAAAAATGTGGTTGTTAATGGTTGCCTGCCGACAATAGAATCCATCAGAGTGTTCAATGTCATGGATGGATGAAATACCGACACTAAATATCCGATCAGGTTTAGGGCAGAGAGTTCTTCACGCTATAGTCATGTGACTTTTGAAAATACCAGAAGATCTTTACTCCTAATAACTGCAACGATCAATGTTGCCTGTATTTTTAATTTGTTACTCAGCTATTACATTTACATAACTACATTTAGAATGGATAATATGTTATCGTTGAGAATTTTTTTTTTGGTTGGCGCAGTAGAGTTTATTTATATAGTGGCTGCGCTATATAAATTGATCTAAATAAAAGAATTGCAATGGAGCTCAGTGCACACGGTACGGACTTTACCTAGCGTATGACTGCGTCAGGGACTGGCGTAGACATTGACGCACCGTGCGAGAGTAATATCGTTACACAGAGTGAGTGAAAATCGAACAGCGTAAACCTTTCTTCAACTGAATCACCTCAATTTGTTAGGGCATGTATTAATGCAGTGTAAACACTGCCTCTTGTGCAATGAGCATTATATAAATGATGTCTGTGCCATTATAATCAATCGTCTTTTATGATTTATTGTATTACCTTCTATGTACAAAATAGTGTGGTCTTTTCAGAGCCAGAAGGCCTGTTTTAAATGAAAACTTTAAATGTATATATAAACATATTTTACAGTTAAAAACACACAGCATATGAAATGGCAGTAATTGGCGGACTTAAAATCAAATGTATATATAATAAAGAATGTTCCGGAAAGAAATTGAATAATCAAAAAACAAAACGAAAACACAAAAAACAAACGAACGATCAAAAGAAAGAAAATACAAATCGAAGCAAAAATAGTGTTCTCCTTCCGAAATTTCCGATAACTCATTACTTTGATATTCATGAACGTGGATACAACTCAATATTGATATATAATTGAGATGTGCAAGCTGGCGATAATTTTAGTACCAGTTCTTATGTGATTTCATACAAACAAGAGTTTTAATACGGTAAATCTTTGTCAAATGTATCCACAAACAGACTATTAAGTAAATGTATCGAGTCATGTATCCTTCATGGCCCTTGTAAAGAGGACGAATGGAGACCATATTTCATTCACAAATATAACGCTGTATTCTTGTGTTATCTAATACAGTTTGTGTATGAACTCTTGCATGTGTTACTTAAAACGCTTGTTTGTATTTTCTTAAATCTTAATTTGGAAAGGGAAACTATTTTGTTTGCTATATATATATGACTTGTTAGTTTTGTCTGTAGATAATTTGTAAATAACGTATCCAAATCATCGGTGCCCATTCAAAGGAGTGTGTTTGTATATAAATGTCATTTATCCAAGTAGATGATTTTCTACAAGTTTAACTCGTGATTGTATACTATAAAAGTCGATGCAAGAACATTATTAAGTGTAATTCACGAAGCATTAAGCTTGATTTTCGGAAGGTTGTATGCACTTTCTGTAAACATGGTAAAAGTGCATTGAGAAATTTCCGCATTATGCGAAGAAGTAAAATGTATAACTAGTAATGGTAGTAGTGTAATTTCCGGTAGTAGTAGTAGTAGTATCAGTAGTAGTAGTAGTAGTAGTAGTAGTAGTAGTAGTAATACTAAAATAATACTTGATGTTGGTGTAGTTATTGTCCTGTTGATGTTATTGCTGTGGCGGTATTAGTAAAAGTAGTTGTATCGATTCATTTCAGACTTGATCTATCAATATTAATTATTCCGTTTAGTGTGAGTGTTATATTGTTAAAACGCCAAATATTGTTTACTGATATTGATCGTTTTGTATGCATTGATTATATTATAAAGAATGACTTTACATGTAAGTCTATTTTGCTGAACACATGACTAAATATACATGGTTGAATTCATTATAGTTGAATTTAAACATGATTAATTATTTCATTCTTATTCATGTAATGTAATATGAATTGACAAGAATGTTTGCATGTCAATGTCTAAGACAGTCATACCTATCCTGTATAAGCCCTATCAAATAAATGTAAATAGTGTAGTGTGCCTTACATTTATCTCCTTTTGCTTTTAATATAATGTGTAGGCTCTAAATTATTCGTAGTTTAATGTATTGCAATAAACATGTCTATATGTTGTGATTACTATTTTTTAGAATACAACTATTATGCATCACCATGATTGGCACATAGGGACTAGTATGTGCTATACACATATTAACTTATTATTATTTATCAAAAAACGAAGTAATTAATATTGATTCTCGCAAAGAATATATGTACAGTTTAATGAAATTCCTACTGATCTAAGAATTCTATTTTGTTGAATTTTTTTGAAGAAGTCATGGATTTTCCAGATTATTGAGAAATTTTTATTTTTGTTATACAACTGTTTATTAAGTTTTACTCAAGTCTGGGATTCAGATGCCTAGGATTATCACCCCCACACCTTACCCTATGTGTGCATATGTGTGTTCTTGAAGAAGATCTCAATTGGGCAAAAAGAATTTCCGTTTCGGTTTAATAAAATTTGGAGTGGACTATTAGGCTATTATTATTATTATTATTATTATTATTATTATTATTATTATTATTATTATTATTATTATTATTATTATTAGAAATTCATCATTTGGGGTATATAACAGTTGGTGAGTTTATCGTTGTCATTCATATCATTGTACAAGTTAATGCTTATATATTTCATGATTTTATTGCTTAAATTTGTTGTAAGAAGATATCAATGTTGCAAATTTGTTGAGGAATATATACTAAATTCCCCTCAAGGAATATGTGTTTCTGTACTGTGTGCATTATAGATGGGCACACCCATTCAGAGATAGGTTTAATTTACTCTAGAATCATTACAGATTACTTTAAGACTAGCTGAGAAATAACTATGTACCATTTAGAGTATGTTGTAATATTGCTCTGTTAGTATAGTTTCATTGCTTGTAATATATAGTTCAAGTGATTGAAAGAAAGATAGAAGATTGAAATATATGCATGAGTCACAAAAAGGAATTTGGTGTTTACCCTCGGGATAGTGAAGTCACTTCCATTTGGGTTTCTTAGAATTCAGCGTGCAGAAAGATTGTCTCCATTGTAACGTGTTCTGCACAGCTACCAGTCATTGAGAAAGTGTAATTCTCAGCACAAAAGCTACTGGAAAGTTAAAGAGTTTGCATGATTAGTTTATACTGCACTGAGTGCTGGCGCTAGTTAACATATTTCATTTAAATGTATTATGATTGCATTTGAGTGATTGTTTATGGTTTATTATTCTATTAAAGGAAAATTGATTATAGATTCAGTTAGGAATAGCATAATACTTAAAGAATAATCAATACATTTAAACTATTCAAGATAACTGTTTACTACAATAATTGCAGTAACTACATGTATGTATAAAGACTTACCTAATTACGTACTTAGTTATTGATGCAAATATATAGACGAGGATTTAGATAGTGAATAATCAGTTTATTCAAGTATATTATATATCGTTTGTGTTGTTGAATTAATTAGGATAATTAATTTATGTTTGTATCTATTTGTTTCAGTTAACCACTGTATATGGTAATATACCTTATGTTGTAGGAGACCAGTCTGTAGGTCCCGTGACCAATATCTGGGAACAAAGGTTTTAAAGCGTTTTTGTGTTCCCTGATGAATACCGAACAATTTTGACTTGGGCTGCCCCTTTGAAAATCCCAGGCATGTTCGTGAGGGGTCAACATATAATCTGTAAGGACGCAGTCAAAATTGTTCGGTATTCATCAGGGAACACAAAAATACTTTCAAACCTTTGTTCCCAGAGATTGGTCACGGGACCTACAGGCTGGTCTCCTACTTATGGTACTTCACTTCGTTAGAATCATTCGCACTCTGAATGACACTTGGCTTGCTCGCCGTTTTATTAACGCGTGAGATCCGAAATAAATGCACCAAGGCTATATCTTTGGAACATATTATGACAAGTCTGCATCTTCGTGGTGATTTCATTTAACGTTGAGTTGACTGGAGTACGAGTGCTTTAGAGCGTTATAGTTTTCCCATCATGTAGAAAGTCTATCTGAGGAATAGACGAAGCTACAGAGCTTATGTTTTTATATGTTCAAATTACCATCCACCATGGAAAGCATGGTTACCATGTTATCAAACGATGATAGACATAGGGTCATCAAACAATGTATTTCATTGTTTGGTACCATGATTACCATGGTGGATGGTAATTAGGACCAAAAAACATGGTTATCATGGTAATTTTTTGTAATGTTCATCTGGAGGCATCACACCTTTGACATGAATTCAAAGTAGAGTCATCAATTAAGTACTAATCCAAATGTGACTGTTTAAGTAAATATGTACCACATGACCTAGTTATTTATTCCATTATTTTAATATTTTAAAAATAAACATTCTTCAAAAAAAGAAAATTAAAAATGAGACAATGCCTTGAAAGCAGTATAACGGGTTCACTCCCATGTACATTATCTAATATGTATATGGTGCTTCATGGATTTAACCTATGCATGAGAGTGCTGGTATATACTGCATCACAACAATCTCTCATTGAAGATATATATATATATATATCCCACTGCTGCCACCGTGACAATCAAAATATGAAAATCCGATTAAACAATGCAATGGTAAGATTTTGTTTTAATCATGTCTTCATGGTATAGAAGCACAGGGACAACTAGCCCGGATGGAGGATGGGAAGAGGGTACTTCACAGTTTATGATACTGCTCCATGCAATGGAGTAGACAGATAAGCAAATTATTCTAAGAGTGCTTTCACTGCCTTATGTGGTTTAGAACCAACATAGATACAGCACTGAATATTTGGACAAAGATCAAATCTGTATTAAAGTTTATTAGATATCATTAGATATTAGAAATTATCACCATGAAGAAGGAAAAAAGGTAGTATGATTTAAATAATTTCATAAGAAATTATATAATTGTTGGTACATGCTGAGGGGGGGGGGGCTGTACGTATTCACCCGGTCTACATGAACTGGATGTTACCCGTATTAAGCCTACGGAAATAAGTGAATTTGGTAGTCAACAGCTTATATGTATACCTAATACTGTATAGGCCTGTTTGTGGTCATCATAGGTTACCCTACCAGCCCGGCATTTAGCCTAGCTCATCTATCACCAACTCAAATCCCTTGCCCTTGATCACACAATCAATGTCGTTGGTAGCATAGGGGTACTGCTGCACGGCAAATGAGATGTTGACGTTGAAATGGATGTCATACTTTGCTGGTTTGAGGGCAGGGCAGACATCAAAACCTACAAAGTTATATAAATTTATGTTGTATATCAAAACGTCATTTGCAAGTCAAGTTGACATCACCAGTTGAGACCTACTTAAATGATTGTTCTAAGAAATAGGATAATTTTTGCTCCTCGGATGAAATATGGACTAACTTGTCTGCTAGCTTTATTATGATATGATGACCATTTTCATTCTAATGGCATTCAAGAACACTAGACAGATGTGCAATTTCTATTTTATTTAAATATCAATATCTATTTGTCTCTTAATTGATAGCACCATCATCTTCGACAACATATAGATCACTACCATCACCACCCAAATCCTTCTTCTCTTCCTCTTTCTCCTCAGTTTTTTCCATGATATATTCTTTATCATTTTATCTTTCTATCTTTCCTTATGTTTTTTTATTTGTTTCTTCCTTCTTTCACCTTCTCTTATGTTGCTCTTTGTTTTTTTAATCATTATATCACTTTCTCTTTTTGTCTTTCCTGATGTTATTATTTGTTTTTATCATTCTATCACTTTCTCTTTCTGTCTTTCCTTTTTGATTTACGCTGCGATATAGCAAGATGACGTCATTTTGACGACGAGGTTCGAGTTTTCTGACGAACCTCAAATCGTGGATAAACGTGTTCTCAAATTTTGCCTGACGACGTGAGACAACCCGACGCATGCGCAAATCGCCGAAATGACGTCACATCTTTGACGTCGTCTCTGTGGACGTGACAAACGAGAAGGCCCTTTTTGATATTTTTCTCATTTGATTTCAACGCTTAAAGCAAACTACTCTATAGGAAAAAAGTAGAGAAGTAGACAGGTGAAAAATTGAATAAAATTGGGCAAAAAATGCGAAATGTAGTTATTATAGGTATGTGCTCTTCAAATTGGCTGAATCGGTAAGGTGTCTGTTAGCCAGTGGCGGAAATCTTTTCCTCATAAAGCCACAAGCCACGTCCACTTCCGATAAACGGGCGAATCAGAATCCCGGAACCGCGGACACGGGCAGGCGCAGTCATGTACCCTGCATGCAAGCTCCAGCCAGCAGACAGCGTCTTATCAGAGTAGTACGGAGACCTAGCGAACGAGCCCGAGCCAACCACGGGGGGAAGCTGCTGGATATTCGAAGGAGTCTACACGCGCCAAGTGGACCCCGAGGAGATGGCATAGAAAGGCTATTACTTACAAGGGAGGCTACTGCTGAAATGATAAGCCGAATCTAAGCAGGAATTTTGGCGAGAGGGAAATCCTTCAGACCATAACTTGAACAGACAGAAAATTTATTTGCACCTGGAGGTAAGACCTGGCCAAGTGTTGTATATCATTCCGCCATATCACTTACATTAACGAGCCTGTCTACCTTCTTGGGCCCCGCAGAACGTTTTCAAAGTGTGTTGGGGGGGGGGGCTAAAGTATTTACGGTCATGTAGTGCGTAGCGTAAATTGTCGTGGGGTCCAGGGGATGGAGCCCCCTGAAGCTCAGGGGCTTAAGGCATTCAATTACGGGCAGATGATCATATTTCTGTATACCTTAAACAATCTTTGTAAACCCATAAAAGAATTCAATGCCAATCAATGATCATGCATGTCTGACTTTTTCACATTTCGTCCTTGCAGTAAATCCCTTTACGCCCACGCCTTCTCAACCATAATAAGGCCGGGGGGGGGGTATAATGGCCTTCCCTGTCGAATTTCCCTCATGTTTCCCGCACATTTTGATACCAAACTTGTTATGGACGGACCTATGGTTCGGGTTTTAGGTGACAAAATATGTATTTCTTACAAATGTGCGTGTGCAAGTATATTTCCCCCCAAAATTGTATATTGTCATTAAATTATTAATACAAAATATATAAATAATCATAAAAGAAAATAAACATTACCATGTAATTTAATATACTTCAATCTATCACCATGCATGCTAATATTCACATTAATTGGACCTTCCTAGGCCGAGATCTTAGGGGGAGAAATAATTCCCCCCCCCCCCCCGGCCGTATTAAGACCTCAAAAAGTCCGGCCTTTTTAGGGTTAAAGATAAAGTTGAGTTCTGGTCATGCGATAGCCTACAAGGCCTCCTGTTTGATAGACGCTGAGCCACTAAAAAAAGACTGTGTGTGGGCAAGTCTTAAACCATATTGCTCCAGTTGTCTCATTTTCGCTCGCTGGACGTATAAAGCAGACGGCAATCGGCGGATTAGACGACACTTGGTAGTGAATTTGTATGTGAGATTGCTTTGCTAAATATAAAATACAAGAACATTTTCCATATCTTTAAACTATCATTGATATCTGATAATTAAACAGTTATTAAGATTGACCTACCAAACTACATAATACAATGAAATACTTGACTTAAAGTAGGGGAGTTTGATGTGGTGCACAATTGCACCCCTCTGTAAATAATCGAATAGTCCATGGCGACCATGAATATTCATGTTTTTGCTTACCTCGGCAAAATGTTTGCTTATATATATCTTCAATGGAAAAATTACGGTGGGGGGTTGGCTGAAATGGACATAATGAACCGCTCAGAACTGCTCTATTATAATTCATGCTTCTTATCCTTCGTGTGCTTGACCTAAAACCTTACAATCGCTTGGCAAACTGAGTCCAAAGTTCGACTTGTTTCACATGTGTTATATAGGCAATGGCGAGCTTGCAACCTATTTTGATCAAAGTACGGTGGGTGAACTTTCAAAATTCAATGGGACATGAGGGTTCCAATGAAAGAGCTAGTGAAAACGTACGTCGGGGTGGATGTGCTTTTCGTTTAAACATTAAATAAATTGTTAACGATTTGTTTGGGGGGTAAAATTCCATAAGCTAGCATGATAGGCTGCTGACTCTGACGATAGGGGGCGATGTCAAATGAGACTAAACGGAGCTATATGCAGCACTGTACACAGAAAGATGCATATGGGACTACACAAATAGTGTCGGGCATACTTACCTTGATTTGCTTATCTTTCTACGCTCTTTATTCAGCCAGTATTCATTTTTTACCAAAATTGTTTGGCAAATGACATTTATTTGTAATCTTGAACATTTAGTGTAAGTTTCGTTTGATTCTGTGAGAATTATTTTTGTTTTCGTACCAGAACTAAAGTTTATTACACTAATTTATATTCTATTTTTAACACCCAGTCAGTTCAGTAAAGCATATCGGCCTACACCCAGATCACTTGTAAGGGCATTTACCCCGTTTACCATGTCTATGACTTGCTGTGCACACGGCCTGCCTGTACCTACCATTCCTTTGATTAGGTATAGCACACCAAAAATAAGTACAACAAACACATGTTTTTTTATGATTGCAAATGATTAAGTTTAATGAAAGCTTCAAAAAACAAAAAACATAATTGAAATCGGTCAATGCGTTGTGATTTTATACCATTTTTTTGATATCGCAAAATTACCGAAAAACCTGCCAGAAATGGTCAAATTGGCAAAAATTGCAAAATTCGACAAAGTTGACAACTTAATTCATCACTTTCTCGGACACAAATAATAAATTAAATTATCAGACACTAAAATATCATCTTTGTGGTAAAAAATACAAAAAAGAAAATTCATAAATCTATTACCGTTTTGAAAACAGAAGCAAACAAAATAAGTAATTTTTGCCATTTTTGCGAATCTGCAGATATGAAAAAGTTGTGAAAATAACTAAGTCCGTCTAATTAATATGCGCATATGTAATCAAATCAAAACCGAACATGATACATCAATGAAACCTATGTATATCAGACAGGTAAAATAGGTCTCCAATCTCGAAACTTAACCATTTTACAGATAGTAGGACGTATCCCACATACTTTTTCACCAAAAGTATTTGTTGTTATTTTTTTTTACATCTAGGCTTCCCAGGTCTCGGTTATTAACAATAATCTATTTGATGCAGTAGCCGGCAGCGTGAACAATATAATAACAGTTTTCAATGAAAGTACGTTACGTTCTGTGTAAATAAGTCCTTCCTTTCAGGATATAGACGCTTGTGATACCACTAATCAATACGTGAATGGCAATGAACATGATTAAAGGAAGTAAAAGTCTACATCATGGATTAACAACCGGGATAAAGCAAAGGGGTGTAGGGGGAAATTTGTTTTAAGAACAGTTCGTGTGTGAAATATAATACAATCTTTCTGATAAAATAGGTCTGCAATCTCATAACTTAACTGTTTGAGAGACAATGACGTATCTCACTTTCTTTTTCACGAACAGTTTTAGTCGTATTCAGAAGGAAGGGATGTTTTTTCTAGAGACGTACCAATTTGTCAAACAATGTTTGGTAGTAATTCGGCAAATAGGGCGTATCTTTAAGAATTACATACACACGCCCTTTTTTCCGAATTTACAGCCGAGCATTATTTTGACAATTTATACGCCCTTTTGCCTGACCGACAATTGCTCTGTGAAGACAAAAATGTGTTATTTTCCAATTGTTTAGTTGTTAATACACTGTCGCTCATAAAGGTGGAATTTTTTTTTTTTTATTCCAATTCATGGAATTATTTTAAAAATAATTTAAAAATGATAGATCTAGATAATAGTATACATTCTCAGATTTTATTGAATAATAATTTGCCAATGTGTGTTTTGCGTGACTGCTAAAGCATGTGTATGCTACTATGCTTAATAACTAGGGGACCTATGCACTTAAGTCATAAATAACAGTAATGAGGATTGACGCCCCACAAAAGGGCACTATTATGGCACATCGACACAGTTTTGATCCTGGGGCCTCACAGTTACGAGGCCATTGCTTTGTCACTGAACCATGACTGTACGCAGCGGGGGCTAGGGTAGGGGGCAGTTTCCATAAATAAAAAAAAACACAGAAAATGCAATAAATTTTCAATAATTTATTGCATTTAACCCCGGTGCCTAACATTAAAAAAAAATCTGTGTGCCCATGCCTTGAGCCATAATGCATAGCCGTCCAGAGGATTTTTTTTATGTTGGGGACCGGGGTAAAATGCAATAAATTATTGAAAATTTATTGCATTTTCTGTTTTTTTTTTAAATTTATGGAAACTACCCCCTACCCTAGCCCCCGCTGCGTACAATCATGGTTCAGTGACAAAACAATGGCCTCGTAAATGTGAGGCCCCAGGATGAAAACCGTGTCGATGTGCTTTATTAGTGCCCTTTTGTGGGGCATTAATCCTCATTACTGTCATTTATGACTTGAGAGCGTAGGTCCCCTAGTTAATAAGCATAGTAGCATACACATGCTTTAGCAGTTTCGCAAAACACACATTGGCAAGTTATTATTCAATACAATCTGAGAATGTATACTATTATCTATATCTATTATTTTTAAATAATTTTTAAAATAATTCCATAAATTGGGGTAAAACTAAAATATTCCACCTTTATGAGCGACAGTGTAGGATATCGTGGTTCAACTATAGCATGCTGTAGTAAAAGTCTACATCATGGATTAACAACCGGGATAAAGCAAAGGGGTGTAGGGAGTTATTTGTTTTAAGAACAGTTCGTGTGTGAAATATAATACAATCTTTCTGATAAAATAGGTCTGTAATCTCATAACTTAACTGTTTGAGAGATAATGACGTATCTCACTTTCTTTTTCACGAACAGTTTTAGTCGTATTCAGGAGGAAGGGATGTTTTTCTAGAGACGTACCAATTTGTCAAACAATGTTTGGTAGTAATTCGGCAAATAGGGCGTATCTTTAAGAATTACATACACACGCCCTTTTTCCGAATTTACAGCCGAGCATTATTTTGACAATTTATACGCCCTTTTGCCTGACCGACAATTGCTCTGTGAAGAAAAAATGTGTTATTTTCCAATTGTTTAGTTGTTAATAGGATATCGTGGTTCAACTATAGCATGCATCATTCTGTAATGATGTGTATCATATATTTCAGTACAAATTGAGCACGAAGAGAATTGTGAATAGATAGTAAGAATCATTTGAACAAAAAAACCCAAAAATACGTCTTTTCAACTATAGGATGCGCTCTCCCGCTTAAGCGGTGTTACTTTGATAAGAGGGCGTATCTTACTTACACCCATTTCCCCTCAAAGATGTTTCTGTTGGCCAAAAGGGTTTATCCTTAAAGGCCCGTTCACACAGAGGGGACGAATGGGGAACGCACGGCCAGCGCATTGGAAATTTGCAATTTTGGCCAGTGCGTTGTCGTGCGCCCAACTTTTGTCGAAGCTACAGCGAGCTGACACCAAATGCATAGGGTGTTGCTAGCGCGCTGAGCGCATACAGGGCGCATACAATGCGCATACAGACCGTACACAGAGCGCACATGATAACAACTTCCACGAATGCACAGCGTGTTGCTAGCGCGCTGGACGAATGGTCCACGCATGCACCGCGTTCTCAACAGAGGTGGTCACACATAGACGACGCACGGCCCGCGCATTGGAAATCGGAAAAGGCCGTGTTTTTGTCAGCTAGCGAGCTGACACAAAATGCACAGCGTGTAGCTAGCGCGCTGTGCGTATACAGGGCGTGTGCTCCGCGTATGTCTGGCGCTGGTCTAGCGCGCTCCACGCATGTATAGCGTGCCTTTGGCGTGTACATTCATGCGTCGAGCTCCACGCACACTTTTGAGCATGCTCAAAAAATCCCGACGCACACAGCGAATGACGACGAATGCATAGCGTGGGTCCAGCGCGCTCGACGAACGATTAACGAATGATGACGCACGCCTAGCGAACGACAACGCACTGGCCAAAATTGCAAATTTCCAATGCGCTGGCCGTGCGTCCCCCATGCGTCTCCTCTGTGTGACCGGGCCTTGACATCCAGGAGTAAACACCTTGGATACTAATTTGAGAAACTAGCTGGTTATTTTGTCTGAAGGATAATGTTGTCCACGTAACAATCATTTCCGATGAGTGTCAACGTATTTTGAACATTTAAAGACAAAACAACCATCTCTCACACAGGATAACGTTCACTTTAAAAAAAAACCTATAAATATAACGTGCATACATAAAAGAGCATTTAAAACAAAATGACAAACAATCGTGGAAGTAAGAAATGCGAAGAGAGATTATATTCTTGTATGTCCTGGAAATATTTTATCCTAATATTTATGAAGTCGGGAAAACAGTGCATTCGTTGTTACAGTGTTAAATAATTACAAACAGTACGTACATACTCAAATGATCTATTATAGGAGTGACTTTGAGGAGACGTACCTGATCTCGTATGGCAAGTAATTTGATGCGTTTTTGTGACTTTTTGAGCATTATGAACTTTTTAATGCTGATGGACATGTGTACCTAGCCTTGTGGATTAATTTATAGGGCAAAAAACATGCAGTAATTGTAGTATTTACTGTAAAATTAACTGGTTCTCCTGGAGGACTCAACTTGGTATTGGACTCCTATCTTCACAACTGGTCCCATATATTCACTTGTATGGTTGTTAAGTTTGCTTATATGCCAACCAGTACAATATATGCGCCTGGAAAATCTTCTTTAACAACCTTTTGAGAGCTTATTTTGTGACTAATCACCCATTGATATCAGCTTATACAGACACCAAAGACTCTGAGCTCTATTCAAGCTAAGGTGCTTGGGTTGAATAACCCTATTGAAAGTAAGTGTCCCGTCCATTGACTTCTAGCTTTATTCCATAAGCTGAAGTATCAAGAGCCATGCCACCTAAAGGGAAGAAATCTGAGAGAATCATGGCTGCTGCTTCTTCTGATGTATACCCTACTGATCATTGTGACCAGATCGGCGAGGAAGTTAAGGACTACTTCAGAAGTCTCGAGTTTCGGGACCTGTTCCAGGCATCGCTAACTGATGCAATCATGAAGCAGATGACGGAGCTTCGGGACAAGCTGGAGAAGGCTGAGGGAAATATACTCAAGCTAGAAAACGATGTCAGGGAAAAGGCAGCCATCATAGATCATCTCCAGGAGAAACAGTCGCGCATCATCGGAGACATCCGTGCACTTCATCAAGGACTGAATGATGCAGAGCAATACTCACGCAGGAACTGTGTAAGACTCTATGGAATCCCAGAGCAGTCCCATGAGAATACCGATACCTTGACGCTTGACCTCGCCATCAACGATCTCCAACTCAATCTGAGAGCTGAGGACATCGATCGTTCGCATCGAGTAGGTCTTCCGCATCAACCTACGAGAGGGAAAGACAGCAAGTCATTCCCACCAAGACCCATCATAGTGAAATTCACCTCTTATCGCGCCCGCAATCTCATGATCAGGAATCGCAAACTGCTGAAAGGAAAAAGAAAGGGGGTTGAGGAGGACCTGACACCAGCAAATAGACTTCTGTTGAAGGAAGCGAAAAAGGAGGTTGAACAGAACAATAGGCTGAATGCCGCATGGTCATCAGATGGAAGGATAATTGTATTGACCAAAGCTACCAATGGGAAGACGACAAGAAAGATAATACATTCCGTGAGTGAACTGGCAAACTTGTGAAAACTGATATACATTAAACTGACTACATGCAAATATGATATTTTTCATATTCTATGCCTATGCCCTTTGATTAATTACAGATCTTTTTGTAATTATCTTCGTTATTTTTTACTGTATTTATGTTTTATTAACTACTTATTGAAAGTTAATTTGTGAATGTGCGAATGAGTGTATGTGTTCATTGTGGTATCTCTTCTTCCTTCTTTCCAACTCAGTCATGGTTATGCACTCAATGTACTTCTAATATTTTTCCATTCAACCATATAGATGATGATAATGAATTTTATTGGACTATGTACGACTTTTTCCATTTAAATAGGAGAATTGATATTGACAAGTTATTACAATTGAAATTAAACCCATTTTGTATGAATAAATATGATGTGCATAGCCTTTTTGATTTAGATCTTGAACTTAAAAATTCATGTCAATACACATTTTGTGAAGAATTTAGTCTAAAATTTAGTAAATTGAATTCTAAACTGTCACTTCTCCATTTGAATGCTAGAAGCCTAAAGAAACATTTTGATGAATTACAGATTGTTCTGTCATCTCTTCAATTTGAATTTGATGTCATTGCCATAACTGAAACTTGGTTCAATTCTTCTACAAATATTAATATGTATAACCTAGACGGATATTTTCTTGTTTCTAAGTGTAGACCCTCAAAATCTGGTGGCGGAGTTGCACTATATTTGAAAAATAATCTCAATTACAAAGTACTACCCGAATTTACTTATTCTGAATGCAATTATGAAACTATATTTGTTGAAATAAGTAAGAAACCTAAACCTATAGTTGTTGGTTGCGTTTATCGTCCACCAGATTCTGA
The DNA here is from genome assembly GCF_000002235.5 of Strongylocentrotus purpuratus. Classification (NCBI taxonomy): domain Eukaryota; kingdom Metazoa; phylum Echinodermata; class Echinoidea; order Camarodonta; family Strongylocentrotidae; genus Strongylocentrotus; species Strongylocentrotus purpuratus. The sequence continues at coordinate 29,166,064 of NW_022145607.1, forward strand.
CATATCTTGTTTCAATGAGAAAATACAAAGTGTTCTTGAAATACTGGAAAGTGAGAAGAAAGACTTATATATTTTAGGGGACTTTAACGTAAACTTGCTTAATTATGGTATCCATAATAAAACAAATGACTTTTTAGATATGATGCTTTCTTTTAATTTACTTACAAAGCCAACTCGCATTACTGAAAATAAAGCATCCTTGATAGATAACATATTTTCAAATACCATACAGGAAGAAAAATATACAGGACTCATTTATAGTGATCTATCTGATCATTTTCCAGTATTTTCAATTGCAAGTGAAAGAATTGTAAAGAATGGTAACAAATACATAAAAAGACGCATTATTAATGATTCATCAATGTCAATGTTTAAAGAAAGTTTATCATCCATTGACTGGTCAGAGGTCTATACTTGTGAAAGTGCAAATGACTCTTATGATATCTTCTTTACAAAATTCTATTCCAATTATAATAACTGTTTTCCTATTCAATTAGTCAAACAACTCAATGGTAATTTACGGAAACCTTGGATTACGCAAGTAATATTGAATTCAGTGAAACGTAAACATAGATTATATGAAAATAGCTTAAAAAGACCTAGTGTCAATCATAAAAGAAAATATTTAGATTATAAAAATAAATTAACAAATATCATAAGAGCGTCAAAGAGGAAATATTACGAGTCTTTGTTTTATAACTTAAAGAATGATATGAAAAAAACATGGTCGCAGATCAATATGATACTTGGCAAAAAGAAACAGAATAAACTACCTCAAAATATGTATCACGGAAATATAAAAATGAGTAGTAGGAAAGATATTGCAAAAGAGTTTAATACATTTTTTATTGACATAGGTAAACAACTATCAAAATCGATTCAAACACCTAATTACTCTTATGATAAATACCTTGTTAACCCAAATTTAAATTCATTTTATGTTAAATCAACAAGTATTCATGAAATTATCAAACTGTCTTCTCTGTTAAAAATAGATAAGTCAAGTGGACCTGACTGCATTTCACCTAAAGTTGTTAAAAATTGTATTCATTTTTTTGTTAATCCATTGTGTGACATATTTAATAAATCTTTAAATAGTGGAATCGTCCCAGATAAATTAAAAGTTGCCAAAATTGTACCCTTATACAAAAAAATGATGTTAAAAATATAGAAAATTATAGACCCATAGCCTTGCTTTCTGTTTTTGCAAAACTGTTGGAAAAAGTAATGCATAAAAGGTTATATGATTATTTACTGAAATATAATGTTCTTATTTCAGAACAGTTTGGTTTTCGTAAAAACCATAGCACTGATCTGAGTATTGTGAATTTTACTAAAAATATTCTACATGAAATTAATAATGGAATGTTTTGTTATGGATTGTTTATGGATCTATCTAAGGCATTTGACACCATCGACCACCATATTTTACTTAAAAAACTGTACCATTACGGTATACGCGGTATACCTCATCAGTGGTTTTCTGATTATTTGTTTAATAGAAAACAATATGTGGTGGTCGATGGTGTCGAATCTGATTATATGGATGTAAATACTGGAGTTCCGCAAGGATCGGTTCTCGGACCACTTTTATTTATCATATATATTAACGATATAATCAGTTCATCCAAATTACTTATGTTTTCATTATTTGCTGATGATACGGTTGTATATTATTCTCATTCTAATGTAGCATGCTTAGTTTCTAATTTAAATGAAGAGTTAATAAAATTGAATGATTGGTTTAAATGTAATAAATTATTTTTGAATTATGAAAAAACAAAATATGTAATTTTTCACACAAAGAAAAAGAAAGTTCCAAATGTCACCAATCCTGTTAAAATAGCGAATGTAAATATTGAACGAGAATTAAGTGTTATTTTTTTAGGTACTAATATTGAAGAAACTCTAGATTGGAAATGTCATATTGATTATGTTTGTTCTAAAATTTCTAGAAGTATTGGTGTTTTATCTAGACTAAAGAATTTTCTCCCAAGGAACATATTAATGAATATTTACAATGCAACACTTCTTCCCCACTTAAATTATTGCAATATCATTTGGGGTAATACTTACAAAACAAAACTGTTCAAGATTTATATGTTACAGAAACGTGCAGCTCGGTTAATAACAAATAGTCATTATATGTCTCCAAGTTTACCATTATTTATTAAACTGAAAATTATTCCTGTATATGATTTGATCAAACTTAATACATGTATATTTATGTTTAAATTTCATAAAAACCTGTTACCATCTGTTTTTAATAATATGTTCCAAACAAAGTCTTCTGTTCACAATTACCCCACTCGTCAACGTCTAAATTTACATCACCCACTCTGTCGTTCAACTTTAATGTATAATTCTATATCATTTGTTGGGGTACGGGAGTGGAATTCCTTGAATTATGACCTAAGATCCAGTTCTACAATTACCAGATTTAAATCAATGTATAAAAAAAGTATTTTACAATCCATGGTTGAGTAAGTACTTCTCTTTCCCATCTTTTTTCTACTTTTATCTCTTTCTGCCCTATTTTCGCTTCCTTCTATTCTTTCTCTGTAACCTTTATGAACGTGCGTGTGTGTTGATGTACGGGTGCGTACTTGTATTATTTAAGTCCTTTACATTGTATTGTTAATTTATGTGCATTATCTTGTTATTGTTTGTTTGCAGGGCCCCGATTACAAGCAGATTTCTGCTTCTTAGGGGTCCTAACCATTATATTGTATATTGTATATTGTATTTTCATTGTAAATTGTTTTTATACTGGTTAAATAAATGAAATGAAATGAAAATGAAAAAAAAAAATCATACATATTACGGTGACGTCATGACTAGTATTAGCAACAAGCGCTTGCAATTTTAGAAATATTGATTGAACACTCACGTCACATTTTGGTAGACGTGATCATTCGTATTTTACCGGCGTGGAAAACAACGAATGGTAGGCCCTACACTTCGTAAATACGAGTCACCTATTTTACGAAACAGCGCAAAACGTGAACGTGACACGTGATACGTGATACGCGAGTGTTCGTTGCAAGCCGTTGCCCCCCCCCCCCCCCCTCCCCCCTCGGTTTGAGATTTGGTTGTTGATTTTTATCTCAACCCCTTACTTTTGTGTGTGTCTTTCTCTCTCCTTCGCACACACACCCTCACACACACACCCATCTCTCTCTCTCTTTTTCTTTCTTCCTCTCCCCCTGTCCCTCTCTGTCTCTCTCTCTCTCTCTCTCACACTCTCTTTTATACACACACACCCTGTCTCTCATGCATACCTCTCTCATTTGCGCCTCAATAGCATCGGTAGTCTTTGAATGATAATGGTCACAGGATGTCACATTGCCTTAAAAGGATGTCACATGTAGCAGTCCACATTCTAGTCCCTATTGATATAATGCTTTCTTCGTCTCACTCGGCAAGAGATATGCATTCACTCATCTGGTTCTCTGGCAAAGCCCCTCATGTGTTTTTCTTCTCGGATGGAATAGGTCTCCTAACAAAAGGCACCTTGCACATTCTACGCTCGACGCACCTTTTTCATAGAGCGCGAATCTTACAGCAAACAAATACTCATCTTATATTAACCGTAGAAATTAGACAATTTAATGCTCTATTATACGTATATGTATCATTATTTTGTCTATTTTCATTTAGACGTACTTCCTCATATTCGATGTACATGTCATTGGATTCCTAAAGTTATTAACTACAATTACTCTTAGCCTGCAAATCAGTGTGCCTCCTTCAACCTATTGTTCATAATCATTATAAAGAACTAAACAAGCAACAGATCGGAATAGAAGCATGTCGAGGCATAGCCCCCCCCCCCCACCTCTCTATCTCTCCTTCCTTCTCTCTCGCCCACGCACACACGGACAAATACACACACACGCATTATCTTCTATCTTACTCTAATAATATAACCACTTGGCCCCATGCCAAGCATGATTATGATTTGCACAATAAATAATGTTTTTAATGCCCTACTTGGCAAGAGATATTTATTTAATTGTCCGTTTGCCTAGCTACCATCAGTACTGAACAGTGGTTTCGTTTTTGAATGGAACAGAACCCTATATACACTGTTGGTCATAATGGTGGAATAATTATTTTTACCCTACTTTATGGAAGGATTTTAAAAAATTATTTATTTCTAATAGATCTAGATAATGGCATACATTCTCAGATTTTATTGAATATTAATTTGCGAATGTTTGTTTTGGGTGACTGCTAAATCATATGTGTGCTACTATGCTAATCAGCTAGGGAACCTACGTCCTTAAATCATGATTGACAGTAATGAGGATTAATGCCTCAAAAAAGGGCACTAATATAGCTGATCGACACGATTTTTATCCTGGGGCCTCACAGTAACGAGGCCATTGCTTAGCCCCTAAATCATGTCTGTACGCAGTTTTTGCTAGGGTACGCGGCCCCTTCCACAAATCCCCCAAAACGAAGAAAATGCAATAAATTGTCAAAAATTCATTGTATTTTCCCCCGGCCCCCAACAGGAAAAATTCCTCTGTCTGGCCATGCCTTGAACCATAATGCAATGCCCTACAGAGGAATTTTTCCTGTTGGGGGCCGGGGGGGGGGAATGCAATGGATTTTTGAAAATTAATTGCATTTTCTTCGTTTTGGGGGATTTGTGGAAGGGGCCTCGTACCCTAGCAAACACTGCGTACAGTCATGATTCAGGGGCTAAGCAATGGCCTCGTTACTGTGAGGCCCCAGGATAAAAATCGTGTCGATCGGCTATATATTAGTGCCCTTTTGTGACGAATTAATCCTCATTACTGTCAATTATGATTTAAGGACGTAGGTTCCCTAGCTGATTAGCATAGTAGCACACATATGATTTAGCAGTCACGCAAAACAAACACTCGCAAATTAATATTCAATAAAATCTGAGAATGTATGCCATTATCTAGATCTATTCGAAATAACTAATTTTTTTAAATCCTTCCCTAAACTGGGGTAAAAATAAATATTCCACCATTATGACCAACAGTGTAATTACCCAGAGTAACGCACGCAAACTCTCATGACTCTAGCCACATTTCATGCAGTGATGATTGACCATATTAAATGAAAGCTATTTTCCGTTATTAATTTTGGAGTGTTAATTGCGAAGGGCATTTTGCTTCTTTCTAATTACCGGTTCAATAACAGACACTAAGTTCTAGCCATTTTCCGTCTGTTCCCGTCTTTAGTACAATAATATATGTGGCATACTTAACAGGGGAACGCGGTTTTAGAACTATGCCATTTCTCTCTTCCTCTCTCTTTTTGTTCTCTCTCTTACTCTGTCTCCCTCCCGCCTCTCTCTCTCTCTCTCTCTCTCACTCTCTTTCACTCTCTCCTTGTCTTTCTCTCTCTCTTTGTTTCCCTTTCTATATCTCCCACCACCCCCTCTCTCTCACTCTGTGTGTGTGTGTCTCTTTCTTTCTTTTTGATGTGACATGATTTTGTGGCCAGGCTGTATAATATACAAAAATACTCTGCCTTGAGAGGTTCTGGTTAAAACTATGCGCAATAGGTGACTCCAATAGTACTATTTGCTGAGGGGCGCAGCCCCGAAGCAAATGGTACTTTTGGAGTCACCGAGGCCCATAGTTTAACCAGTACCTCGAATAGAAGGCATGGTATATTTGTTTTATATCCTGCATCAATTTTTTATTTATTTTTTTAATTAAAAAAATAGAACATTTTTGGGAAAAAAAATTTAGAACAAAAAAAAGGTCAATTTTTATCTAAAAAGATTTAAAATATTTTATTTTCATTAAATTAAGATTTGAAGAAAAAAAAATTGATTCAATTAAAAAAAAATTCACATTTTTTTTTCAACTCCCAAATAGTAAACCAAAATAGTACTCTCATATAGTACTTTCTAAAAATAGGTCAAATATTTTTGGTCATGTGACGAGCTCTCAACCAATCAAAAGCCAACAAATTTTTGATGCAGGATATAATAAATTTTATATACCTGATACATAGATTGTCATTCACTGATTGGTCAAAACTATATCACATGTCAAGGAGCATTTCGATCTATCAAGTATCATTACGTCAGAGGGTTTGATAGCTACTATCAAACCCCGGGATAGGACCCCTAACCCCTCCCGCGACTTAGTTGCGCACACAAATTTTTAGAGTTCTAGGCTACCGCAATCGCGCGGTTACGCGTAGCGCGTAGGAATTCAATACTCTTGCCTTGGACTTGATGTTGGATTTTTCTGGTGAGTAATTCCTCTTGATCTAGTTTTCTGTTTTTTAGTGCTAGATCTAGACCTACAGCTAGACCTAATCATGAATCAATAAAAAGGATGAGGTATATAAAACAAATATGGACTGCTCTGTAATCAGATGATGGTGGGAACTACCACTCCCTCGGTGGTGTTCACACCGGCCCTTCTATCACCCCCTCGGCTTCGCCTCGGGGGTGATAGAAGGACCGGTGTGAACACCACCTTGGGAGTGATAGTTCCCACCATCATCCTCATGAGCAGTCAATATTTGTATAATATGTTAGAGGCTGTTCAGACCGGCAGAGATAGCGCGGTGTAGCGCGCGCTAGACCGCTCTATCTCTGCGGTGTTGAAGGTTCAACGTCGTTTCGGTCCGCCCAACAGCGAGCCACGGCGAGCCAAAACGGCTTGCCACTGGAGCACCTCTTGGGGGTAGTCCACGAGAGATAGCGCGGTCTAGCCATATTTTGCCCAGGTGATTTTTTTTTTAATTTACATGTTTTTGTATACAGTACAATAACATAAAATCTTTTCGATAAAATTCCAAAACACAGGAAAAGCTTACATTAGCAAAGGAAAATCATGTACCGTATGTTGTTACATGACCTTGGAGAAGAGGGATAGAACGGACAGTCAGAGTACAAACGAAGCAATGGTTATTACAATGATTACATTTTAATAATTTAAGCTTGATTCATTTAACTGCTATCATAATATGGGGGGTAAAGACATAATACTTTACTGAATCCATTATACAAACTTGTGTTTTCTACCCAGACTACCCGGGTGCCAGTCATTAAAAATAATCTTTGACACCATTGCCCAAGTGGTACAGTATTTATTATCCCCGCATGATGATGAACATTCAAGTGTGCGCTGGGTAACGTCTAATTATCATGGGCGGATGAAGAAGAAAGATATCATGATTTCTGACCTTCCTACCAGGCAAAATTAGTCTTCCTCCCTCTCAGCCATTGATAATTCATATATGTTTTCCAACGCGCTAAGGTTTGTAACCTTTACACTATTTCGGGTTTAGACATAGATCTACGTGTACATCGAATCTGCTTTATCTCCGGTACAATTTTTTTTTTTTTTTTACATCTAGGCTCCCCAGGTCTCGGTCATTAACAATTATCTCTATGATGCAGTATCCGGCCGCGTGAACAATATAATAACAGTTTTCAAAGAAAGTAAGTTTCTGTTCTGTGTAAATAAGTCCTTCCTTGCAGGATATAGACGCTTGTGATACCACTTATCAATACGTGAATGGCAATGAACATGATTAAAGGAAGTAAAAGGCTACATCATTGATCTTTTTAAAGTACCATTATTAACAACCGGGATAAAGCAAAGGGGTGTAGGAGGTAATTTGTTTTAAGAACAGTTCGTGTGTGAATATAATACAATCTTTCTGATAAAATACGTCTGCAATCTCATAACTTAACTATTTGAGAGATAATAGAACGTATCTCACTTTCTTTTTCACTAACAGTTTTAGTCGTATTCAGGAGGAAGGGTTTTTTTTTCTAGAGACGTACCAATTTGTCAAACAATATTTGGTAGTAATTCGGCAAATAGGGTGTATCTTAAAGAATTACAAACACACGCCCTTTTTCCGAATTTACAGCCGACCATTATTTTATACGCCCTTTTGCCTGACCGACAATTGCTCTGTGAGGACAAAAATGTGTTATTTTCCAACTGTTTAGTTGTTAATAGGATATCGTGGTTCAACTATAGCCTGTATCTTTCTGTAATGATGTGTATCATATATTTCAGTACAAATTGAGCACGAAGAGAATTGTGAATAGATAGTAAGAATCATTTGAAGAAGAAAAAAAGTCTTTTCAACTATAGGATGCGCTCTCCCGCTTAAGCGGTGTTACTTTGATAAGAGGGCGTATCTTACTTACACCCATTTCCCCTCAAAGATGTTTCTGTTGGCCAAAAGGATTTATCTTTAGTTACATCCAGGAGTAAACACCTTGGATACTAATTTGAGAAACTAGCTGGTTATTTTGTCTGAAGGATAATGTTGTCCACGTAACAATCATTTCCGATGAGTGTCAACGTATGTTGGGACATTTAAAGACAAAACAACCATAGAAATATAAACATATGCTCTCACACAGGATAAAGTTCACTTTAAAACAATCGTGGAAGTTAGAAATGCGAAGAGAGATTATATTCTTGTATGTCCCGGAAATATTTTATCCCAATATTTATGAAGTCGGGGAAACAGTGCATTCGTTGTTACAGTGTTAAATAGTTACAAACAGTACGTACATACTCAAATCATACATATTACGGTGACGTCATGACTAGTATTAGCAACAAGCACTTGCAATTTTAGAAATATTGATTGAACACTCACGTCACGTTTTAGTAGACGTGATCATTCGTGTTTTACTGGCGTGGAAAACAACGAATAGTAGGCCCTACACTTCGAAAATAAGAGTCACCTATTTTACGAAACAGCGCAAAACGTGAACGTGACACGTGATACGTGATACGTGAGTGTTCGTTGCAAACCGTTGCCCCCCCCCCTCGGTTTGAGATTTGGTTGTTGATTTTTATCTCAACCCCTTACTTTTGTGTGTGTCTTTCTCTCTCCTTCGCACACACACCCTCACACACACACACACACACACTCATCTCTCTCTCTCTTTCTTTCTTCCTCTCCCTCTGTCCCCCTCTGTCTCTCTCTCTCTCTCTCTCTCTCACACTCTCTTTTATACACACACACCCTGTCTCTCATGCATACCTCTCTCATTTGCGCCTCAATAGCATCGGTAGTCTTTGAATGATAATGGTCACAGGATGTCACATTGCCTTAAAAGGATGTCACATGTAGCAGTCCACGTTCTCGTCCCTATTGATATAATGCTTTCTTCGTCTCACTCGGCAAGAGATATGCATTCACTCATCTGGTTCTCTGGCAAAGCCCCTCGTGTGTTTTTCTTCTCGGATGGAAAAGGTCTCCTAACAAAAGGCACCTTGCACATTCTACGCTCGACGCACCTTTTTCATAGAGCGCGAATCTTACAGCAAACAAATACTCATCTTATATTAACCGTAGAAATTAGACAATTTAATGCTCTATTATACGTAAATGTATCATTATTTTGTCTATTTTCATTTAGACGTACTTCCTCATATTCGATGTACATGTCATTGGATTCAGTTCCTAAAGTTATCAACTACAATTACTCTAAGCCTGCAAATCAGTGTGCCTCCTTCAACCTAGTGTTCGTAATCATTATCAAGAACTAAACAAGAAACCTATCGGATTAAAGCATGTCGAGGCATAGCCCCCCCCCCCCACTCTCTATCTCTCTCTCTCTCTCTCCTTCTCTCTCCTTCTCTCTCGCCCACGCACACACGGACAAATACACACACAAGCATTATCTTCTCTCTCACTCTAATACTGTACTATTCTTTTTGGCCCCATGCCAAGCATGATTATGATTTGCACAATAACTAATGTTATGTATGACCTACTTGGCAAGAGATATTTATTTAATTGTCCGTTTGCCTACTTACCATAAGTTCTGAACAGTGGTTTCGTTTTGGAATGGAACAGAACCCTTATAATTATAATTACCCAGAGTTAACACACGCATAGTCTCAGGACTCTAGCCACATTTCATGCAGTTGTGATTGACCATATTAAATGAAAGCTATTTTCCGTTTTTAATCTTGGAATTTTAATTGCGAAGGACATTTTGCTACTTTCTAATTACCGTTTCATTAACAGACACTAAGTTCTAGTCAGTTTCCGTATGTTACCGTCTAAAGTGCAATTATATATGTAGCATACTTTACAGGGGAACGCGGTTTTAGAACCATTTCATTTCTCTCTTCCTCTCTCTTTTCGTTCTCTCTCTTTGTCTGTCTCCCTCCCGCCTCTCTCTCTCTCTCTCTTTTACTCTCTCTCCTTCTCTCTCTCTCTCTCTCTCTCTCTGTCTTCTCTATCTCCCACCACCACCCCTCTCTCTCTCTCACTCTCTGTGTGTGTCTCTTTCTTTCTTTTTGATGTGACATGATTTTGTGGCATGGCTGTATAATAAATTATATGAAAGTAAGTTTTAACGATTAAGACCGCTTGTTAGCAGGATTTGCATGTACGGATATTTCGGTTACATGTCGGTTTTACGAAAAGTCATTATTCTGGAAGGTTGGACATTATTAAGTTTGTAGTGGGATTCATAATTCCTATTATGAAGAAAAAATATTTTATGAAGAACAAATTTAGTTGTATGTTGAAAGGCAGGTCCGGGTAAATGACCGAGCAATCCAGTTGTCCAAGAAGACTTGAAAGAGATGAAAACGAGAAAAGACGAATATAATAGAAGGAGTATCAAATGAAAAGGGAGAAAAGAAAGGAAATTAGGAGGTGGGGGGGGGGGGCTGAGCAGAGGATGAGGCGGTTTATAGACAGATTGAAATACAAATACCCCCCCCCCCCCTGCACGGTCCCACATACAGGAACTATATTCTTTTATATACCTCACTTAAGAAATCCAGCCATCTGATTGGTCGAAATTGCATTCATAAACTTTAACTATTTCTGTAAAATTCCCAGTAACCATGGTTACCGGGAAAAAAGTTCAGTCTCCATGGTTACCCCATAGGTTTACATGTTAACAAATGGTCTGAGCGATCGAGGATACCGTACGTGTGCGAAAAATTGATCGGTTATTTCAATACAATTGAATCTCGATCGATCTTACCGACAATTCAAAGATTCGACAGATTCAAAAGTATTAGTCACTGCTAATTTAGTAAGTATATATATTCGAAAGGGGTCTACTAGTTGTTATCCAAATATCTCCCAGTTCACTGATTTCTGCTGTTTCTTCAAATCTGTCATACAGCATCTGGATGTCACCATGCCTGTGTCTGTCGGTGAGTAGCGTGTCAGGATCGGCACGTTTACACGTTGGCGGAAGAAAGAATATGACTACAATTACTTTTGGAGTAAACTTGTCAACTTGATCAAAAAAGCCAAGAATGTTCAGTCACCTGAAGAAAACAACTCAGAATGTAACACTTCGCCTCGCACTCCTCAGACTCGGTCACAATGTGACGGTCCTGAGTGTGATGATGTCAAGGAGAGTGGATCCTCATGTGATGTAAAAAGCCCCGGACCTAACGAGGTTTCTCACTCTGAGTCTTCGTGTGCTGAAAACAGTAGCTCTCCAACAGCAAATGAGACCAACCCTGTCCGTGATACCACTGACGTTCAGAACCCAGTTACCCGACCCTGTGTAGAAGACGAATTGGACAATAGACATATAACCATCAATCTAGTGTCACATGAATACCACCCTAATTCCGCCCAAATAATTGAACCACCTGAAGTTGTCCCATCAGAATCGTACTCACATGTACCTGCAGCCATCGGAGTTGAGACAGATCATATCCAAATAGACGAGGAGGATGCATCAACCTCTGCGCGGTCAGTGAAAGAGGACCAATCATCAGGCTTGTCACCTAAACTAAGGCAAGATACAACTAGAAACACCGAGCAAACAACACCATCTATCAGGGTATGATTGATATTTATATATATTTCCCAGAACAACCCCTTTCCCATTATAACAAAAAAAGACAGACGAAGAAGAAAACAAATATGAGAAATATAAATAATAACAACAACTGCATACAATTCTTCTTGCACATATTTTTTTTTAATAGGACACGGAAACTTGCAAAATTAGAGCTATACAAAATGTTTTATAAAAGACAGTTTGATTGTTTCAATTTGCTATGGATTGTTATGATTTGACGTTATTTGCACTATAATCAGTGGTAAAAGTGCCCTTTACCCTTTCACGGAATTCTTATTCTCACCCGAATCAACATGTATATTTTGACAAATAACGTCTAATTATTCTTTTGAAAATTGTCTTCTGCCCATCAATGTCATTAAGGAATTAACGGAATACCATGAAACATTTTGTCCAATGACTACATGGACACCATTCTATCACCTGTCAGTGATGTTAGAAATGTTAAAATAAATTAGAAACCATTGATTAAAAAAAACCGCCAGAAATACAATGTGGCACTAGGATACTATCTCAGTATGGCTTGTTCATAGTTTGCAGAGTTAAAAGTGTGTTCTCTATTCGTAATTTTCTCTTCGTTCTTAGGAAGTAACGGAAAACCACGGATCACCGACCTATCCGTCCCCCTATCAGGGACAACCACTAGTGAAGCAGATGCAATCAAAGGAAATGACCGTCCAGACATGACCAACATACTCCTATTGAGATCCGGTGACGTAGAACGAAACCCTGGTCCAAATGATAAGTAAGCAGCATGAAAGAGCATCTTTGGAACGTTAAAATACTTTTTTTTTTTAAATTAAACTGAGCTCTAATCCGAGTCTACGATTACGTTTAAATGAAGGACAACTTAATAAGGCTAATTGTCTTTGTTAAACCCGATTCTGAACAAAACCTTTAATCCACCATCAGGTTCAATTCGTGATTAGTAGAATACAGGTCATTGAGTTTGCTGGTAAAAATAATCTTTGGATTCGAAAAATGGAACCAAAAGGGAAGACGTTTTCCATATTCTCGTTATGTTTGACAGGTAGATGTCGTAATATTTGTACAGTATTTGTCTAGTACTTGCATTACAGGTGACGATATCAATTAATATTTATAATTCAATGCAGTAAAACACTGTATTCGCAAGTCAAAGGAGCAAGACAAAAGTACTCTTAATATAAACTTTCACAAATATCTATGAGCGCTTTATGAAATTAATCATTTTTCTTATGTCTATAATTTAGCTCTGGCAGTCTGACCGAGCTCGAGTTCTATCTCCTTGCCGAAGGTATAGATCCCTCAGATTTTAGGAAGGTCGGACTGGCTTTAGGATTCACTGAGGCTAAACTAAGTCAGTTTGAGAAGGACAAGCTGGGCAACTCCATGCTAGCTACCTATCAGATGCTTTGCGAATGGCGGAAGACAGTACGTGAAAGTGAGGCGAGGGAGACATTGGTCGACACGTTAGAAAGCATTAAGCTGGTACAGCTTGCTGATAGTGTACGAACAGGTAATAATGATAATAGTGGGTTCATGATTGTAAAGCGCTCATGTCTGTATAACTTGACATTCCTGGCGCTCTACAATTTATGATCCTGGCTCTTAAATAGCAAGGTTGCCATTACAGCAACTGTAAAGTTCGAGTCCCGCCATGGCCTTAATTTCTTAAGTACATTCACCAACTAGATGAATGGGTGCCGCGGGCAGGAATTAATTCCTTGAAATGCTAGAGCACCATAATGGCAGCCATGTTAAACACGATGTAATTATTGTCTAGTGTGTAAAGTTAGACATGAGCGCTATACAAGAATCTATATTATTTAGCACTGTATGCTAAATCTATTAGTACCACTGCGTATTCCATTTAAACATAGCAGCAAAGTGAGGAGTCTTGGAATATTGGAATATTTAACATTTATTTTAAGGGAGCAGTGTGTCCTCACTTTTTTTGGATACTGCATAATAATGTATATAATATACATATACATGTACATATACGTATATATATATATATACATTTTATTTAAAGAGATAAAGAGAGAGGGGGGCAATTCAAGGGTAATTTCTTTCATGCATCACTGACCTAAATATAGTTTCATTAGAGAAATGTATCACGTTAGTAGCGCCACTAGAGTTTGGATCAGACTAAATATGTAAGCAAATTCCAAAATACGCGGTAACGTATGGGACCAAATGCCTTCGATTGTCATATTCATCCATATGGATAAACAGTTACAAAAGAGGAATCTCCGTCTAGCAAAACAGGGAAATAGAACGTGTTTTGATAGATGCATTTTATTAGTTCATAGATTATACGAATAATAATCCAGGGGCGTAGCTTTTGAAACTAGAAATCGTTTTTATCTTCTTTAGTATAAAATGCACACGATCATGCATATTTAATATGACGCTTACCGCAAGCTTTGCTCAATAGAATATTGTATAAAACCCGACCAGATAACCAGAAAGGCCTTACATCTTAGCATCGACCCGAGTAACCTTTCCCTGTGGCAGTGACATCAGGGCACGATGTCAATCCAGTAATCAATGTGACAGCCCCTATCTAGGAAATAAATGATTTCTCAGCGATTGATCATAATCCACAAGCAAATTTAAATTGAGATGTGGGAATTTACGTATATTGATATAACATTTCTGTGATGTATGGTTAATGTACTTTGGGGGGAGGATTGCTCTTTTTTATATTGTTTTATCTTTAAACACAACGTTTTTGTCTAGTAACTTTAGAAACAACTTTCTTTACCATCTCATCACAGGTCAGGTCGGTGATCACATACCCTCCATGACAGAGGAGGAAATCCAACGGGTTGCTGAAGAGGTCAAACGCTATTATGAAATTAATCTCTGTCAGATTCAAGCTAATCCACTGAACACCGAGCTTACCGTTAAATTAGAACAGATCTTCACCAATCTAACGTTAATGGAAGAAGACAAAGGTACCAAGCACAAAACACCGCTTCTATACGATGACCTCCTCAAGACGAAAGTTAACGGGAACTATCCTAAACGCTTGTTGGTTGAAGGTGAAGGTGGTGTAGGGAAAACCACTTTCTGCGCCAAGATCGCTTGGGACTGGATCCACGGAAAAGGATATCAAGATTTCAAACTGGTTCTTGTCGTCCTCCTTCGCGAAGCAGAGGACAAGACTGTGGGAGAGATAGTGAAGACGTATCTTTCTGACAACAATCCGGTCACAGCTAAGCAGCTAGACAAGCACATCCTCTCAAATTCGGATGAAGTCTTTCTTGTCCTGGACGGCCTAGATGAGTCTACTGTCGATCTTAACAGCAATCAGCAAGTCGCCCGGATCACTTCCAATCGTCTGTTCAATTCAGGGACAGTACTAATAACATCGCGACAATGGAGATCAGATGAGATTAGGAAGAATGCCAATCTCAGAAAGGTGTTTGCTTTCATTGCTGTGGAAGGTTTCTCTGTTGAAAACCTCTCTTCCTACATCACCAAGTTCTTTCATCCAGACACAGCTTCCTCTGAAGATCTAAACCTATTCATATCAAACAACGATGTGATCAGAGAGAACATGGCCCCCTATCCCATATACACAGCCATGCTGTGCATAATGTGGAAAGAATTTGATGGAGAGCGCCGAGAGGCAATGTCCAAGCTGCAAACATTCTCCCAGCTATTTGATGAGATGATCCACTTTTTGGTTGATCATTACCTATCGAAGCACATTCCATCTCCAGGTATTGTTGAAGGCAAATTAAGGGAACATCGTTCAGATATTCGTCATCACCTACTTCAGATTGGCCGCGTTGCCTTCCAGGGTCTTCTGGAAAGACGGTTGGTATTCACAGAAGAAGAGTTTCAAAGCTGTCCAGAGTCTATAGATGTAGGTTGCAAAGTTGGTGCGCTCACCAGAGAAAAGAAAGTTCTTCCGAGGCGAGACAGAAGAACTAATCCAAATTTAGCAGTTCAATCGGTGCAGTTCCCTCATAAGCTCTTCCAGGAATATCTATCAGGAATTTATCTTGCATCTCTTTACAACTCAAACCGTAATGAGTATGACGGGTTGGTGGCGAAAATCATAACTAAAGCAAGAGAATACCGCTACCTCCTGTACTTCACCTCGGCCCAGCAGAAGGAGATCGGATTGGATATCGTATCACATCTCACAGCAGGAAAAAGAAAGCGTAGACATGATGATGACTTCGTCGTAGATGTAGCATACGAGAGCCAAGACCAAACAGTGGCCAAAGCAGTGGCGGATCATCTCTCTTCTGAGTCCAGCAAGACACTGAAGATCACTGAGGAGATGCAGGCACACACAGTATCAGGGCATATCTTCATCATGAATCATCGTGAAGTGGTAAGGAAAGAAACGTCGAATTTTTGCAACTTAGACTTAGGATAACGTCGTTTGGTTTGAACACTTAACTGTATACATATACCCTGTATACTAACGATGCGCAACGCGTTCTGTATAAACTTCTCTTCACCCAAATGTTGAAAAGAAGCTTGATACAATCAATTTTCTTGATGCATGTTCTATGGATCTAGTGTGGGTGCAACTCTGATTATCATTTTTTATCTGAAAATTGCAATGTACACGAATTTTGTTTCACTATTATTATCTACAAGAGTTAATAAGTATTAGGATTTAAGTCTTTTAATAGGAGTTGCGATTTATTGTTATTGTAGCACAACCGATCTTGTGTGTATTTGCAATGAAATCTTGTTTAATAATATAACACTTTTAATATCACGAACTCCAATAGGATTTGCACGTGCATACTGTTCAAACCAGTAGGATAAAAAGCCAACTTGAATTATTATGAGATAACGTACAGAACTCAGTAAAGTTTACATTTGGTAGGATCAGAATAATTCCTTTCAAATGCAAAGTGTTATTTTAAAGTTATTTGATGTTCTTCGTGAAATATAGATTTTTGAAAGCAGAATAAAAACCAAAGGGAAATGGAAGGAAAAAAAACATATAAACAAAATCAGTTTCTATTAAGGTGACTAATAAGGATAATATGGTATTATTTTTATGATTTACGTTTCTAGCCTCACAATATTATTTGTGTTCATGTACATTGTAGGATCATCTGACTATTGAGAAGACATGTGGACGGACGGCTTCAGAGGACCTGGCTGAATACATGTGCTCATCACGTACACTGAGATCTGTGACGATCAGTCGTACTATGCATGATGTCTTCTACTCGGTGCTTGTGAATAAAGCAGTCGATTCCAAGGTCAGTATACATGTGTATTATCCACGTCCTGGTATATTTGGTACATCTTACTTTTAAAAGAAATGGATGCCATATTCAGTCAGGATAATAATTTGTCCGGTGTCATAAGATTAAATTAGGAGAATACTGGAAAATAGAGGTTTGTTTTTAGAAAAATAAATTTCAATTTCAGACTTTATCCTTTATTTAAGTACACACAAAAAGAAAAATACTCCATTAAACTATTTATATAGTACTTCTGTTTAAGCTCGTGGGTTTCCACCCCCAAAAATCTTCATCTTTGCTCGCTCTGATCATGATAGTTAATGATAGTTCATGATAGTTAAAATTTACTGTTACTTTGTATATTTTGATTTTTATATTGCGAAATAAAATTGAATTGAATTGAATTGAATGATGACCCAATTTTTCCCTAGTACACTGTTGGTTATTATGGTGGAATTATTATTTTAACCCTAAGTTATGGAATGATTTTGACAATGGGTTATTCCTCATAGAGCTAGGTAATAGTATACTCTCTCAGATTTTATTGAATAATAATGTGTTAGTGTTTGTTTTGCGAGACTGCTAAAGCATGTGTGTGCTACTATGATAATCAACTAGGGGACCTACGTCCTGAAGTCATAACTGACAGTAATGAGGATTAATGCCTGATAAAAAGGCACTTATATAGCACATCGACACGGTTTTAATCCTGGGGGCTCACAGTAACGAGGCCATTGCTTAGCTACTGAAACATGACTATACGCAGCGGGGGCTAGGGTACGTCGCCGCCACCACAAATACAAAAACAAAAAAAATGCAATAACCTATCAATAATTCATTGCATTTTGTCCCGGTCCCCAACATACAAAAATCCTCTATGTGGGCATGCCTTGAACCATAATACATTGCCCTACAGAGGAATTATTGATGATTTATTGCACTTTCTTTGTTTTGTGTATTTGTGGGGGCGGCGACGAACCCTAGCCCCGCTGCGTACAGTCATGATTCAGTGGCTAAGCAAAGGCCTCGTTATTGTGAGGCCCCATAATAAAAACCGTGTCGATCAGCTATATAAGTGCCCTTTTGTGAGGCATTAATCATCATTACTGTCAGTTATGACTTAAGGACGTAGGTCCCCTAGTTGATTAACATAGTAGCACACACATGCTTTAGCAGTCTCGCAAAACAAACACTCGCAAATTTGTATTCAATAAAATCTGAGAATGTATACTATTATTTAGATCTATTAGGAATAAATCATTGTCTTGAGGAGTTAATTTGTTCTTTATCTTCATATATTATCGATTTAATGTTTTACTTTTATTATTATTTTTACTATTTTACGTATCGTATTTCCAATTTCTCTCATTGATGTGGAACGAGTCATTTCCTTACATAAGGCGATCAAATAGTCTCGTTTGGCTTGTCTTTCGTGCTTTTGCTTTCTTTTTCAAGTAATCTTCTACGTATTCTTCAGTTTTTCTTTTCTCTGCTAAATATCTTAAGTGATTGCTTTCTTTTATACTTGGTAAATATTTTGTACCACTGTTGTGAATTCGGGCCTCCTTGTTTCACCAAGAATAAGGAATTTGTCTTTGTGTTGATTTCCCCTTTCCTGGACGTATCATTGTGATATTCAAATTTTCTACAAATATAAATTACGCTTCTTCTATATTGTGATCGCCTATAAATTTATTTATTCATGATTTTTTTTTCGAATTGATATTAGCAAGTGTCCAATTTTATTTCTTCCGGATCAATCTTTTGAAGATTATTTTGATTTCCTATTTTTATCAATAATGGAAAATCACGTCTTAAAGTTGTAAATTCTACATTCCAAGATATCTCATGTGAAAGATTTTGTAGATGAAAAGCATAAAACTAATGATGAACGCTTCGTCGCTCCGTGGATAATTCTTCATAATTCCTTCATAATTGTTGATATCAAAATGTTCGTTTTCCAACGACCAATTTGTGTGCATACTAAACAAAAAGGCGCGCCTCGGGGTGTAGCAGCGGAGGCAAATTTCCCTTGAGCGTATGGAAACAGCCAGTCCTCTCGTAGCAGTCGATTTTTCTATAATATAACATATTCTTAATTCCATATGGCAATACGGAATGCGACGGGAATGCTGATGGAGAGACGTCCATTTAAATTATGAATGCCGATGAGAATACATTTTTTCAATTTTAACTTAACCTAGAAAAATGAACAATCGAATCCCTTCATCTTTTCCTATTCCTTTGAAAACCGCAAAGTGTTTCATGTTATTTGTTTTCACACTTTTATGTTATGTAAAATCACATTTTTAAAATACTATTTCAATCAAATTTCAAAATAACCTTTTGCATTATAAATGAATGAGGATGGTGACTGTATCAAGATGTAAAGTTTAAAAACATGTTCAAGTCGAGTAATGTCAGCAATTGTTTATCCAACATAATGCTACAATTATATGAGATTCGGATTTTGGACGCTCAATATGTGGACTCCCCCCCCCCCCCCATGGAAGTGCTGATGGAGTGACGGCTATTTATTAAGAAGTGCTCATGATACAAAATATATGAATTTAAAACCTAAAAAATGAAAAATCGAATCATTTCGTTCCCGTTGTTGTGATTGTGTTTTCCATCGGAAACTGCAAAATATTTCTGAGTCTATTTTCACACATTTGTGTTACGTTATTATGAAATAAAGATTTTCAAAGTAATATCTCTATCAAATAATGTGTAAAAGTAACGTATTGCTTGTGTTAGTGAATGAGGGTGGCGACTGTTTCATCATGTAATGTTAGATATAATTCAGTATAGTAATGTCAGCAATTGTTTATCCAACATGTTGTCGTATTATTACAACAGATTGAGACTCTGGACATCCGCTCTGGTGATCTCAGTGATCGTCCCGATGCATCGAGTGATCTCGCTCAGTTCATCTGTAAGATGCCTCATCTAAAGAACCTGACATTCGGTGATTCCTGTCACGATGACTACTACTCAACATTATCAGCGATGGCATCATCAGTAGAGGTATTAGTTCGGTCATATATTTTAGGACTCTAAGAAAATCACTACATACTTGTTATACTTGAAGTGTACCCTTTTCTATATTGTCAAACGCAAGTGTACGAATCCACTCTCCCATTTAGTATACCATTGAGAGGTAGCAGGGAGGAAAAGTTGAATGTTTATGGACGTGGAAGTGAACAGTGAACTTTCTGCCATAATACAAAAATCACACTGAAGATTTTATCATGGATGGTGAATAATATATGATAAACCATATTTTTAATTTCATATGACAATTCGGAAAGCGACGGGAATGCTGACGTAGAGACGTCTATTGTAATTGTGAATGCCGATGAGACTAAATTATTTAAATTTAGAAACCTACACAAATGAAAAATAGAATCCCTTCGTCTCTTCTATCCCTTTTGAAACCGTAAAAAGTTCCATGTTTATTTGTTTCACACTTTTATGTTATGTAAAATCAGATTTTCAAAGTACTATTGCAATCAAATTTCAGAATAACGTTTCGCATTATAAAGGAACGATGATGGCAATTGTATCAAGATGTAAAGTGTAAAAACATGTTCAGTCAGCATTTGTTTATCCAACAAAATGCTACAATTATATCAGATTGGGACTTTGGACACTCAATATGTGGACCCCTCCCCCCCCCCCCTATGGAAGTGCTGATGAAGTGACGGCTATTTTGATTAAGAATTGCTCATGATACAAAAAATATGCATTTAAATCCTACAAAATGACAAATCGAATCATTTCGTTCCCGTTGTTGTGATTGTGTTTTCCATTGGAAACTGCCAAATATTCTGAGTCTATTTTCACATATTTGTGTTACGTTATTATGAAATAAAGATTTTCAAAGTAATATCTCTAGCAAATAGATTGTAAATGTAACGTATTGATTTTGTAAGTGAATGAGGTTGGCGACTGTATCATCATGTAATGTTAGATATTCTTCAGTATATTAATGTCAGCAATTGTTTATCCAACATCATGTCGTATTATAACAACAGATTGAGACTCTGGACATCCGCTCTGGTGATCTCAGGAAATGTACCGATGCATCAAGTAATCTCGCTCAGTTCATCTGTAAGATGCCTCGTCTGATGAACCTGACACTCCGCGGTCAGTATCACGAAGACTTCTACTCAACATCATCGGCGATGGCATCAACTGCAAAGGTATTGATTTGGTCCTATATTTTAGGATTTAAGAAAATCACTTAATATTTGTTATACTTCAAGTGTGCCCTTTTCTGTATAGTCGCAAGGAAGTGGATTATTTTACTCTCGCAATTGGTACACAGTTGAGAGGAAGCAGGTAGGACAAATTAAATGTTCATGGACGTGGAAGCGAAAAATAAACTTTCCGTCATAATACAAAGACATACTGAAGATCATCAGATTGATAACGATTAACATATACCGTATTTTACATTTTATATGACAATTCGGAATGCTACAGGAATGCTGCTGGAGAGACGTCCATTTAAATTGTGAATGATGATGAAACTTAATATTTTAATTTAAAAACCTAAAAAAATAAAAAAAAATTGAATCCCTTTGTCTCTTCTATCCCTTTGAAACCGCAAAAAGTTCAATATTTATTTGTTTTCACACTTTTATGTTATGTAAAATCAGATTTTCAAAGTACTTTTGCAATCAAATTTCAGAATGACGTTTTGCTTTGTGAATGAATGATGATGGCAACTGTATCAAGATGTAAAGTGTAAAAACATGTTCAAGTCGAGTAATGTCAGCAATTTTGTATCCAACATAAATGCTACAACATCAGATTGGGACTTTGGACACTCAATATGTGGACCCCCCCCCCCCCTATGGAAGTGCTAATGGAGTGACGGCTATTTTAATTAAGAATCGCCGATGATATAAGAAATATGTGAATTCAAAACCTACCCACAAAAATAAAATCTAATCATTTCTTTCCCGTTGTTGCGATTACGTTTCCCATCGGAAACTGCCAAATGTTCCGTGTCTATTTTTCACACATTTGTGTTACGTTATTATGAAAAATGATTTTTAAAGTAATATCTCTATCAAATAAATTGTAAGAGTAACGTATTTCTTTTGTACGTGAATGAGGTTGGCGACTGTATCATCATGTAATGATAGACACAATACAGTATAGTAATGTCAGCAATTGTTTATCTAACATCATGTCGTACTATTACAACAGATTGAGACTCTGGACATCCCCTCTGATGATCTCCGTGAACGTCCCAATGCATCGCGTAAACTCGCTCAGTTCATCTGTAAGATGCCTCATCTGAAGAACCTGACACTCAATAGGGGGTACGAGGTCTTTCTTCACGATGACTTCTACTCAACATTATCGGAAATGGCATCATCAGCAAAGGTATGGATTCGGTGATACATTTTAGGACTCTAAGAAAATTACTACATATTTGTTATACTAAAAGTGTACCCTTTCCTATATTGTCAAACGCAAGTGTACGATTTTACTCTCGTAATTGTTAAGATGAAGCAGGTAGGAAAAGTTAAATGTTCATGGACGTGGATACGAAAAGTGAACTTTCTGTCATAATACAAAAACAGTCTGAAGATTTCAACAATGCTGGTGACTAGTATATTATATAACATATTCTTAATTCCATATGATAATTCGAAATGCTACGGGAATGCTGATGGAGAGACGTCCATTTAAATTGTGAATGCCAATGAGACTAAATTATTTCAATTTAAAAACCTTCAAAAATGAAAAATCGAATCGAATACATAAAAAAAAATTGAGTCTCTTCGTCTTTTTTAGGCATTTGGAATTTGCAAAGAGTTCCCTGTTTATATGTTTTCACACTTTGATGTTATGTAAAATTAGATTTTCAAAGTACTATTTCCGAATCGAATTTCAGAATAACGTTTTCCTTTGTAAATGAATAAGGATGGCAACTGTATCAAGATGTAAAATGTAAAAACATGTTCAAGTAATGGCAGCAATTTTTTATCCAACATAAATGCTACAACATCAGATTGGGACTTTGGACACTCAATATGTGGACCCCCCCCCCCCCCCCTATGGAAGTGCTGGTGGAGTGACGGCTATTTTAATTAAGAATCGCCGATGATATAAGAAATATGTGAATTCAAAACCTACCCACAAAAAAAAATCTAATCATTTCTTTCCCGTTGTTGCGATTACGTTTCCCATCGGAAACTGCCAAATGTTCCGTGTCTATTTTTCACACATTTGTGTTACGTTATTATGAAAAATGATTTTTAAAGTAATATCTCTATCAAATAAATTGTAAGAGTAACGTATTTCTTTTGTACGTGGATGAGGTTGGCGACTGTATCATCATGTAATGATAGATACAATACAGTATAGTAATGTCAGCAATTGTTTATCTAACATGATGTCGTACTATTACAACAGATTGAGACTCTGGACATCCCCTCTGAGGATCTCCGTGAACGTCCCAATGCATCGCGTAAACTCGCTCAGTTCATCTGTAAGATGCCTCATCTGAAGAACCTGACACTCAATAGGGGGTACGAGGTCTTTCTTCACGATGACTTCTACTCAACATTATCGTCGATGGCATCATCAGCAAAGGTATGGATTCGGTGATACATTTTAGGACTCTAAGAAAATTACTACATATTTGTTATACTAAAAGTGTACCCTTTCCTATATTGTCAAACGCAAGTGTACGATTTTACTCTCGTAATTGTTAATAGTCCGGCAGCCATCTCGATATACCTTGTTTTAGGGTCTATAGTTTTTTTTTCGGATTATAGTTCCTTAGACCATCAATTTGAAGAATTCGATTGCTGACACTCTGTCAGCATTGAGCCATTTGAGATATGTGACGTCATACAAAATGGCCGCCAAAATCCCCTTTTTAACCAAAATTAATGATATAAAAAGTTTTAACAGCATCTTACTACATTAAATGGCAGTCAAATATCTTGATTTTTTTTCTAGAATCATCACTAAATAAAAATTGCAATGCTGTATGATCACAAATTATATGCAAATTTGCATAATTCGGAATGGCGCCCTCTATAGACACATTAACTTGCATAGGTCAAAATGATGGCCAAATACCAATTTCTAACATGAGATTATCATATGTCATGAGTCAGATGCACTGAATACAGTGAGTAAAGATTGTGCTGCACATTTGTTTTTATTTTGTAATTTGATACTCGAACAAAACACGGTTGAATTTTATGCTCTCTGTCCCATAGATATGAGGTGGCATATGGTGATAAATGCCCATTTTCAGTGACAGCGTTAAGAAACTAGATTTGTATTCTAAGGTTCTAGATTCTTTTGAATTAACCTAAAAATTACGAACTACCACTACGATACAGGACTATATCCGTTTGTAAGTTTGCTTCAAAATCTTGAAATTTGTTTAAAAGGTCTCTAAAGTGTTGGGAACCCTAAAATATTCCATGTGGAAGAGGGTGTCATTTAACACTTAATTCTGCAAAGTAAGGTCGTGACTGTAATGCGTGCTTCCATACGCATGTTTGCAAATGAGTTCTCTTAACATTTTCTACAAACGCTTCAGTAGTTTGAGGTAGTGAGGCAAGGTTTGGGGGTATTTGGAGCTCCTAGTCTTCGGACCCTTGATAGCCACACGTTGATACGAGCCTCTGACATTCAGTTGGTTGTTGACTGTCCATAACATGAAGCAAAGCATTGAGTAGGTTGAGTGATGACATATGACCATGCTGCATCAACATTGCCAACTCAGTCCTAAGGGAGTCGAATCTTCTGCTTCATCACTTTCAGCATTGTACCCTATCCAATGCCAAAGTATGCCCCAAGAGTGTCGCATCCCGTCAACGCATGTCCTGCCAACATCGATGGAATGATATCTCCTAACTTGTCTACATTGGCAGGAACATCAATAACAGTTCGATTTGTGAAGGGGCGTCTCCATGGTAATTGGCGTTTTATAAGTCCGTCATGTAGATAATGATGCAAAAGTAGTACGTAGACGTCTGTGTCATCCACTAGGCCCCTAACATACATCTTCTCATTAGCATCAATTCCAATCGCTTGCTGTTCTTTGATGTTGCCTGCTTCATCATAACTATGTTGTGGACAGACCTTTCCTTGGCATGACATCATTGCCTGGAATCACTTCAACAAGAACCTCATCTTGACGGTAAAGGCCTGCTTGTGCTTTTGCCTATTTCTGAGCACCCAATCATCCTGCAGACTCGCGCATATAATTATGATGTCGATCAACTGTAGTTTGTTGTCATGAAAAGATAGTGAAGTTAGCAACACTAGAGACACGTTTCAACAACTTCTCTCCCTAGCTTTATTGATCTTTCCAAAGCTTTTGACTGCGTACAACATAAACGCCTATGGAAGATTATGAGCTAGATGGGCTTTCCAGCACATATAATTCAACTCATCCAGTCGCTCTACCAATACCAAGAAGCAACAGTAAGAGCAGAGAATGGCGACACCGAAAGGTTCACTATTGGTCAAGTTGTCCGTCAAGGCTGCAACCTATCACCATAAATTTTCAACATCTATGCTGAATTCATCATGAGAAAGGAATTTTATGGTCAAGTTTCTGTTGGTGGACGAACGATCACTAACCTAAGATACGCCGACAATACAACACTCTCTGGCGTATTAATGGGGAAGGGTATGGGGGGGGGGAGGTTGGGGACAGTTGAACCCCCAAACAAAATTCAAACTGTTTTTTTTTATATATTCGATACCAGTGATTTACAAATGTTGCTGAAATGACATGATTTTCCTGGGTTTTTTCTCACTTTTTATTAAATCCACAGTCAAGCAAAAAATATGCTTATTTAAAAGCCTACATGTCAGGGTCCGCAGAACAGCGGGGCTCAGGGGACTCGAGCCCCCCCCCCCCTCACTTTTTGTATAAAGTATGTTAAAGAGAACTAGAAAGAAAGAAAGAAAGTGACCCGAGGTGAAATGAGGTATCAAAATATGTTCATCTTACAGTTAATAAATGCCTGAAACCCTTGAGCTTCCGGGGGCTGCGGCCCCTTGAACACCACGCCAATTTGCGCTCCTCTCTTCCTGATCGTAAATACTTCAACCCCCCCCCCCCCCCCCCCGCTTTAAAAAAAAAGTTCCGCGGGGCCTGCATGTAACATGTATAAGTGGTGGTGATGCAGATTGTTTTTCTACCCCTCTAAGTGTTTTTGCTCAGTATGCCACTGACAACACTTATAACAAGAACATCAGAAGAACTACTAGAACTCCTTAAAAAAGAGTGAAGGATGCAAGTGAATAATTTGGACCCTACCTCAATGTGAAAAAGACCAAGATCATGATTGGTGGAAATTAACTACATGCAACAGAGCATGGTGGTTGATGGAGAAGAAGTTGATCAAGTGGACAAGTTTATATAATGTTCTTGGGTCAATGATTGTCAAGGAGGGTGGAAGCTCGGCAATCTGCCTTTGAAATGTGGTGTTGGAGGTAGCTACTTGGGATATCATGAAGAGATTACAACACCAATGTACACAATTAATGTCCATCATCGGAGATCAACCGCCACTTGCTACCAGGATTGACAAGTACAAGCTACAATAGTTTGGTCACGTTAGCAGAAGATCAGGAGACAACCTTGACAAATTATCATTCAAGGTACCTTTGAAGAAACACGTAACAAAGGAAGACTCAAGCTCAGATGGACTGACGACCTTAGGGAAATCACTAGCCACCCTCTAAATACTAAAGACACTCTACCGGATTGCAGGAGACAGATGCCGATCAAAAGGTCTCATCAAACGGGTCACAAGGGTGAGCCATGATCTATATGACAACGACGACGACGACGAACAGTAAGAGATAGTTTCTTGGAGGGCAGCAGTGATGCGGGACTCAGTTGGAAGACTCTCGACCCGTTATGACCTCTAAATACTCTCGGATCTGTCAAACACCAAGCAAACATCATCAGATTTTCATCCACAGCGAAGCACAACCATCAATGACTGTACAAGGTTGTTCCAGTGTCTCATGCCTGGCTGACATCTCAACTTTTGTCAAATTCTATAAGTCCGTCTTTGACATGGGAGTGCTCGTTTCCAGAATCATCAAAAAGTGCTGTTGGGACTGGTGAAAGCTCTTATGACAAAATGTCCTTGACATTGACCTCTCTTGAACTTGTCTGCAGTCCTATTACTCTGGAGTAGATCAACTTTTCATAGACTTTCGTACCCCAACATTGACTTCTTCATGGCTGCCACGGTTTGAACATTCTTGGAAATTGTGACATAGAATCCACCAGGTAATTTCTTTTGAAAATCATGCATCTGTCTAGTATAGATGTCAACTGCTTTATCCACATTCACTGACGTTGGAGCAATGCTGGTCTAAATAAAGCCTATTAATTGAATAATAATGTGTCCCGTAAAACCACTTCTCACCGATTTGTTGAAAAATAAATTCTTTCATAGCCATTTTTTTTCTTGACATAATGTAGGGTAGGTGTAGGGAATTGGAGACCACCAAGCTTGAACCCATCACTGCCTGTCCGTGTTGGATCCAATATTGATAAACCGACATATGTGGCCTTCAACAGCACTACTGCATATATCCAATTCATTTCGAAGACTACAGTGCGTTCTCTCTACGAGAAAATTGGCAAAATTGACCAAGATAAGCAATTTTGATCGTAAAATTTTGCTCTGATATAAAAACACAATTTTCACTGAATGTTGTGGTGTATGCAGATATTTAGGGGTGGCCCTTAAAAAAAATAGTTTTAAAAGGAAGTTTATGAAATGTGCCAACCATCACAGAAAGTTTATGGCCACTGTGTGTTGTGAATGGGTGTTGCAATTCACATTATGAATGGTGTCTGATCAGAAATGTGTGTAGGTAATGGGGGACACCAGGTCCAAGATGGGGGCCTACTTCTCCCCAGTTGTTCATTTCATGTTGAAAGGCACTATCATGAAACATATTTGGTTGTACGTGTCACCATTCTAATTTGAATGCATTTAATTTTAAGAAGTTGTTTCTATGCTGTGAGTTTGATAAATGTAAAAGTCATATTGCCAGAACATTATTCTGAAAGTATTTTAACATATTTGAGAGCACCTTTATTACGGTAAACAAAAAACTACAGAAATATTTTGGGCCCCATTGTTTTAAAATCGTTTCAAAATTACAGTAAGTTCATTGGCTGCATGTATATCATTCAAAAAGTGTTTGAACTAACTATAACAATCCCATTTTCATTCAAATTGTATTTAAAATGTCTTGATTTGTAACTGTCCCTTATTACCTACACATGTAGGTAATGAGAGACCTTTGGTGATGACGTCATTAATCATTGTTATCTTATTAATCAGTTACATCATCACCACAATTTCGTTACCAAATAAAGAGAAAAAATACTAAAGAGAATACAAAAATGTCTGTATGTGTAACATTGTTCATGTTTATGTAAATTATGCAAATGTGCTTAAGGGTCTTCCATTCCCCACACCTACCCTATCTAAATTTGTACCAAACACGATAAAAGATTAATGCAGCACAACTGCAATTGTTTCCCCAACAAAGCATTTAATATGATTTCAACGTGACATAGATTTAAGAAATTGGCATTTGGCTGGCACACATATTTTATTCAAATTAATATGTTTATAGAGGGCGCTATTTCAAAATATGCAAATAAGCTGGTCATCTCTGGCCATGCAACACCACGAAGCATATTTTTAGTGATGGTCCTAGAGAGATACAGACATTTGGCTGCCAAAAATTGAAGAAAAAATCCTTATTATATATTTATTATTCATTTTTAAAGGAAAATCATGTACTTTGGCGGCCATTTTGTATGACGTCATATATCTTAAATTGCTCAAGGCTGACAGAGTGTCAGCAATCAGATTCTTGAAATAGAAGGTCTAAGCAATCAAAATCTATTGAAAAAAAAACTATAGACCATAAAACAAGGTTAGGCCAATAATCTGGATTTGGCTGCCGGACTATAAGATGAAGCAGGTAGGAAAAGTTAAATGTTCATGGACGTGGATACGAAAAGTGAACTTTCTGTCATAATACAAAAACAGTCTGAAGATTTCAACAATGCTGGTGACTAGTATATTATATAACATATTCTTAATTCCATATGATAATTCGAAATGCTACGGGAATGCTGATGGAGAGACGTCCATTTAAATTGTGAATGCCAATGAGACTAAATTATTTCAATTTAAAAACCTTCAAAAATGAAAAATCGAATCGAATACATAAACAAAAAATTGAGTCTCTTCGTCTTTTCTAGGCCTTTGGAATTTGCAAAGAGTTCCCTGTTTATATGTTTTCACACTTTGATGTTATGTAAAATTAGATTTTCAAAGTACTATTTCCGAATCGAATTTCAGAATAACGTTTTCCTTTGTAAATGAATAAGGATGGCAACTGTATCAAGATGTAATATTCAGAAATATGTTCAAGTCGTGTAATGTCAGCAATTGTTTCATTAAACATAATATTACAATTATATCAGATTAAGACTTTAGACACTCAATATGTAGACTCCTCCCCCCCCCCCCCCCCCCCGCTATAGAAATGTTGATGGAGCAACGGCTATTTTAATTGAAAATTGCTGATGATAATATATATATATATGAGTTTAAAACCTACAAAATAAACAATCAAATCATTTCTTCCCCGTTGTTGTGATTACGTTTCCCATCGAAAACTGTCAAATATTCTGAGCCCATTTTTCACACATTTGTGTTACGTTATTATGGAATATGATTTGAAAGTAATATCTCTATCAAATATATGTAAGAGTAACGTGTTGCTTTTGTACGTGAATGAGGGTGGCGACTACATCATCATGTAATGTTAGATGTAATACAGGATAGTAATGTCAGCAATTGTTTATCTAACGTGATGTCGTACTATTACAACAGATTGAGACTCTGAACATCCGCTCTAATAATCTCGAAAATCGTCCCAGTGCATCAAGCAATCTCGCTCAGTTCATCTGTAAGATGCCTCATCTGATGAACCTGACAGTAGGTGTTTTCTGTCACGAAGACTTCTACTCAACATCATCGGCGATGGCATCAACTGCAAAGGTATTGATTTGGTCTTATATATATTTTATGACTCTAAGAAAATCACTTCATATTTTTTATACTTCAAGTGTGCCCTTTTCTGTATAGTCGCAAGGAAGTTGATTATTTTACTCTCGCAATTGGAACGCAGTTGAGAGGAAGCAGGTATGAAAAATTAAATGTTCATGGACGTGGAAGCGAAAAATAAACTCTCCGTCATAATACAAAAACATACTGAAGATTATCAGATTAATAACGAATAATATATACCATATTTTTCATTTCATATGACAATTCGGAATGCTAACAATCGAATCTCCTTGTCTCTTCTATCCCTTTAGAAACTGCAAAGTGTTCCCTGTTTATTTGTTTTCACACTTTTATGTTATGTAAAATTAGATTTTCAAGGTAATATTTCCGAATCGAATGTCAGAATAACGTTTTCCTTTGTAAATTAATGAGGATGGCAACTGTATCAAGATGTATTGTTCAGAAATATGTTCAAGTCGTGTAATGTCAGCAATTGTTCTTTTAAACATAATGTTATAATTATATTAGATTAGGACTTAAAACACTCAATATGTAGACCCCCGCCTAAAGAAGTGCTGATGGAGTGACGGCTTTGTTTATTAAAAATTGCTGATGATAATAAATATATTAGTCCAAACCCTACAAAATAAAAAAATCGAATCATTTCTTTCCCGTTGTTGTGATTACGTTTCTCATCGGAAACTGTCGAATGTTCTGAATTTCTTCGTCCTCGTTTGTATTATTTCTATAACATGTCAGAAACTGCAAAGTGTTCCATTTATATTTGTTTTTATACTTTTTTGTAATGTTATATAAGTTTTTCAAGTACCTTTTTCAATCCTTGAATGTCAGAATAACATATTGTTTTTTATAAAAGAATGAGGATGGCAACTGTATCATAATGTAAAGCGTAAACATATTTTTAAGTAGCGTAATGTCAGCAATTGTGTATCCAATACAATGTTACTATTATAACAGATTAAAACTTGAAATCAAGTATCTGGCTCACCTCCCCCCCCCCCCCCCCCTCCCTTACTCCTTACTCATTCCGACGTGAAAATGTAGTAGGGTCAGTAAGATTACCGAATCATATGCCTGGGGGAAAAATCCCCTCCTTTCTGACAGTCACTGATCCACAACTATAATGTCGTCGATACCATTATAAGGATGTTCAGGTTCTCCCCCGAATAATGCTCAAGTTTTTCGTCAAGAGTAGTGTGATTAACCCTAATCCTCCCCCCCCCCCCCCTCCACGATTTTTCTGATTGTTCTGGAACGCATATGGATGGCGCCCCGCCGCTCGCTGACTTTTTTCTTTCGAGTCTTGCGCATCTTTGAAAAGAATGTTTTTGAAAATCGGACCTACAGTTACAAGGTCACGTGACCTTTTGTCTTTGCATGTCAGCCCGAAAATCGCTCATTTTCGTGATCTGTGTACAACTAAATAGAAATGTTATTTTTCCGAAAAATAGATCAAACATTAGTTATTGGGTCTTGTTTAAAAATTAGGTGGTTGTATTGGGAGTCAAAATAGTTGAATTGTAGTTAGAAATGAAATAAAACAACCAAAACAATAAAATACGTAAGTTAAAAAAACAATAAAATAAATAAGACATAATGAGAACAAGAGATAACATAAGGAATAAGCTGGCTCTTCCAAATTTGTTGTCGTATTATTAGGGATCTTAAGGGGGCCATTGTGCCCCCCCCCCCCGGTCGTACTAAGACCTCAAATAGCCCCGCCTTTTTAGGGGTAAGGACTGTTTTGAGACCGTTCTGCCTTCTTGTTGTATTTTCTTTTGTTCTGTAAGACTTAAGATCATGAGCCACGTCTATCATTCATATTACCCACTACTCCGTCTGTCTACAGGTCAATAAGGTCTAGAAAAATAAAATAATTTGTGTATCTGTCATGCCCTAGTCCCGTTCCGATCAATCAAAAACGCATCTGTCATTACTATTGAAATTCCTGCTAAATTCAGGTATCAAGACTTGTACATCTTTTGCAAAAAATGTGATTGTGTTAAGAGTTTTTTATTGTGGCAACGATGTTAATATAATTTAAACATACTGTTGATTCTTGAATATAGTTTTATTAGCTCGTTATTAGTATTCATTTAACATAATGTTGCTATCATTACAGATTGAGACTCTTAACATCAAGTCTCAGGATCTCAGTGAACGTCCCTCTGCATCGCGTGATCTCGCTCTGTTCATATGTAAGATGTCTCATCTGAAGAACCTGACACTCCGCGGTCAGTATCACAATGACTTCTACTCAACATCATCATCGATGGCAGCATCCGCTAAGGTATTGATGTCATTATATATTGTAGGATCTAAGCAAATCACTACGTGTTTTGTTATACTGGAAGTGTACTTTATTCTGTATAGTCTAACGAAATTTGACAATTCGCCCGCCTTCCTCCCGATAGGCCTATGCATTAAAACACATAATAAGCTAAATGTTATGGTGGTATATTTGTACCTGTAGTCACGTTTAATATTAAATATCTGTTAATTCTGCTGTCAAGTTTTACATCGGACATTCTTAAACGGCTCACTGTTTATTGAAATTCAAGTAATATTATGAATTCACACTACACTACACTACATCGATAACGGTTTAAATGTACTTGTGATATAAAATTATTTAGTTTGTAATCACTTTCAATATTACTATTTAAAACTCTAAGAAATTTATGCCAGTTACATTGTATTTGATTGTTGTATATACGAAGCACGGAATACTTGCATTTGACTGATTTGAAATTATTTAGTAGGTGTTCATCCTAACGTATACTAATTTAGACTGGTCTTCATATCATTGAATCTATAAACGGTACTTGCCTTTAACATATTTATATATTGGTAAATAACGAATAATATACATGTACAATTGAATTGTATAAAAGAAAAATAAATTATAACTTGTAACCTATACTTGCATTTGCATATAAAGCCATCTTTCATTTGCTCGGCTCATGTCTTTTTATAATCCTTGTTTATATTCTACAATACCCATGAGGCTAGCAAAAAACATTTTCATGTTTTTTGTCGCTTTTTTCATGAAACTTAAGAATGCAATTATATACCTACCAACAATCGAACCTACTAAATTAGTTATTGCACTTTAATTTCCCTTTTTATGTTCATGATCACGACCAGAGTGGTAACACGAGCCCCACCTTGACTGAGCTGACAGTAGAGGATAAGACACTACGAGGATGGCAGGATTGTGGTTCGATGTTCGACAATGTGAAGAGGGTCGCTATAGAGGTATGGGACACAATCAACTGTGACGTCATCCAGAGGATCCATCTACCAGGAGCAACAGAACTTACCATTAAAACACATGTGTATGCATCTCGACCGACTGGTTTCCATAAGGAGCCTACTTCACTCCCCAAAGCCCTTCTGAATATCTCCCCTCAGCTTGTCAAGGTGACATTCAGCGATCTTGACATTGGCAACAGTAAGATGGAGCTAATCTTACAAGCTTTCAGATCACCTCACAACCTCAAACACCTGAAGACTATCAGGTAAGAGTAAGACACATTGTGCTTTCAAAGAGCACTTTTACAGAGTCAATAGAATCTTACAATCTTACAGCTGTTCTACTATAAATTGAAGAGTCTACATGATAAAACAAATAAGATTAAAAGTTCCATCATTATGAACAAATATATTACAAACATTGTTAACTCCTGTAACAATTAAGCCCCCATTCCTAATTATTTTACATAGATGATACTGTATTCCGTCTATTTTTATATCGGTAGATTCGTGAGATGCGGGACAGATTTAAGCGTGAATGATGTCAACACTGCATGCAATGAAGACCACGACATGGAGGTGGAGGTGGAGCATGGCAAACGATGTGTGTAAGTCCTTAGAACTTTAACTTCTAGACTTGCATAGCCATTAATGACTGCATAACATTTTTGTATGACTGCATGTCTCTTAAATCCTCTGCGATAATCAGTGTTGGTGTATCTTTCGCACGATCACAAGTATTTTGTTCATCTCAGGAAGGATGTGCAAAATTAAAAGCCGCCTTCCTCTTTTGTTAACTTTAACGACTTACTGGCTGACTAGAATGCAGCAAAAAGGAGGTCTAGTTTTAGAATTAGTGGGAGACTAGCACGCATGCTCGTCTCCTCATGCCAGTCGTTTCTGATATTCATTCAGACGCGAGGTCTGCTCAAAACGCCCTGCTTGTATTTTAGTATACGGAAATAGAAAACAAAATTATCTTAACAAATTATTACAAGCATGAGGTTATTTCCCGTCTCGGGAGAAGAGGAGGGGGATGAAGAATTGTTTCTCATTACAGAAATAGTTTTTTTGTTCTTATGTTTATTTTTGTATTTGTGTATTGATCGATAATGATACGAACTGACATTATGTACCACTCATGATCGCACATGAACCAATCATTGCAAAATGTAACAAAGAGTCGGCAAAGGCGTGTACATAAAAAAAATATTCTATTGGAAATGGGTAATAATTAATATTTCAATTTGCCCATTGGAAAAATATAGGCCGGATTCTAGAAGTGATAAAGTAAAGGTATTTATTCTTTTTTTAACATGATAACATGTAGACCTATTCATATAATTGATTCTCGCATTTTTGTACTATTATGTTTTTTACGTTATAGATAACTTGTTAGTTCAAATGGTGCTGTACTTTGACGTAAAACTGTGTAATATTCAACAGCTCTTCTTCGTCCTCTGTCTACTGTATGTATGTGAAGTTTGTTATGTAGTGCTGCTTCTATATATTATATTGATGCACACATTAACAATTATCTCTATCTCTCTCTCTCTCTTTCTCCATCACTTTAGTAAATATTATTGAGTATTCATACAGATGACACTGTACTCGATCTGACGAATCAGAGGGATCAGACGATCTTTGCTTGCCAACAGGAACTATATATTATGGGTTGAAGTGAAGAATACACAAAACGCATCATTATAGACCTATCATAATCGCTCAACGTTTAATTTGAAATCCGGACTTTGGCTATTACAAATACAACTGCCATGCAATCGAGTTACTCATCCAATGAATCACGTTGATAATCATTTAATATAATTTGGATCGGTGTTCTTTACATCGATTATATGGCTCTTTTTCTTTCATTGATGAAATCATGATTTTGAATTCCCTTTGAACTGTTATTCTCAGTATCATTAAGCAGTTCAGGATTCAGGAAGAATTTACACTTATTTTTGTGTTAATTGTAAAAGGGCCAAAATGTTGTAAAGTTTTCTGAACGTATGGTGGCAAAACATTCATTCTGTAAACAAAATACAGTCATTTCTGTTCTAATTTGAATTTTGCAACTGTCAGTGTTTCATTCAAAACATTTGTCGTGTACAAAATGAGGGCCCACAAATTTCCCTTATAGATAGAAGACCACAGTATGTTGATCTTAAATTTTGCAAACACTTTCATAAAATTGCTGCTCCAGATAAAGTTTGACATAAGTTTCTGATGGCTTGCGAATCACTGAAAGGGACCTTTAAACATATACATGTATATAATGAAATTAACATGTGTTCTCATGGAAGAAGATCCTGCTCAGTTAATCATGAACATTTGAAAAATCTTCAGAGTTGGGACGTCTGTAAATAAGGTGATGAATTGATGTGAGCTGTCATTGAGAAGGGAATCGGATAGAATTATAATTTGGTTGTCAATGGTTGCCTGCCAAAATTAGAATCCATCAGAGTGTTCAATGTCATGGAAGGATGAAAGACCAACACTAAATATCCGATCAGGCTTAGGACAGAGATTTATTCACGCTATAGTCACGTGACTTTTGAAAATACCAGTTCTTCTTTAATCTTAGTAAATGCAACAATGTTGCCTTGCCTTGTTACTCAGCTGTAAATATAGTGCATTCCTAAGATTTATTTACATAACTACTTTTGGAATGGATAATATGTTATCGTTGATAATTATGTGTGCGGTCAGCGCAGTAGAGTATATTTATATAGTGGCTGCGCTATATAAATTTATCTAATTATTAAAATTGCATTGGAGCTCCTAGCGTATGACTGCGTCAGCGACTGACGTAGACATTGACGCACCGTTTGAGAGTAATATCGTTACACAAAGTGAGTGCAAACTGAATGATGCAAACCTTTCTTCAAATTAAGAGCGTCATAGTCCGAACTGAATCACCTCAGTCGGTTAGTGGAAGTATCAATGCAATGTCAATATTGCCTTGTGTAATATGTACATTTTTTCAAATGATGTCTGTGCCATTAAAATCAATCATTTTTTATGATTTATTTATTACGTTTTATGTTTAAAGAGCGTGGTCTTTTCAGAGCCAGAAGGCTTGTTTTGATTGAAACATTCGGATGTATTCATGTACAAAGATATTTTATAATTATAAACAGAAAATATATTCAATGGCAGTAATTGGCGGTCTTAAAAGCAAATGTATATAACAAAGAATGTAACGGAAAGTAATTGAATAATGAACAATAAAATGAATGTATACACAGAACAAACAAACGAATATTTGAATTGTAAACTGAGAAACGATTTTAGCATTCAGATGTGTAAATTGAAGATAATTTTAGTATCAGTTGTCATGTAATTTCACACAAACACAAGAGTGTTACGGTAAATTGATCTAAGATGTATCCACGACCAGACATTAAAGGAAATGTAACTAGTTATGTATCCTTCATGGCCCTTGCAAAAAGGACAATGAAGACAACATTTCTTTCACATATAACGCTGTATTATTTTGTTATCCAGTATATTTTATGTATGAACTCTTGCATGTGTTACGTAAAAGGTTTGTTTGTATTTAACAGTTTGATTTGGAAAGGGAAGCTGTCTTGTCTGATATATTCATATGAGTTTTTACTTTTGTCTGTAGATAATTTGTAAATAACGTAGCCAAATGGTTGGTGCCCATACAAAGGATTGTCTTTGCAACGAAAGATATTAATCACTGACTAAGTATAAATGTATAGGAATGTCAAATATCCAAGCAGATGTTTTTTTTCTTCTACAAGTTCAACTAATGATTGTACACTATTAAATTCGATGCAAAAACATTATTAAGTTAATTCACGAACCATCAAACTTAATATTCGAAATGCATTTCTGCACTTTCTGTAATCATGGTAAATGTGCACCGAGAAATGTTTGCATTCTGCGAAAGGCCCAATTAATCACTAGTTATAATAGTAGCATCATTTTTAGTAGTAGTAGTAGTAGTAGTATTTTTGTATTTGTTGGTATTTTATTTATTTAATCACGGTTAAAAAGCCTGCTATCAGCTAGAAGCTGCTTTTCAGCAAGGCCGTGAACAACAATTGAACACAACAAGTAAACGAATACATAATTATATACAAAATAAACCATAAAAATGATCATAACAACATAATAAGATGAAAACAAACAAAATGAATCAAAAATTACTTGGA
Source organism: Strongylocentrotus purpuratus (assembly GCF_000002235.5). Lineage (NCBI taxonomy): Eukaryota > Metazoa > Echinodermata > Echinoidea > Camarodonta > Strongylocentrotidae > Strongylocentrotus > Strongylocentrotus purpuratus. The sequence continues at coordinate 29,203,697 of NW_022145607.1, forward strand.
TAACAGAAACGATGGAGGGGTGTATTATTTAAGAGAGGGATATAAGACGTGCGAATGTTCCCAGGCTATTTTTCTAATCGGATGTTTGCCGGTTGGTTATTGACAAGTTTTGAGGCTGAGTAGAAAGGGCTCTTTCTGAGGTAATTTGTATGTGGTCGTGGCAGTTGAATTTGGCAATCGATATTACATAACGGGTAGTTGTGTGATTTAAGATGGATCCGTGAGGGTGGGGCTATGTTATTAACTAATTTGAATACAAGTACAATTGACTGCTTATTCCATCTTTCGTCGAGTTGATCGACATTTAGCGTGTTATACAAAGTGGCTCTATTGAAACGATTATTTACCTCTAAAACGGACCTTAACGTTCTATTCTGTAAAACTTGGAGACGATTTAGCTGGCTTTCATTGCCATTTCTCCAGACTGTAGTAGTAGTAGAGTTAGTAGTAGTAGAAGTAGTAGAAGTAGTAGTATTAGTAGTAGTAAAAGTAGTAGTAATAGTAGTGGTTGGTGTAGTTATTGTCTTGTTGATGATGTGTTTGTTGTGGAGTATTAGTATAAGAAGCTGTGTTGATTCCTTTCAGACATGTTCAGTGTGGGTGTTATATTGTTAAAACGCCGAATATCGTTTACTGAAACTTATTATTTTGTTTACATTTATTAGATTATAAAGAATGACGTACGTCCTTTATTTACATGTAGGTCTATTTTGTTTAACATGTGACTAACTATATATATATTGGAATCCATTATGTTGAATATAACTGTGATGAATTATTTTATCCTCATTGAATTATTGTAATATATATTCATGAGAATGCATGACAATTTATAACGCGGTTATAGTATAAGTTATCATATAGCCCTTAGTATTTAAATGTAAATAATGCAACGTGCCTTAAATGTACATACCTATGCTTTGGTATATTGTGTATGCTCCTATTATATGTAGTTTAATGTATTTCATTAAACATGGCTATATGTGTAATTGTGATTTTTTTTTTTTTTTTTAAGAATACAAATATTCTGCAGTGCCATGTAAAGCCCATAGGGTCTTTATAGATCATACTGATCTGAGAATTCTAATTTTTTTGAACTATTTTCAGGTAGTCATGTATTTTTCCACATTATTGAGAACATTTGATCTTATTCTACAACTGTTTCATTAAGTTTTACTCAAGTCTATGATTCAGATGCCTAGGGTTATCACCCCATTACTCACCCTTTGTATGTGTGTATATAAGTGTGCGTGGGTGTGTGTATTACACATTTAGAGGAATAAAAAAAAAAAAAAATGTATGCGTGCGTTTGTGGATGTATAGTGTAGCAATACAAGGATAAGGCAGAGATTTTTAAGAAAACGTTGACTTTGGACCACTAGTCTACGTCGTCAACACTTGCCTTTTTTGCTGAGCTGGGATGTGAAAGACGTCCTAAAGACACCCCTCCCCCCCCCCCCCTTTACCGAATGTCTCCAGAGAAGCAGGGGGAACATCTGAAGGTGGCATCAGATTATCGAATTTTTACTGTTGTTTTTTGGGGGGGATTTGAAACTGTGCGCGAATTAAGGTCATGCGCGAATTATGGTCACACGACCATACATCTATCCACTCACTTTATACGCACACTGAAACTGATCGTTTTAATACACACATGCCTACTTTTATTAATCAATCCACCTGATATAAAGTCAAAACAACGAAACCAAAAAATGCTTTTATATCTTATCATTTTATTATTCACATGAACTTTTCATTAGTTTATATATCGTGCCTCTTCTTAAAATTCCAATCTGATCTTGCTGCTTCTAAACAAAAAAAGAGGGCTATCTACATGTTCAAAGAGTGATATATATTTCATATGATACAAGGACGGAGCAATGATAACATTGATACATATTAGTAGGAAAAAAAAGTCTTATTAGAATTCTAAAATTAATTGATCTTAAAGTGATATACGCCCTGCTCACTAATGTACATATTATTTTGTTAAACCTCTTGGTTTGCCTTTTCTTCTGGCTATTTGTCTATTTCTCTAGATTTTATATCTTATATATATATGATATACTCTAATACTCTAATTTTCATTTAAATATTCTCACAGTTTAATTTAATTGGATTTCATGGATAATGCAAAACCTTCTACCCAAGAAAAGATACAATCAAAAAGAAAATCAAGTAATACAATCAATGATGATGAATAGGGAAGATGTAAAAGGCTTATAAATAACGTGACATATTTGATTAGACCAAAAAATGATTGATCAATGGGAAAAATGTTAAAAACTGAATAAATTACGTGATATATTTGATTAGACAGGTCAATTGCGACTTCATTTCACAAAAGATTGAATGTTGAATCAAAAGTATACTGTTGGAAGTCTCTTTGTTACGTTTTACCAAAGGAAATCACGTGACAGTCATTTGCCTACGTCAGTCGTCGGCGGACAGGATAACAACAACAATGATGATATTGCAAATACTTGAATGATTATTTTGTTAACACTGGTAAAGTTTAACTGTATATGATAGTAAAGATATTGGATCAGTCTCCAATGATGTCCATCATGGCGTGATTGCTAACGGGTTTACCTTTTCTCTTAAGTCGATTGAACAAAGTCATGTTTTGAAAGTTCTTCAATTTCTCTAAACCTAATAAAGCTACGGGACCGAACCAAAGAGCAACACAATTGCTGAAGAGCATTCCTCGGAAAGACATTAATCCGCGTTTGAAAACCCACCTTTTTGATGAATGCTTCGAGTAATTATGTTAACGTACATTGTACATTGTAAAGCGCTTTGAGAGGGCCTTCGGTCCTGAAATGCGCTATAAAAGAACGAACTATTATTATTATCATTATTCTCAACCCATGCTTAAATGGGTACCTGGCAATGACTGCTGGGGTAATAATATTTGCAGGGTCCTCAGGAAGTACAACATTGATGCTGATGAGACTTCCATGGGTAATCAAATTATTATCATTACAGAGAACTTTAAGTTCTGTGCCCATGTCATTTCTTGGGAGCTGATAAAACGGAGTATAAAGAGAGACACCTCTTAATGAGTTTTAATAGGATATTCGTATTTTGTCGATAACATATGCCAGGAATGACTTTGATTTCAATGATTATTGTATCAATGATTATTGACCGTCAGTCTTGACGGGTAAACACTACAAGACCAAATAACGACGTGTCTCGACTTTATCATGATGGAAACAATGGCAAGTTTATAACGAGGAGATCTTTGGAATTTTGTTCGGATTGTAAATAAACAGCAGATATCACCACAACTTCGCACTTGAGGAAGACTTTCAGCTCTCTGCTATCCCTTCTTGGACATCGATCTCTTAGCGTCTCATAAGCCTCGTTCCCAGATGACGCGGTTAACCGTCTCAAAAAAACCGCTGCGGTAAAATAAAATGGTGTAAAGCTCATCTATAGCAGTGCGTCTCACATTTCTTGTATATTATAATAATCCGTTGCATGTGCACACGAGGCTTTATTACGCTGACGTGGAACTACGTCAGCCACTGCGTCAGCCATTGGCACGATTTGTTATGCGTCAGTGACACCGGACTCGGAGTCAATGCAAAATGAGCGAGGCAAATGCTGCGTTGAATTACCAGTGTATTGTCCCATTGCCTTCAAAGGCTCAATTACTAGCGCAAGTAATAACGCACTGACGCATGGAGCTCAACAGGCATAACACAGAGATAGGTAAGTATGCTTAGCAGTCTTTTTTTTAGCAATCGGACACCACTTTTTCGTCACCGTCTCTCTCCTTTCATTTAAACGCAGTGTGGTTTAAAATTCGCTGCAACCAAAGTTTTAGACCCGGTTGATAGGAGGCGTTTTCGATGACAACCAGGCATTGAAATGCACAGAACAGGTCCGGGCGTAATCTCTAGTCTCAGACGCAACTTTAATAAGTAAGGTGCAATGGCCTAGCGCAAAGTTGCAAATTGGTCTGTAAACAGATTTCGACTGAAAACTGGCGTAAACAGAATACACAAAGAAACGTTTATGTGGTGATTCCATGCAGATGCAGCCAGCATAATCTGTAGAGGCTTATTGTTCACTGCTCACTGTTACATGAATGTTATTTAACTGAACAATCAGTTGGTTTAATTCGTGGCAGTAGGAAAAAAAACGCTTCGTGTGCATCGAGCTTTAAGTCGGTTTACCACGTCAAGTATGAACGAGGCTCAGACAATCCAGGACTCAATCTTGGTTCACCCGCTGAAGCCAGGCTTTCACTTCATCCCGATGGTTCTGGACCCATCTGATGTTAGCCCTGGTCTGCTCTACGGCCTGGACCAGAGCTCTGGCGCCCGTCCCTTGATCAGGGTGCCGTGATATAAAGTTCTGAAGCTGAAAACGGGAAAGATGTCTATGAATTAATCAGGGGTGAATCCAGGGTCTTGTTTTAGAGGGAGCACCAATAATTGACAAACAAGCAAACAAAGTAACAACAACAAAAAGGGGGAATCAGGATATTTTGATGCCGTTTGTTCATTTTACGTCAAAATTCTCTGACGATCAAAAAGCACGTTTACACTTGTGTTCTTAACCCTAATAAGGCCCCTCCACGATTTTTCTGATTGTTCGAGAACGCATATGGATGGCGCCTCGCCGCTCGCTGACTTTTTTCTTTAGAGTCTTGCGCATCTTTAAAAAAAAAAAAAAAAAAAATCGGACCTATAGTTACAAGGTCACGTGACCTTTTGTCTTTGCATGTCAGCCCAAAAATCGCTCATTTTTGTGATTTGTGTACAAAACATATGGAAATGTCATTTTTCCTAAAAATAGATCAAACATTGGTTATTGGGTCTTGTTTAAAGTTTAGGTGGTTTTTGGGGGAGTCAAAATAGTTGAATTGTAGGAAGAAATGAAAAGAAAAAAAAAAACAATAACATAAATAAGTTAAAAAAAAACAATGAAATACATAAGAAATTATCAAAACAAGAGATAACATAAGGAATAAGCTGGCTCTTCCAGTTTTTTTTTGTCGTTTTATTGTTCCAAATGGTCTAATGAATATATGTAGTGAAAAAGAATGCTTAAATATGAATAATATAGGATTTATGGGAAAAAATGTGATTTTATGACGTTATTTGCATAAATTACCATAAATATGCAAATAAGGGATTTTTTTCAAAAAAATGAAATTATCATATTGTTCTATACACTTCACTTGACATGCGTGCAAAATTTCGCGGAGATCGGCCGTTTCACGGCCGAGATCTTAGGGGGGGCCATAATGCCCCCCCCCCCCCCCCAGCCGTAGTAAGACTTCAAATAGCCCGGCCTTATTAGGGTTAAGGTATAGAGAGACATTATTCAAGCGGAACAGAAAATGTGGCCTTGATAGACAGGTGGTCGCTTAAGCAGATTTTCACCGCACTACTTCTACACCCCTCCCCCCCCCCCCCTCATAATACCATTGTCCCCTCTCCCACCTCCTCCATTGACCGGACCCATAGTACGCCACTAGTAAGAGGAATAACTAAACAAATCACCTCTCTGAGTTGGGACTCCATGTTGAAATGCGCCGTGACCATTTTTATTAGGTTGGCAAAGTGAAAAAATGTACTGCCATAGCTGGAAAAGAAAAAATGAAATAATCAGAGATTATATTTTCGAATTATAATCAATATCAATATATAATTTATCAATAACAATTTGGTCTTATTTACCTAGGGTTGTGGTTTTTCTTTTTGTGATGAAGTAAAGTTTCATAAACGTCACACTTCTCTATCTTATAACAAAAAGCTAAATGAATACATTTTTGTTTGCGGCGGTGTACCATGTCATATCTGAACGAGCCTTAAATCTGTGACAGTTTTTTTGCATAGACCTATGTACTTTAATCAATACTTTCTACTATTAAAGAAAATCTAGATTTTAGGTTACAACATTTTAATCTTTTTTGTCGGGCAACTGTATCTATCGAAAATATGTCAATAAAATCGTTTACATGAGAAATTAACCATTATTAAATCACTGATAAAATTAGCGCTGTAGAATATTCGAATCCACAGAGAGACGATGTATGTTTTGATACAAAGGAGCTCAATGGCGCATCACTTCAACTACACCATACGTTTTAGAATGCAGGCGGGACATCGGACTTTTTGGAGGAAACATTCGGAAATCGAAAGAATCCGAATACAGGACATATACGCCAAAATAGAAGCCTGAGAGGTCTCGTTTTTATAATGTTATTAGCTTCGACATATGGTGTTCAGGCCTGATGGTGTTTGGTGTATGTATGTAAGAGTTTATGTATATGTTAGGGCCTGTGCCTGTGTGTGCGTGTATGTGTGTGTCTGTCTGTGTCTGTCTGTTTTCATTGTAGATCTTTATCAATCAATTTTCAAATGATTCGGTGCAATTTTCATTTTTGTTATGATAACAAATTACCTTGCTTCCCTTGTCATTATAATTGTTGAGGTGTCTTTAAATAGAAGTGGGTAAATCACTTGACTGGAAATGCAAACGTTTTAGGCTTGGTACAACACTTATGCCCTTGTGCAAGGTATTTTCTCAACTTTACTCCTTTCCACCCTGGGGCCCGTTTCATAAAACTTGTTATCTATAACAACTGCTAAATTTCTATAACAGTAGCTTGTAACTTGTTATTGATATCAAGTTTTATGAAACAGGGCCCAGGTGTTAAATGGGTACCCTGGATACGATGCGAAAGTCGATGTGATTTTAAATGCGCGTGCACGCATGTGGACAGATGAATGGCTGTTATGCTCCCAGAGTGGTGTTGCAATTATACACTGTAATGTAAAGTGCAGGATAGCAATTGAATCCAATGACTGGGTAATGATAATACTGCAAGTTTCAGCACTTCGGTCGATGAGGGAAAGATGAAGGAAAAAGAACATGAGACAATATAAGGCGATGGATTGCTCTATAGGCGCTCTTCAAAGATGATATTATTAATATTATGTTAATCAGTAACATGTGGACAACATGATTAGTCTTAAATGAATAATGTTGTAATAGGTTCATTAAACGATTATCGAACAATGTGTTGGGGTGATTCGATCTGCGTCCTTGATTAAGTGGAAGTCTAAATTAGGGGGGGAACTTAATACATAAAGATGGAAGTGAAAGATCGAAGAAATACGGGAAAAGAGCCAAAAAGAGTTTGCTTGTGTGTCCGTTTAACTATCAAATGCTAAATCTTCCCACTTTAAAGGGGCAAGGAATATTTCTCCTCCCGGCCTTGTTTATCTGCCCCCTCAAATTTTGACCATTTAGTAGAGTTTTTTAATGAAAAAGAGAAAGAAAGAGAGACGGAGAAAGAAAGAGAGAGAGAGAGAGAGAGAGGGTGTGAGGGATACATCCATTCCATTTCTTCTGTTAAGCATCTTATTGAGGGCGCTCTTTCGCCTCTAGGCATCCACTGTCATTGAGTGAAAAGGGGAAACCACTAGCCAGCTTATGGTCTGATACAGGAACTCATGACCAGTTGAATTATCTAGAACATGAGACAAAATTTCTCCTAGACGGAGCAGCGGCTCCTTCCTTTTATAATAGACACTTTTACATTTGCACGTCGACATAGTGGACTGCTACGAGTGACGTCCTTTTAAGGCACTGTGACTTCCTTTTAAGGTACTGATAGTGGCTTAAAAGGACGTCACACGTAGCAGTGCAAATCTTAAAGTTCCTCATGATGGATACGTCCGGCCCCGATGACATCCGTTACTAGGTTCACATGCAAAGAGAATGAAAGAGAGAGAGGGGAATGATGATAAAGAATATAACAAAAATTAATCTTTACAACAAGAAAGATAGAAAAACGTAACGGGAAGATGATCAGAGACGATATTGATTATCAAATTTGGCTGAGCTACATATTAGATGGCGCTCTATCGCCTCCGTTGTCGGGAGGTATAGTGTTGGACATAATTATGAGAGTGAAAATTGAGCGCCTCTTCACTATACGCATTTGAATATATTATCAGGAAATGATAGGGTAGGTAGGGAGGGGTCAACATTAATTAGGGCATCCCCTGTGCTGTAGAATCGTGCAAACTTTATTGATTTTCATCTGGCTAGATACTGATGTCACACATTTGATATCGTGGCAACATCGCGTAACACGATCGTAATTATTTTCGAAAATTCAACTAATTTAGTGCTGGTGAAGCACTTAATCTGACCCAGAACAATTTGACATCGGCACCTCAAAACCTTCGTTGGATTAATAAATCTAAGGTTGTCAAGGGCTCTTTTAAATTAACTGTAAGAGTCTTATTGGTTTGGGGGCTACAAATTGTTATCAATAAAATCACCTAATAATAATCTTGATTTAATATGAATGAAGTTTTTATTGTGATTAATATATTAATTCAATTGATTGCAAGTTGCACATTCTCCTTTCATGCCATTTTAGTTTTGTCTTGTATATTGTTTTCCATATTTAAAATTTTTAAGTTTATACTTGTTATTTACTGTAGATCTATATAGTTATTTTTGTTAGAATGGTCGATTAATTAATATTTTAACTAGTTCCCCGTTTGTTACCCTAATTATTGGACCAAACTGGCCATTTTTGCACATACAAATTGTGACTGGTAAATGATTCGATTCCATATAATATTAATTTAAATAAATTCCTCTATGGCCATCTTTTCTTTCTCTCTCTCCCTCCCAGTCTCTTTCTCTGTTCACGTCTCTCCTCTCTCTTTCTACCCATTTTTTGTTCTCTTTCTCTCTCTCTCTCTCTCTCTGTCGTCTTCTTCTCTTTCGCAATGAAACTCATAATACAAAACCATGCACACACACATATACAGACCCACCCCCCCCCCCCCCCCCCAACAAAAAGGAGAGAGAGAGAGAGAATCTGACGCATATCTATCTCCGTTATCCTCGTAAATATATGAAAGCAAGAATATTGTATTTGTATTTTCATGTTTACATAAATAATTGAGCATGAAACACAATAGTAATTTACCGTTTATACAGTAGGCTTGCGGGTGCACCATGTGAGGGAGAGGGAGGACTAAGGAGTCCTGAAAAGGACTCTAGGTAATCTTTCTTGAGAAAGTATATCAACTTGACAACTTAAACTTGGAGTAGGTGCTGTGAACACTTTGATTTTTAAGATGCCTCTTATAATTCCTTACATTTTTCTTTTTTTTAATGCAAGACAAACTGTTGTTTTTTCTAATATGATGTACTTAGATGTGGGATATTTGTTTAGATATTTCTCTCTCAAAATGCATGTAGGTTATTTAAGGATGGATTTTTATTGTAGGATAGTCTACTGTGACCGATATGTATATGACCTGCACCCAGATGGTGGATGATTTTAAATGTAATTGTCAAGGAGATGCTGGTATATGTTGCACATGCTGTTTAAAATGTCATACAAGTAATTGTGAAATAGTTTTTATTGGCAGGTAAAATTAATTCAAGTAATCCTGATTGGAAATGTTGTTTCTGTCTACGTGAAATTTTCCCTTTTAATCACATTACTGATGGTGTTGAATTTAAAGAGAATGTGCTTCCTGTTAGTCACGAGTTTAACAAAGTTGAAATAATTTCACACATTGCCCAATCTTTAAATATAACCGAAGAAGATACCAACAATGAACGGGATCCAGATGTAAATTTTCCTCAACTATGTCAGGAATGCCAGTATATACTTCCAGAAGATTTTACTCATAAGTATTATAAAGATGGTCGTCAAGATTTTAGCTTGCTTCACATCAACTGTCGAAGCTTAAATAAAAACTCATGTGATGTTGAACAATTATTTAATTCTTTAAATTACCCTTTTTCTGTGGTTGGGTTAACTGAAACATGGATATCAGACCATAGTCTACCTGTATTTAGTATTCAAGGTTATGAGTTTATACATTTAGACCGAAAAACATGTCGGGGAGGGGATTAGGTTTTCTTGTCTCTAGTACTCTAACATATTTAATACGAAATGATTTAAATGTTATAACATCTACTCAAGAGTGTTTTGCAATTGAAATCACAGTGTCTCGTGGAAAAAATATTGTAATATTGGTTATATATAGGCCACCAAGCTCAAGTGTAGTTGACTTTAATACATATTTTGATGATATTTTACAATGTTTAACTAAAGAGAATAAGCATCTATATATAATGGGTGACTTCAATTTAGACCTCCTGAAGTCCTCTAGTAATACAAGGATTAATACTTTTTTGAACAACGTATATGCTAATGGTTTAACACCTATGATCAACAAACCAACCAGACTTACAAAAACTACTGCATCACTTATAGACAATATTTTTATTAATTCTTATACTTCAAATGTAAATGCTGGTATCATATACTCTGATGTATCAGACCACTTGCCAGTTTTTGTAGTACTAAATAATGCTCAAAGATGTTATGAGTACATGTATGATAAGGGGGAAAAAACAAGACAAATCAATGATAACACAAAGAAGTCATTTTTCTGCAAGTTATCTTCTGAAGAATGGACAGATGTTTATAGAAGTAAAGATCCCAATGTTGCCTATGATTTTTTTTTCTCCAACTTTCAAAGGCATTATAATGAATCTTTCACTTTTGTTAGGAGTAATAAGAAAAATAAAAACAAAAAGTTATGGGTATCATTAAACTTGTTGACAAAAATAAGATTGAAGAACAAACTTTATAAAAGGTTTTGTTGTAATCCTACATATGAAAATGAAGAAAAATATAAGAAGATTAGAAACAAAGTGTTATCTGAATTGAGAAAGGCAAACAAAATGTATTTTTATCAAAGGTTTAATGATTGTAGAACTGACCTCAAGAAAACATGGCGATTGATTAATAGTATATTTAAAAAACGAAAACCCATCTTACCACAACACTTTATACACGAAGGAAGAACACTAAATGATCCGCAATTGATATCCAGTGTTTTTAACGATTATTTTAACAATATTGGACCAAAACTAGCTTCTTCCATTGATGCAACTACTTCTAAAGATATAAATTTCTCCTCTTTTATGATACCTCCGATAAAGGAAAGTTTATTTCTGAAACCAATTAATGAAGACGAAATTTTGAAAATAATGTACTCATTTAAAAATGGAAAGTCGTGTGGATGGGATGATATTAGTCCAGATATTATTAAGTATGTCAGATATGTTATTACAAAACCTTTAGCTTATGTTTTTAATCTCTCTCTTCAAATGGGAATAGTACCCTCACAACTAAAAGTATCCAAAATTATCCCAATCTTTAAAAAGGGGATAAGCACACTATTGGTAATTATCGTCCTATATCACTTCTGACATGCTTCTCAAAAATCATGGAGAGATTAGTCTATGATCGTATATACAATTTTGTATCTAAACACCATATATTACATGATAATCAATTTGGATTTCGAACCCATTACTCTACTGACCATGCTTTAATATCTGTTCATGATATCATTGTTAATGCCTTGTATTCAAAACAGTTTATATTTGGTGTCTTTATGGACCTGAGTAAGGCGTTTGATACCATTGATTTTTCCATTCTCTTTAAGAAATTAGTTAATTATGGAATCAGAGGTATTGCATTGAATTGGATTAAGAGTTATTTTTCACAAAGGTACCAATTTACTGAATATAATGGATATAGTTCTACCAAATTACTGATTAAATCTGGAATTTCTCAAGGGTCAAATTTAGGCCCCCTATTTTTCCTTTTATATATAAATGACATATGTAACTCCTCTCATTCCTTAAAATTTGTACAATTTGCTGATGACACTTCTTTGTTCTTAAGCCATAATAACTTATACTCACTGATAGACCAGTTTAATGAACACATGAAGAATGTATCTCTGTGGTTAAAGGTAAATAAACTATCGCTTAATTTAGACAAAACCAAATGTATTCTTTTTAGAACAGCTCATTGCAACAAAAAATAATTGAAAAATCAAGTTCCCCCATTATATATTGATCAAACAATTATTGAAAAAGTCTCAAATATTCAATTTTTAGGTATTCTCATAGATGAAACATTGTCTTGGAAATCCCATATTGCCATGATCTCTACAAAGATTAGTAAAACTACAGAATTATTGTCAAAGCTGAAGTATTATTTACCAGGAAATGTATTGTTTATGATTTATAATTCACTCATTCTATCTTATTTGTCATATGGTAACATCGTGTGGGCAAATACAAGTCATTCTAAGTTGAAACCCTTATTTTTACTTCAGAAGCGTTGTTTACGATATTGTACAAAATCTCATTATTTGGCCCATTCTAAACCTTTATTTAGACAGTTAAATACCCTCAATATTTATAGCCTAAATAAATATCAAAATGCTGTGTTTGTATTCAAATGTATTAAAGGTAATGCACCATCATCTTTTGCCACTATGTTCCAAACTAACTCTAAATTTCATAAATATAATACTCGAAATAGTCTAAAGTTACACATTTGGAATATTGATAAACAGTACATGCAACAATCGGTAAGGTATACAGGGCCCATAGTATGGAATTCTCTTCCATCCTCTCTCACTCAATATGTTTACTTAAACTCATTCAAGAAAAATCTTAAAATATATCTATTATCCCTATAATTTGTTTTAGTTTAACACCTATTTTAAAATAAAATATAATTTGTAAATTACCATAAGAGAGAAAGAAGGGGGAGGGGGAGGTGGTGGGGGGGGGTGGGAGGGAGGGAGGAAGGGAGGGGGGTAGAACAAATACATGCGCAATACTCATTATTATGTTATTATATCTGTGTAATTATTTTATTCATTTGGACGCCTGAATCAACAAGCTAACATAAGCTTTCTACAGGTGCTCCCTTTTCCTTTTACTCATTTTCACAGTTTGTTTAAATTAATTTAATTTAATGCTCATGATTTGTATATTTTAAATTGTCTGTACTTTATCACATGTATTTATTTGTATGTTTTTTAACGGAAATAAAGTCTTTTGAATTGAATTGAATTGAAAACATCACCATGCAAGCCGACACTCACAAGCAGCATCTAATTTACCGTTTGTTCAAACAATGGAGTTTACATTTGTAAATTTTGTAGCAGCTTATATGAAAAATAGCCCACTAGAGGTTAAGAGAGGCTCTGGAAGGCCAATTAAAAGTCTCACTGTAGCGCTATTACTATTAGAAGAAAGAAAATTAGAAATACAACAAAATGGGTGACAAAAATTCAAATTTGCACATAATAGTTCTTTGATTTTGACTTCGCTTAGTACAGTAAATAATAACATTTGTTCGAATACTCTCCCCTAGCTGACCACCAAATAATATATACTGACCCACCCCTCAACTCAGCAATGTATACAATGCTAATTAAAGTTAAATCGGGTGCATTTAATCTATAGAGAACACTTAATTACAAATACCGTCAGAGTGACAACAAATACTTATCAACTAAACATAACATCAACAATTCCCCTCCCCCCGGCCCACTGAAAACAACTCTTTAAAAATGTTATAGCCAAGAATTGTTTTAGGATTATGTCATGCACTAATATTTCTTTGGTAGTTTATAGAGAAAGTGTGTGTAAAAAAAAGGTAACCTTTACCTCATAGTAGACCCAGCACAGATTATATAAAGACAAACCATTTGCACAAGTAATATAATTACTGTAACTCACTGAGAATTTAGACAAATCAAATTGCACTGTTATACAATCATAATAAATGCATTTAACCATATTTGCAATTATATTTTTTTGTTTTAAATTAATGAAATTTCAAACATGTTTGTTTCACAAACCATAATCAATGTATTCAAGCACATGTGCTGTCTTACAATTTACAGGTATACGCAAGTTAATGTGACTTTTAAAATTGGGTCATATTGGTCAGAATTCCCAAAGGGGGTTTGAAGACAGTCCTAGGATTATGTGCGTCATTTGACGCATTTGAAGGTTTAGACCTTATGCAAAGTAAAAATTGAATCGCAAACTTGTTTACCTCGAGTAGAATAACAATTTTTTTTTTTTTTAAATGATGGGGACCTTGATCTCCTGTAATTATTCATGGATCAAACAAAACACTTAAATTAAACTGTTACATTCAGACCATGTGGTAAATCTTTTATGTCACCACAACATTGTTACTTTTCTCACTACAAAGTCTTTTAGTATTGTTAACTGAAACATTCGTATCAACAGATATTAGGCAGTCAATCAGTAATATTTAGAACCTCTAGAAACCAAATACTTTATAATACATGTAAAAAAAAATGATGTCCGTCATTTACCTTATAGTGACTTGCGGGCTTGAAAGTCAACAGAGATTACAATTACCTCAAAAATAACAACATTGATGAGACAGTGCCTACATCAGCAGTTTTTGGCATAACAAAAAAAAAAATCAAATTACCTCTTAATAGTTTTAGCGGATCGATAATCAACAGTTCAACACCCAGGTTGTTGATGTAATGTTGCATAAACTACGAAGTATTGTGGGAACACCAGGGAGGGGCCATATTTTGAAATACATTTTGAGGTAATTCCAGTTGCAATTGAGTTAAATCTGTATTGTATAACTTATTACCGTATACATTGAAAATGTTTGTGGAATCCTTAATCAAATAATGTATAGCTCACTAAATAGATAGATAGTGGTGGTTATTTAACTTTACAGCTAAGAAAGAAATAAAGGCTTGTTAGTAAGCTCCAGTGTTAACTGGTGCAGGCTACTTGGCCAAACCAATGCTATATTTGCAAAACGTGAATTTCCCAAATATGGGCAACAGGAAAGCATAACAATAATTAAGAAGTGTCGACCTTCTGTCTTTGATTGATGAGGTATGGAACGTCCTCATCCTTGCATTTAATAAATATGCGCTCAATCGCACATCTCCTATTTTTGTGTGTGAAGATTTAAATCCTCACTGTACTACTTGTATCTACTTGCTCCCTCTATATAGAAAACTTCCCCAATCTGTGCCTGTTGGTTCCCCATGATCCTCTTTTTCTTATGTTAATTGAACATTGAATTGATGAGATAGCCACCCGTCAGTGACCTCGCTGGGTTGTCTAATCCTCTTTGGCTGAACTAGTACAGATGGCTTTTAAAGCAAATCTGCGGTCAACCCTCTAAATGAAGAAATGGCTTCTGATGAGGCAGAGACGGCATGGATACCTGCAAAATCGAAAGGACAAAATGAACAATATCCTAAACAATATTCTTAATTACAACTTGTTCATGTTTTGCTTCGAGGGGTTGGGGTGGGGGGGGGTAATACTATAGAAAAGGATACGATGTATATTTTGTGCACATAATCAGGAATTATTCTATCCTGTGTCACTAATACAAAAACTATGATGTTTCACTTGACAACAAACTAATCCAGTTGCATCTAGATATCAACAAAATGAATTGTGATTTGTGAACTGAGGACATGAGCTCTTTTGAATTAATTACTTAATGTCAGTTGTTACTATATTACCAAATGACCATTCCTAACATGCCACATGTTGGCCAAATATAAAAAAAGGAAACAAGATTGAGTAAGAAAAAGAATAAATAAATAATTTCATATGAAGAAATAATCTACCTACCCTATAGTCTATCTCCAAGAATCAATTGTTATTCATTTGCCCTAGCATCAAGCTGTCAATTCAGTGCACACTCAGAAAAGATCCTGGCATCGTGGCTGCTAGCAGTGCAGGCCCCCTTGCAACGATTTTTCCAAGCATGATCACAGACAACCTGTCAATATGAAATAACATGTTGGCATTCATTAGTTATGAAAACTCACTCATTTCACACTTCAGATTGGCCGTGAAATGTATCAATTTTAATTTGTTATTTATGGTAATTAATGCAAATGCAGTTCAATATTTGATAATTGCTTTTCAATATCTATTTATACAACAAAAATTGGAAGATCATGCTTATTACCATAATTATATTTATGGACTGATGAAGTATTTCTTCGTTTTTACCTCATGTTTTTCATTGTTTATCTTGTAGCAATGTAAACAAAAATAATCTCACTGTTAACAGTGATCCTAAAACAACAACACATGCTTTGTGGGGGGGGAGGGGGTACCCACTCACTCATCGTTTTATGGTAAATGAACCTGTTTTTTAATTTATAGTTTAACATATATAGTGGTAATTGTCATTTATCAATTTACATGCTTCTCTTCTTTTTTTCATTGATAAATGGCAAAAACAGTGCCCAATTGCCAATGGCCATCAACAAATTATCCGAAATCTAGAGGTCATTTCCGTATTGCCAATAGATGGATGGAACAAGTTTTGATTTTTCCAATTTCCCTTTCGTTAAAAAAATATTAAGGACAGATGTGTTAGGATTTTTAAATTTAACTATCCATTGAATAATCTTAACTGTGCAAAAAGGCAATGAGTACCGGTAATTTAATATCCATTTGGCCACTAGAAATCTTGCATTGGTCACCAATGAATAACTATGGATGTACAACACACAAGACTGGAGAGTGTATATATCTAATGTGAAAATGTTGCAACCTAAAAAAAAGGCCTAGAGGGAAAGCCGTGCCGGATCCAGTCATGATGTATTCATTTATTGTCACCTGAACATTGATGGAGTACCTGTTCTTGCTATTGATGTAGTACCTGGCTCTTGCCCAATCAGGGCTCCTGATGTAAAAATGTGTCCCATCAACAGCACCCACAAATCCTAGAAATCTGCAGTATTGGCAAAACTGCTTCTGAATAGTAGTCAATTTTTGCCTTGTTGTAACTTGTAGGAAACTTCATGACTTGTCCCTTTCTTCTGGCAACAACTTCGAAAACATCCCTCACTACTCTGCATTCGGCAAACAAATTACTGTGACAAGGCATGCTGCCTTCTCACCGTGCATCCTTTAGATCGAATACCCTTAAAAATAGAAGAAAAACAAGCATTCAAATAAATATTTTTTTGCTGGTTTATGCTATTATATTTTTGCATCCCCAACTGTCACTGTCACTTAAAACAACAAATTATCCTGATTTATAGATGTGGTGTGAATCAGTTTAACATAAAAGACAAAATTGGTCATGCCTTTTTTAATCTCCTTCACGGCTTCACCTTTTGTAAAATTTAAGTACACAAAACAACAAATCACAAACTTGTTTCCAACACATAATCTGAATAATTTCCTCATGTATTAAAGCCAAATAACAGTATTGGGAAATGCCTCACACACAAATTATGAACATTATGCTTTCATCACCTACCATGTGAGAAAAAAAAATATCATAACTTATCTATCAATGTATGGTATATGACAGAAAATGCTTAGAAATTGAATAAATCTATGTAAAACGCACATGTGCATGGCATTGGGGGCTTGCACGTCGTAGGCAGACCAGCGGAGCGCCGGGGCAAACGGACAGTGAATTTAGGCGGTCAACGTGAATTGAAGTATTTCTGGATTTTAATAAAGACACTAGGGTTGGATTTTATAACAGAATCCTTTTTTATAGTTATGTTAACAATATTCATCAGGTAGTTTGGCCATGTTTTCGGTAACTTTCCCAATACAGAATTTGAATTCAAAGTACCTCAATCTAAGACAAAAGGCTCATCCTTCAGCGGGTTTTCCAAAAAGCAGAGGCCTCTGCCCGGTTGTGCTGCTATATATTGCTCCAGCTTCTCCTCCAGGTGCTCCAGCTCATTATGCTGAATCAGCTGCATTTCTATCATCTTTACTGGCAGTGACTGGAGTGAAGATAAAATGAAACAATGTTTTTAAAATAAAGAAATTTTACTTGTGCTTGTGACTTTATGGGTGTTCCTGGCTCTGGAGACCAAGCCAATTAAGCCAGTTATTTAAGACAATTAGAACCAGATCTAAATTTATTAAAAGCTTACCTTGTCAGTTCCATTCATTTTGGGGAACATTGGCATTGCTGATGCCCCTTGAATTTATATTTACCAGTGAAACAAGTGATGGACATCATTGCTATGCCTAGAGCCTGGCATTGGCATATCATGAATTTTTAATAACTAGACTAGTGTAGGCCTAGACCTATAGTCTACACTAATTAGCGTGTGTCATGGCATTGTTGACAACAATACAAAATTAAACATGACAGTCATACTCAGATATAGTCTACTCTAGGCCCCCTAGGCCTAACTTCAGCCCAAGGGCATTGGGCATTGGACTCGGACTCGACTCGGAGCTCTCTCAGTCCCTGAACTCTGGAATTATCATCATATTCATATTCATACGGTGTGAAAGTTGTAATTTTGTATTTGCCATTTAAAGTCATTTTATTTAGTATTTATTGATTTAGCTTGACATTGCAATAATGGAACAACAGAGGGCGTTTGTTCAAAGATTACTACGACAGCTCTTAAGTTTTTCTAGTTTAAAGGTCAGAAACTGGTTTGGCGCCACCTGTTGTTGGCTGATTTGAAATAATCATGTTTGCCACATGATTTCTGTTTTGTGAAGAAAATCTGTGGTTTTCTGGAGCATCCTTTGTTCCTGAGAGCTGTTTCTACAGTATTATGGAGGCACAGAGGTTAGTTAAACCACATATTTGAGCATTATGAAAATAAATGTAAAAAAGGTAGTTTTTAAGTTGTTTACATTGTATGAAACTTACACAGTAGCAGCAGTAATTTGTATGGCAAATGTATAACATGTGTAAACTGTGCACCCACACAGATGATAGTACAATTACCTTACCAGAGATATTTATTGAACATTTAATATGTCATACATCTATAATTGATGTTTTGGTTTTGCTTAAAGTTGAACGAAATAGTAAAGTTAAACGTATGATGCAGAAGAAGACATTCTATGATGAAAACGGATGAGGAATGTGAGCATATTTGTGTGAATGACAGGTCAAGGTTATGACTTTGTTATTGTGTTCCTTGACTATGATAAAGTCATTCAAGCTCGCTAAATATGGTCACATTATTAGTTGAAACCGTGTTAAATCTGAATTAGACATGATAAAGATAATGTAAGTTTAATTGTTTGTTAGCTATGACATTCTACCTAAAGTTCAGAGAGATTTGTCAAGTGTCTGACTTGTTATATAAGATTAACAAGCAAACATGAAAAGGAGTTAGACACTGATTTCAGACAATGCCTTTGATTTAGTAGAATGCTATAGCTGCTTTAATATTGTGAAACTTATATTCATGAACACATACTTATTATGCATTCCTGTTATGCTTTATCATGTACAGTTTTCAAGGAGTGAAGGTACAGCGAATGATTAAACGCCAAGGAGAAGAAACTGACACTCCCGTACAAAAAGTTGAGTCATTGTAATTATTCAGCCTCGCAAGCAGTCACGTACGGCCTAGTCTAGGCTCTGTCTCTATATCTAGCAATCTTGAGTGGAGAATTTGCTGAGATAGATCAAATACAGAATGGTCATCGTTTTCTTTTTAACTTTCAGGCAGGATCAAGTTTGGAATTTGAAGGGGAAAAGATTTGAAAGAGACGATGGAAAGATTTCCTTTTGCGACAGCCACCTAAAATCTAGGCTAATCCTATTTCATGTTTTATAAATCATATAAGTCTTAGATAGACCTTATATCATTCTAAGCTGTACCCGTATTTTTGTTTAATTTAGGTGGCTGTAGCAAAAGGAAATCTTCCCGAGACGAATTCAAAGAATCGTAGTCTATTTTAAAGTCAGCACAAATGTTCATGCATGGGACTGATTGGAGAACAAAACTAATAGGCCGTCGGATTTGAAAACACCGAACATTTCATGGTAAATGGAAATTTATAAAGCATATCATATATTGAAATGTCAATAAAGTGAAGAGTATGGATTCGACTACATGTACATGTTTTATACTTACGATTTTAAGTAAAGGATCGAGAAAGTGGGAGATTTCAATTGCACTAAAATCGGGCTGACCAGATGTTATCGCAGATTGTTTTGGCGGTGAAATATTTGGATAAAATTAATCGAGCGAAAACTATCTCCACGCAGTGCTGCATCCTGATTGGTTGATACCTCTCAGACCTGGTTTGAGAAATTACAAACCTCCCCTCTGAGCAGTCTGTAAAATTCGGGTCTGATGACGTACATACACCTTGGTCTGAGGACAAACCTCCTTTGTGAAATGTAATTTCAGACCAAGGTCTGAACTCAAACCTAAAACGCGTCATATGACGTACAAAAACCTTGGTTTGTCGACAAATATCCTTTGTGAAATGTATTTCAGACCAAGGTCTAAAACGCGTCATTTGACGTACGAAAACCTTGGTTTGTCGACTAACCTTCCATTGTGAATTCGGGCCAGTTTATCCACAAACCTCCTTTGTGAATTCGGGCCATATGTGTCATGCTGACATATTATTCACCTATTCCATGTCGATCTATTTACAAAGTGCAGCGAGGCTTATCTTTTGCCCATAAATCTGCATCATGCAGTGACAATGGTTTATATTTTGTCCCTCTTTTTGCCTATTTTGCGCGACATGCAAGCATGCGTGAAAAGTGTCGTTAGCTTTGTAAAGGCATTCGTGGTGTCAGGTTCGGTTTAGTTTGGATGATATATACGTAGACGCCATCTTGATTTGCACAAATCACCAGTACATTGTCGAATAGTTCTACTTTAAGCGAAGTTTAAACATAAAAGAACAGCCAATCGAGGGGGTGAACTTTCTTTCGAACTTCAAAATACGAAGATAAGAACAGCAAATTTTGAATTGTAGGAAGTGATCTGGGTCGTTTTGATGGGGTGTGGACAATTATTATTCCGTAAACACGGAAATAAAAGAAAAATCGATTAAACGGTCATGAAACGAGCGTAAAACGAGTAAGAGACGTAAATGGAATGATAATGAAGTGAGATCAAGAGAGAGAGAGGCAGAGACAGGAGGGTACCCTTAAAAAAAACCTAATGGTATTTGTTTGAATGGTAGCATCAATCAGTGGCGGATCCAGGGGGGGGGGCCGGGGGGCCCGGGCCCCCCTTTGAGAAAAAAATCATGTAAAATCACGTGATTTTTACCTTTTTTGGGGGTTGGGCCCCCCCCCCCCTGGCGCTCAAGGGGGGGGGTGCAAATCGAAAATTTTTTGAGGATCAAAAAAAAAAAATGTGCTCACTACCCCCCCTCCCCCCCCCCCCCCCCCCCCCCCCCCCCCCCCCCCCCCCCACTGGGCGAATTTTTGGCAGGCGCGTTTTTCAAATTTTCGGGAGCAAAAAAAAAAAAAAAAAAAAAAAAAAAAAAACTGAAAAAAAATTGCTCTGTAAACCCCACACCCCCCCCCCCCCCACTGAGCGACTTTTCGGCCGGCGCGATTTTTAAATTTTCGGGAGCAAAAAAAAAAAAAAGTTGGGCCCCCTCCCCTAAGAAATCCTGGATCCGCGCCTGGCATCAATGGTAATTCGTATTTCAATGGTGTGCCAATGGTGGATTCTGTATGGTGAATGATGTTTCAATGGTGGTGTATGATTGTGAATGGTGTTTCAATGGTAGAGTCTGTATGGTGAATGGTGTTTCAATGGTGGAATTGTATGGTCAATGGTGTTTTAATGGTAGAGTCTGTATGGTGAATGGTGTTTCAATGGTGGAATTGTATGGTCAATGGTGTTTCAATGGTGGCGTCTGTATGGTCAATGATGTTTCAATGGTGGCGTCTGTATGGTGAATGGTGTTTCAATGGTAGAGTCTGTATGGTGAATGGTGTTTCAATGTTGGAATTGTATGGTCAATGGTGTTTCAATGGTGGAAGTGTATGGTGAAAGGTGTTTCAATGGTAGAGTCGGTATGGTGAATGGTCAATGGTAGAGTCTGTATGGTGAATGGTGTTTCAATGGTGGAATTGTATGGTCAATGGTGTTTCAATGGTAGTGACTTTGAGAAAACTAGGTGTCCCTCATACAATTTGCTCTGTGATTCCGCTTTATTTTTCGAGAATTTTTCTTCATGATCAACGTACAAAGCTGACCAACTGCAAGGAATAATTCCCTAGTCCTCAGGAACAATGATGGATCTTTAGTTTTTTCTTCAATTTGGAGTAATTTTGGATCTGATATGTGTCTCTTTACCGTGAGTAACTGCCGTTTTGTGCCTGTGGTCCCACTCATATGACTCTGTGATGTACATTATTATACATTTGCTTACATGAACAGCCTGTTATTGTTAATTAAAGCAGCTTATAAATCATTCTATTTTATTACAAAAATTGAAATATTTCAGTATTAGGGACACACCTTTAGAACTTTTATCAAGTTATTTATCTGATCGTAAACAATTAACAATTATTAATGAAGCTGCCCTTACAACAAACATTTCAATGGTATACCAATGGTTTACCATTTTCAAATATTCAAATTCAATAGTGTAAATAGTACCATTCATCTACCATTGGTGCTTATGCAAATGAGCGTCCAAAATTATTATTAGGTTGAATGGTATTTCACTGGTATTTTGGGGGCTGCATCTCATTGAACGTGGTGTAAAGAAAAGGGGACTATAGGGGGAGAGAGAGAAGACGGTTTGAAAAGAGAAAGACGTGCAAAAAGAGTAAGAGAGAGAGAGGGGGTCAATAATAAAGACATATGTGCCTGGCTCTCACCAGACGGTGTTAATAGAGAAAGATGTGTAAAAAGAGTGAGAAAGAGTTAGAGAGAGAGAGAGAGAGAGAGATGCGATTTGAAGATAGAAAGATATGCTATTAGAGTTAGAGCGCGTGTGTGTGTGAGAGAGAGAGAGAGAGAGAGAAGGAGAGAGTCAACTAGAAATGCAATCGTGTCACAACGATGTGCGTGCAATGACGCCATGTTTCTACGTGTCAAACGAAAGAGCTTCTCTCGTCCTATCCAGAGCAATTTGTACGAAGTCTGTAGCTTCTGTGAAATTGGAGATAGGTAGGGTGAAAGAAAGGCCTCAACAGTGACCTTGATGGGATGGTAGTGACTATGCCTACGAAGTTTGAAAGAAATTGGGATAGGGGAAAGGACGTAGTAAGGGCTCGCAAGCACTGCGTGCAAAAACCAAGGGGATTTGGTGCATGTTCGTCATTGCAATAAAAATCGTTCTGGGGGTCAAAAGCGTGAACCCAATATGCCCCATAGACAATGCGTGTAATGCATGAGCGGAAAACGTACAGGATCTGTATTATGACCAGAGTTAAATTGTTTTTTCTCTCTCTCTTTATGTCTCTTTATGGGCCGTATTTGGTATCATTAGAAAGAAAATTTCATAATTGTTATTGTAAACCACTCTTTTTACTTCTATGATAATCCTATCGAAACACGTGATGTAAAATAGATTTATAGGACAAAATGGCGTCTCAAATGGCCCCATTGACCAATTCTAAAAATCCGGCCATGAGGTGCCCTGCGTATTGGAACTCGGCATGTCACTGCAAATTTTCAAGGAAAAAAAAGGACGTTTAAGGGGCGAAAAGCAGTCTGAAAAAATGACGTCATAGCCGATACGTGTTAGATTCGGGCGGAAACTCGGCGGAATTCGTGTAGTGACCTTTGTTCAAATGCGATTTATTCACAATTTTCTGTGTTAACATATACTATACTTGGTATCATGCAAAAGGGCACTTCATTGCGGTCAGTATGACACCATTGTTATCTTCGCGCAATGTATTGCACGCATTAAACGCGCTATTACGTAATGCATAGTAAATTCATCATTTTTGGCGATAACTTTGCGCTGACATATTCGAATTTTACCAAACTTGGCGGACAGTTGTCACGTATATGGATACATATGTCTGCCAAGTTTCATTGATGTAGGTATAAAGATTGCTAATTTAGAGCAATTTGAAGTTATTTCTCAATTTTCTTGAAAATGGCGAATTTGGAGGGCTTTTTTCGCAAAGTCGGTCAGTGTTAGGGTATATAATTTTGTATATGGCTTGAAAGGGCATATCTTCAAGTATCTAAATCCAAAAAAGGGTACGGGTTTGCCAAGCCATAATGGAGATACGGCCACAGAAAGAAAGCCAATTCCCAGAACTTTAGAGGGCGCTATTTATGTTTTGCAAAGCCATTGGAGCGTGAAATTTGGCATGGCTATGTGCAATTATGAGAAAAAGATACTGTGTGATTTAAATACAAAACAGAATTTATATGAGAAAGTTATGGCAGTTTTAGATTATTTAGGGGTCAATTTTTCAAGAATTTAAGATATTTTTGACGGAGTCGGTTTCAGATTTGAATTTTGAGTACGAAAATGGCATTTTGAAGGGCAGGTTATACGTCGCAGATTAAAGAACATCTCTTAGACTATCTAGAGGACTTTGTTAGAAGATTGTAGGATCTAGGATACTGGAGATAGGAAGGAAGAAAGAAAGGCCTTAAAATGGACCGGAAACGGACAAAATGGCGCCTGGACGGTTATGCATGAGTGATTTCGAGAATCGAAGAATGTAGTGACCTTGAAGAGATATTAGAGACTATGCCTATGAAATTTGAAAGGAAACGGACATGAGAAAAGGGCATAATTAGTGATAACAAGCACTACGTGCAAAACGAAAGGGATTTTCGGACGATAAGGAAAAGGAGGAAAAGGAGAATATTAATGGGGCAGAATGTGAACGAAAACAAGGCAATGACGAAGGTCGTCATTGCAATTACTAGAGAAACAGTACATACGGTAATTCTGTCTGGAACCAGAAGGGAGTTAACACAGAGTTAACACCCTTCTGGCTCTTACCAGACTATAATGATAAATAAGAGAGGTTCTTTTTGGTTTGTTTGTGTGTGTGCCACTAATGAGGTGTGTATTCACATTCAAACATCAAAATAAAGCTGTTCGAACAAATATTATTGACGTACAATGTTATCAATAGAAATCACATATTTTCTCAACTATACAATATTTTGATACTTTTCATCTAAAGTGCCTTTAACAGTTTCTCTAGCAACTTTTGGACTGGCTTTTTAGCTGTTCTGTTTACTATTTCTCTTTCAAATATTATTTTAGTTTTAAACAGTTATCATTGAATCCATACTTATTCCGGACGACTAACATTTTGTAAATACACCAGAATGCAACCGTTGTTCCAACGTCTACCTTTCAGTCAATAATAATGATAAATGAGAGAGTGTTAATAATGAAAGAAAATGTGGTTTTGAGAGAGAGAAAATGAACAGTTTTAATTACGTTTAATAGCACCAAGTTTTACACAACTCTTCACAAAGCACAAAGAGCAGAATACATTGACATTTATGTGACAATTATGTTACGTTTCGCTCATAATGATAGTATACTATTCAGTGAGTCTCGCGGCCTCAATACACACACATCAATGACGTTTTGCATAATTATGAAATAGTAAATGCTAATACAGTATTCTGTGGCGGGGGCGTGGGAGGGGATTAAAAAAAAAATCCGTGAAATCAATCCTTCCCCCCCCCCCCGTAAAATCAACGGCGCATCCCTTACCCTCGACGCACGCACACACACACACACACACACACACACACACACCCCTTTTTGCTTTGACTGGCCTTGTGAATGAAGCCAATATATTCCTAATGTGTAATGCTGAAATATTATTCACCCATTCCATGTCGATCTATTTACAAAGTGCAGCGGGGCTTATCTTTTGCCCATAAATCTGCATCATGCAGTTAACAATGGTTCATATTTTGTCACTCTATTTGCCTTTTTGCACGATACGCAAGCATGCGTGAAAAGTGTCGTTCGCTTTGTAAAGGCATTCGTGGTG
This sequence comes from Strongylocentrotus purpuratus, assembly GCF_000002235.5. Taxonomy (NCBI): domain Eukaryota; kingdom Metazoa; phylum Echinodermata; class Echinoidea; order Camarodonta; family Strongylocentrotidae; genus Strongylocentrotus; species Strongylocentrotus purpuratus. The sequence goes on from NW_022145607.1 coordinate 29,229,342, forward strand.
TAAGGTTCGGTTTAGTTTGGATGGTAATTATTTAGACGCCATTTTGATTTGCACAAATCACCAGTACATTGTCAAATATTTCTTCTTTAAGCGAAGTTTAAACATCAAAGAACAGCCAATCGAGGGGGTGAACTTTCTTCCGACCTTCAAAAAACGAAGGTAAGAACAGCAAACTTTAAATTGTAGGAAGTGATCTGGGTCGTTTTGATGGAGGTGTGGACAATTATTACGTCGTAAACGCGGAAGTGAAAGAAAAATCGATTAAATGGTCATGAAACGAGCGTATAACGGGTATGAGACGTAAATGAAATGATAATGAAGCGAAATCAAGAGAGAGAGGCAGAGAAAGGGGATTACAGCTAGAAGAATAGGGAGGGAGAGCAAGATAATCATAGGGAGACGGAGAGAGGGAGAGGGTGAAAGAGTAGATATATGTGCAGAGCCAGAGCTAGTGAAGGAGAGCAGGTGGCCAATCTGTTAAAGTTTACGGGCCACAGTTAACGATTAGAATAACTTGACGGGCCATATATAGTCTTCTACCCCTCCCCCGGCCCCATACACACACACTCATTCAATACGTGTACACATCTGCAACTTTGCACACACATAAACAAGCAAACAACAAAATCAGTGTAAAATCAGGCTTTTTTAGTGTGATTTCTGGGGCTGCATCTCGTTGAACGCGATATAAAGAAAAGGGGACTATAGGAGGAGAGAGAGAGGAGACAGTTTGAAAAGAGAAAGACGTGTAAAAAGAGTAAAAGATAGTGGTTAAATAATAAAGACAATTATGTGCCTTGCTCTCACCAGACGGTGTTAATAGAGAAAGATGTGTAAAAAGAGTAAGAGAGAGAGAGGGAGTCAATAATAAAGACATATGTGCCTGGCTCTCACCAGACGGTGTTAATAGAGAAAGATGTGTAAAAAGAGTAAGAGAAAGGGGGTCAATAATGAAGACATATGTGCCTGGCTCTCACCAGACGGTGTTAATAGAGAAAGATGTGTAAAAAGAGTGAGAAAGAGTTAGAGAGAGAGAGAGAGATAGAGATGCGATTTGAAGATAGAAAGATATGCTAAGAGAGTTAGAATGTGTGTGTGAGAGAGAGAGAGAGAGAGAGGGAGAGATAGAGATGCGATTTGAAGATAGAAAGATATGCTAAGAGAGTTAGAGTGTGTGTGTGAGAGAGAGAGAGAGAGAGAGAGATGCGAATTGAAGATAGAAAGATATGCTAAGAGAGTTAGAGTGTGTGTGTGTGTGTGTGTGTGTATGAGAGAGAGAGATAGAGAGAGAGAGAGAGAGAGAGAGAGAGAAGGAGAGAGTCAATTACTAGAGAAACAGTACGTACGGTAATTCTGTCTGGAACCAGAAGGGCGTTAACACAGAGTTAACACCCTTCTGGCTCTCACCAGACTATAATGATAAATAAGAGAGTTTTTGTGTGTGTGTGTGTGTGTGTGTTCCACTAATTAGGTGTGTATTCACATTCAAACATCAAAATAAAGCTCTAAGAACAAATATAATTGACGTACAATGTTATCAATAGAAATCACATATTTTCTCAACTATAAACTATTTTGCTACTTTTCATCTAAAGTGCTTTTACTTTTAACAGTTTCTCGGGCAATTTGTGGTCTGGCTTTTTTAGCTGTTCTGTTTACTATTTCTCTTTCAAATATTATTTTAGTTTTAAACAGTTATCATTGAATCCATACTTATTCCGGACGACTAACATTTTGTAAATACACCAGAATGCGGTCGTTGTTACAACGTCTACCTCTCAGTCAATATTAATGATAAATGAGAGAGTGTTAATTATGAAAAAAAATGTGGTTTTGAAAGAGAGAAAATGAACAGTTTTAATTACGTTTAATAGCACCAAGTTTTACACAACTCTTCACAAAGCACAAAGAGCAGAATACATTGACATTTATGTGACAATTATGTTACGTTTCGCTTATAATGATAGTATACTATTCAGTGAGTCTCGCGGCCTCAATACACACACATCAATGACGTTTTGCATACTTATTATGAAATAGTAAATGCTAATACAGTATTCTGTGGCGGGGGCGTGGGAGGGGATTAAAAAAAAAATCCGTGAAATCAATCCTTCCCCCCCCCCCTCCCCCCGTAAAATCAACGGCGCATCCCCTACCCTCGACGCACGCACACACACACACCCACATACACCCCTCTTCGCTTTGACTTGCCTTGTGAATGAAGCCAATATATTCCTAATGTGTAATGCTGAAATATTATTCACCCATTCCATGTCGATCTATTTACAAAGTGCAGCGGGGCTTATCTTTTGCCCATAAATCTGTATCATGCAGTTAACAATGGTTCATATTTTGTCACTCTATTTGCCTTTTTGCACGATACGCAAGCATGCGTTAAAAGTGTCGTTGGCTTTGTAAAGGCATTCGTGGTGTAAGGTTCGGTTTAGTTTGGATGGTAATTATTTAGACGCCATTTTGATTTGCACAAATCACCAGTACATTGTCAAATATTTCTTCTTTAAGCGAAGTTTAAACATCAAAGAACAGCCAATCGAGGGGTGAACTTTCTTCCGACCTTCAAAAAACGAAGGTAAGAACAGCAAACTTTACATTGTAAGAAGTGATCTGGGTCGTTTTGATGGAGGTGTGGACAATTATTACGTCGTAAACGCGGAAATGAAAGAAAAATCGATTAAACGGTCATGAAACGAGCGTGAACGAGTACTATGAGACGTGAATGAAATGATAATGAAGCGAGATCAAGAGAGATAGGCCGAGACAGGGGAGTAGAGCAGGAGAAGAAGAAGGGAGGGAGAGCAATAGAGGGATAGGGAGACGGAGAGAGGGAGAGGGTGAACGAGTATATATATATATATATATATATGTGTGTGTGCAGAGACAGAGCAAGAGAAGGAGAGCGGGCAGAACAAAGGAGAGGGGAAGGGAAACAGAACAAGAGAGAGGAGAGAGAGAGAGAGAGAGAAAGATGCAAAACATACACAATCTTTTCATGTAACCTTATTTTGCCATGACTCAAAGCGTTACAACTAATGGTCACCTTTGACGCTTCTTTGTTTACGTTCGGTATTATGATTTCAATTTGTTAGCGCCACACTTTCAAAAGCTTTCCCTGGATTCACATTCCGCATATTTAACGAATGATACAACTATGAACGCGAACAACCAACTCGTAGAAGAAAAGAAAAAAACTCTATTGCTAATGCCTAGGTCAAATTTGCCGCGGCAGCCGTGCGGTCTTAATTATATACGGCCAATAGCAATAATAGGACCGCCGCAGCTCTCCCACGGTCACATACGGTAGCGGTCACATTGTTAGGGTAGCCGAATGGCGTATCTTGAATTTGAATCTGCGACTGCCGTACGGCCTTTGAAGTGATCACGCATGGTCGCCTTAAGGCGTCCCTGCGGCGGCCGCAGCTTTGTCGACAAATACTAAGGTAGACGCAAGGTAGCCGCAATGGGCCCACAAGGTGGCCTAAGGGGGACCATACGGCGACCATGCCGCCAGACTAATGCTACCGCTCCACCCCTGGAGTATATTAAACGTAAGGCTACCGTACGCTCGACGTACGGTCGCCGTGGAACCGCTCTACGCGTCTAATCGCTACGGCGCGTCTAATCGCTACGGTGAACCTTGAAATGAAAACAGTTATAACTCCCACGGCGACCCGTCCGGTCTGTAGAGATAGGGATAAGCCCTAGGGTGACCCTGAGGACGCCGCAGATTCTTTGCGGCCGCTGCAAGTATCTCTCAATTTCGGAGGCGTAGGGCAGCCGTATCCTAGCCGTAGAGCAAATATGACCTAGGCATAAAGGACCTCTTCAAAGGTAGTTTTTACGGTGGATTTTGTCTAGGTTTGCTCCCTCGAGGTAAATTGTACCAACATCTTCTAGAATATAAAAAGCGGTGCAAATTTGCAATCAAGCACCATGCATTATACGTTCTTTTAGAGATGAAATAATTATGTAATCTAAAACGAATACATTTTTCCTACATGGCATGTTAAGATAAATCCGTTAGCAAATTAGATACTATTTTGGTATACAAAGTCATATTGACTGTTTCATGAATTTACCCAGCATTGATATTTGTTTCTCTTTAACAACACAGTATCCTTATGTCACCATGCCTGTGTCTCTTGGTGAATGGCGTGTCAGGATCGGCACGTTCATGCGCCGTCGGAGGAAAGAATATGACTACAACTACTTTTGGAGCAAACTTCACAACTTAATTAAAAAAAGCAAGAATGCGGAGCCACCCAAAGAAAACGACAATCCTGAGTGTAACATCTCATCTCGTACTGGCTCTTCACCTGATGCGAATAGTTCTCAAGGGAACACAGCCTGTCGACCTGCGTCTCCTTACAATGTCAACCTGAATAACGCTCAAACCGGGCATTCATGTGACGTCAGCATTAGCAGATGTAATGCTAATTGTCAGACTCGGTCACCATGTGACGGTCCAGAGTTTGATACTGTAACGGAGAGAGGATTCCCATGTGATGTAAAAAGACCCGGTCATAGCGATGTCTCTCACTCTGAGTCTTCGTGTGCTGAAAACAGTGGTTCTCCAACAGCAAATGAGACCAACCCTGTCCACGATAACACTGACATTCAGATCCCAGTTCCCCGACCCTGTGTAGAAGACGAATTGGACAATAGATACATAACCATTAATCTAGTGTCACATGAATACCCCCCTAATCCCGTTCAAATAATAGCACCACCTGAAGTTGTCACATCAGAATCGTACTCAGATGTACCTGTAGCCATCGCGGGTGAAACAGATCGTATCCAAACAGACGTGGAGGAGACATCAAGCTCTGCACCGTCGGGGATAGAGGACCTATCATCGGGCTTGCCACCTAAACCAAGGCAAGATACAACGAGAAACAACGAGCAATCAACACCATCTGTCAGGGTATGTATTTTCCAGGGCAACCCTATCCCATTGTTACAAAAATGAGACAGACGAAGAAAAAAAATATATATATAAATAATTTTTTTCAAATGTATACAATTCTTTCATAATTGTTTTTTAATAGGACACGGTAACTTAAAAAATCGGAGCTGCACAAGATGTTTTATAAAAGACAGTTTGATTGTTTCAATTTGCTATGGATTATTTTGATTTAACGTTAGTTGCACTATAATCAAAGGTAAAAGTGTCCTTTACCCTTTCACAGAATACTTATTCTTACGTGATTCTAAATGTATTTTGACAAATAACGTCTGATTATTATTTTGAAAATCGATTTCTTTTCATCAATTTCATTAAGGAATCAACGGAATATCATGAATCATCTTGTCCAATAAATACGTGAACAGTCATCCTTCATCACCTGTCAGTGCTATTTGTTGTATAATAATATTAGAAATGTTAAAATAAACTAGAAACCATTGATTAAAGAAACCGCCAGAAATACAATGCGGCACTAGGATATTATCTCAGTATGGCTTGTTTATTGTTTACAGAGTTCAAAGTGTGTCTTCTATTCGTAATTTTATCTTCGTTCTTAGGAAGTAACAGAGAATCACGTATCACCGAATTATCCGATCCCCGTATCAGGGACAACCAGCGGTGAAGCAGATACAATCAAAGGAAATGACTGTTCAGACATGACCAACATACTCTTATTGAGATCCGGTGACGTAGAACGAAACCCTGGTCCAAATAATAAGTAAGCAGCATGAAAGAGCATCTTTGGAAGATTAAAATCCATTGTTTTATATTCTACTGAACCTGAATCCGAGTTTACGATTATGTTTAATAACTGACAACTCTATTAGGCAAATTTTTACCCGATTCTGTAAAATATTTTAATTTGATACAGTAAAACACTGTATTTTCAAGTCAAAGGAGCAAAATAAAAATGTTTTTTATACCAAATCTCGCCAATATCTATAAGTGCTATCAGAAATTAATCATTCTTCTTATGTCTATAATTTAGCCCTGGCAGTCTGACCGAGCTCCAGCTCTATCTCCTTGCCGAAGGTATGGATCCCTCAGATTTTAGGAAGGTCGGACTAGCATTAGGATTCACTGAGGCTAAACTAAGTCAGTTTGAGAAAGACAAGCTGGGCAACTCCATGCTAGCTACCTATCAGATGCTTTGCGAATGGCGGAAGACAGTACGTGAAAGCGAGGCGAGGAAGACATTGGTCGACACGTTAGAAAGCATTAAGCTGGTACAGCTTGCTGATTGTGTACGAACAGGTAATAATGATGATAGTGGGTTCATGATTGTAAAGCGCTCATGTTATTATTATTATTATTATTATTATTATTATTTATTCGGCATTTCAAAATACAAGAACAATACAGAGTAATATGCAAATTACAGCAATTACAGGAACATATATATATGCATGATAAAGAAAGGACCTGAATCAGAGATGATGGGGCTGCCTGGGTTTGGAAAAGGTTAACTAAATTACCATGACCCACAGGTCTTCCTTCCCACACCCCTTCAACTCCATCCAGGTCAGGATAAGAAAATCCAAAGAAAACATATTATATAAATTAACAGTGTATAACTGGAAACTGGCAACACACTTGGTGTAATAAATGTAACATGAATGTCTCAAGCAATATAACATTCAAACTGATCATTTAAACATGTATAATAATTCAAATATATGATTGAATTATAAACAGATTGACAAAACTTACCAATAATTATGATCTAATTTGTCTGCCATTGACTGTACTAAGTAATTCAATTAATTCGTAAAAAGAGTCGGATTTCATTATTAATTAATTAAAAAACAACTATTAGACAATGATTCTTAAATAGTCGTGGAGACAAATACATAGTGAGACTATAATAATTGAGATCAAGAATATTCTTATATTTATACAAATAAAAATTATGAGTTAAATTAATTACATGTTCAGAGTATGACATAGACCAGAATCGAATGACCAAGTGAAAAAGAAATTAAAGAAAGTAATGCCAGATGACATCAAGAATGTCAAGATCAAGAATATCCTTGCAATTATACAAATAAAATTATGAGTTGCAATAATAACATAGAGTAAGGGCAAGGGCAAGGGCAAGAACCGAATGACCTAATGAAAGTGAAAGTAATGCCAGATGGGTATACTAAACAAAATCATGTCACCTGTTAGGTGGTATAGAAAAGATTGTAATGGAATTTAAAGAACAGAGAAAATTTCCTGACGAAGAAGAGTGAGAAGCTTTGAAATATTTCCAGAAACAATTTCGTCTTTGACATGTGAGGGAAGACTCTCCCAAATAATGGGAAATCTGTGAACTGCAGTTTGGTGAAGACGTTCGGTTCTTGCCCTGAGGTGTTGGAATAAAATGGTATGTTCACTCTGGCGTGGTCTTATGGCTACATTCTCATTCACTGCTTCACACCACACGATACCGTAGAGACTTTTAATTACGAAGGAAATCAAGAGATATTTCCTTCTTGATTCCAGGGTAAACCATGCAAGGTTTTGGAGACGTTGTGGATAAGGCATTTCTTGACGCCTTTGTTTCAAAATCAGTCGTGTTGCCCTCCTCTGAACTCGTTCCAAGGCTTCCACATGTTTTCTTGTGTAAACATACCAGGATGGAACTCCATATTCCAAGATAGGCAACACGAGTGATTTGTACAAACATAACAATGCCTGCTGGGACACGCCCCTACCCAACCTAGAAATGAGACCAAGCATTCTGTTTGCCTTCTTAATTACATTATTAACTTGGTCATCCCATGTCAGGCTGGAATTGAGGGTAATTCCAAGGTACTTGATTGAATTCACTTGTTCAATTGTGTTATCATCAATGGTGTACTTTGTCTTTTCGACATTTCTCTTACGAGGGGCAATTCTGAGAACTTTGGTTTTCGTAGCATTAAGTTGCATTTTGTTAATGCTGCACCAGTTTATGACATGAGTAATGTCTGCTTGGAGCATTTGCATATCAGTCTCACTTCTAATTATGCGGTACAGAAGCGTGTCGTCAGCAAAAAGCACACATTCCGATTGGACTACATGGGTGATATCATTAACGAACAAATTGAATAGCCGTGGTCCTAATACACCTCCCTGAGGTATTCCCGAGGTCACTATTGACCAATCAGACCGTGATCCTCGGAACTGGACAGTTTGTTCCCTCCCACAAACAAAAAAACTAACCCATTCCCAGACATTACTTTGAATGTTATATTTCTTAGCTAATTTATTGAGGAGAAGATCATGGGGCATGCGATCAAAGGCTTTGCTAAAATCCAAGAAAATAGCATCAATTAGAGGGGTGGGTGTTACATCAAGGGACGAAAACCAGTCATGTGTGATGTTGAGTACTTGTGTAGCACATGATCGTTTGGGTGTGAATCCGTGTTGTTTGGGGGAAAGTAGACCATATGTCTCAACATGTGCTACAATACATTTGTCAACAAAGGTTTCCATCATTTTGCAAACAACAGAAGTGAGCGCAACTGGGCGATAATTGCGAAAATCAGAGGGATTGCCAGATTTATGAACAGGAATGACAATCGATTGTTTCCATTGTTTGGGTAGTTGACCTAGTGAAAGTGAAATTTGGAACATGCGTTGTAATACTATGGATATGGGCTCTTTCACTTTTTTGAGGAAAACAGCCGTAATCCCATCAATTCCGGGTGATTTATTCAATGACAAGTTATCAATGAGCTTCACAATTTCACATGTAGGGAAATCAAGGGTATTCAATGGAGCAATAGGAAAGTCACAAGCACTGGGCAATTCAGGAACATTATCAGGGTCAGATTGATTAAAAACTGAAACAAAATAATCAGAAAAACAATTAGCAATCTCCTCGGGCTTGTTCAGTACATTATCTTGATCAGAAATTATAGGTGGAGTTGGGTTGCGTCTCAGAGAGCGCATATATCCAAAGAATCGCTTCCTGTTATCATGCATACAGAAAAGACCATTCAAATAACGCCAATAAGACTTGTTAGATTTTTGCTTGGCATGATTGCGAGCTCTTTTGTACTTGTCCCACCATTCATTCCTTACGTCTTCCTCGTCTTCAAAATGAGATTTGGCTGAAACAAAAAGCTTCTTAGCCTTATTAGTTAGCCGTTTTATTTGCGGGGTTACCCATGGACAGAATTGTTTCTTATTCTGAACTTTATGCGGTATACAGTCATTGATAGCGGCTTGATACAAATCCAAAATCCTTCCCAGCTTTCATCTACATCATTTTGATTCATGAATAGGTCCCAGGGAGCAAGCCTAAGGAGATTGTTAAGATGCTCATAGTCCCCCTTTTGGTAGCACAAGAACTTCCGTATGATTGATTTGGGTAATTGAGGTGTAACAGTATGGAATGTGATCAATACTGCATGGTGATCACTAATTACACAATTTGAAGTAACATTAATACTTTGACAGAGCTCAGGACTGTTCACAAAAACAAGATCAATAATTGAGCCTTTACTTGGGTCATCAAGTTGTGGCCTAGTTACATCAGTAACACACTGGGTCATATTCATTGTTTCAAATATCTGAAGAAGTCTATCCCTATTTCTACAGTTTTCATCTTTCCAATTCACATTAAAGTCTCCGACGAAGACTATACCTTGATATTTTCTACTCAAATTTTGCACACTATCGACTACTGTTTCTAGTTTATCAAAGAACTCAGCCTTTGAATTGGGAGATCTGTACACTGAGCAAACAATCCATTTCATTTTCTTCTTTAGAGTTATTTCACAAATGACCATCTCAATATCAGGTGTCTCAAGATCCGGTAGACGTTGCGGGAGGAGATATGATCGAACCGAGATAAGAACACCTCCACCTCTTGTGTTTGCTCTGTCATTACGGAAAATACAATAGTCATCAGGAAGCCCCAACTCACAATTTATGATCCCGGCTCTTAAATAGCAAGGTTGCCATTATAGCAACTGTAAAGAATAAGATGAGCGGTATAGCGGATCAGTCAACGGACTGTTCGAGTCCCACCACGGCCTTAATTTCCTAAGTACATTCACCAGGGTGGGATGAATGGGTATCGCGGGCAGGAATTAATTCCTTGAAATGCTAGAGCACCATCATGGCAGCCATGTTAAATACGATGTAATTATTGTCGAGCGTGTCAAGTTAGACATGAGCGATATACAAGAACCTCTATTATTTAGCCCTATATGCTAAATTTATCAGTACCACTGCGTATTCCATTAAAACATTGCAACAAAGTGAGGAGTCTTGGAATATTGGAATATTTAATATTTACCCTAAGGGTGTCCTCACTTTTGTTGGATATATACATTTGTATATAGGGAGAGAGAGGGGTACAGAAGGAGAGAATGGGGGGGGGGAGGGCAATTCAGAATAATTTCTTTCATGCATCACTGACCTAAATATAATTTCTTAGAGAAATGTATCACGTTAGTAGCCCCACTAGAGTTTGGATCTTACTAAATAAGTAAGGAAATTCCAAAATACGCGGTAACGTTTGGGACCAAATGCCTTCGATTTTCATATTCATCCATATGGATAAACAGTTACAATAGAGGAATCTCCGTCTAGAAAACAGGAAAATAGAACGTGTTTATGATAGATGCATTTCATTAGTTCATGGATTAAACGAATAATAATCCAGGAGCATAGCTTTTGAAACTAGAAATCGTTTTTATCTTCTTTAGTATAAAATACACACGATCATGCATATTTAATATGACGTTTACCGCAAGCTTTGCTCAATTGAATATTGTATAAAACCCGACCAGATAACCAGAAAGGCCTGACATCTTAGTATCGACCCGAGTAACCCTTCCCTGTGGCAGTGACATCAGGGCACGATGTCAATCCAGTAATCAATGTGAAAGCCCCTATCTAGGAAATAAATGATTTCTCAGCGATTGATCATGATCCACAAGCAAATTTAAATTGAGATTTGGGAATTTACGTATTGATATAACATTTCTGTGATTTATGGTTAATGTATTTTTGGGGAGGACTGCTCTTTTGTTATTTGTTTTATCTTTAAACACAACGTTTTTGTCTAGTAACTTTAGAAACAACGTTCTTTACCATCCTATCACAGGTCAAGTCGGTGATCACATACCCTCAATGACAGAGGAGGAAATCCAACGGGTTGCTGAAGAGGTCAAACGCTATTATGACATTAATCTTTGTCAGATTCAAGCTAATCCACTGAACACCGAGCTTACCGTTAAATTAGAACAGATCTTCACCAATCTAACGTTGATGGAAGAAGACAAAGGTACCAAGCACAAAACACCGCTTCTATACGATGACCTCCTCAAGACGAAAGTTAACGGGAACTATCCTAAACGCTTGTTGGTTGAAGGTGAAGGTGGTGTAGGGAAAACCACTTTCTGCGCCAAGATCGCTTGGGACTGGATCCACGGAAAAGGATATCAAGATTTCAAACTGGTTCTTGTCGTCCTCCTTCGCGAAGCAGAGGACAAGACTGTGGGAGAGATAGTGAAGACGTATCTTTCTGACAACAATCCGGTCACAGCCAAGCAGCTAGACAAGCACATCCTCTCAAATTCGGATGAAGTCTTTCTTGTCCTGGACGGCCTAGATGAGTCTACTGTCGATCTTAACAGCAATCAGCAAGTCGCCCGCATCACTTCCAATCGTCTGTTCAATTCAGGGACAGTACTAATAACATCGCGACAATGGAGATCAGATGAGATTAGGAAGAATGCCAATCTCAGAAAGGTGTTTGCTTTCATTGCTGTGGAAGGTTTCTCTGTTGAAAACCTCTCTTCCTACATCACCAAGTTCTTTCATCCAGACACAGCTTCCTCTGAAGATCTAAACCTATTCATATCAAACAACGATGTGATCAGAGAGAACATGGCCCCCTATCCCATATACACAGCCATGCTGTGCATAATGTGGAAAGAATTTGATGGAGAGCGCCGAGAGGCAATGTCCAAGCTGCAAACATTCTCCCAGCTATTTGATGAGATGATCCACTTTTTGGTTGATCATTACCTATCGAAGCACATTCCATCTTCAGGTATTGTTGAAGGCAAATTAAGGGAACATCGTTCAGATATTCGTCATCACCTACTTCAGATTGGCCGCGTTGCCTTCCAGGGTCTTCTGGAAAGACGGTTGGTATTCACAGAAGAAGAGTTTCAAAGCTGTCCAGAGTCTATAGATGTAGGTTGCAAAGTTGGTGCGCTCACCAGAGAAACGAAAGTTCTTCCGAGGCGAGACAGAAGAACTAATCCAAATTTAGCAGTTCAATCGGTGCAGTTCCCTCATAAGCTCTTCCAGGAATATCTATCAGGAATTTATCTTGCATCTCTTTACAACTCAAACCGTAATGAGTATGACGGGTTGGTGGCGAAAATCATAACTGAAGCAAGAGAATACCGCTACCTCCTGTACTTCACCTCGGCCCAGCAGAAGGAGATCGGATTGGATATCGTATCACATCTCACAGCAGGAAAAAAAAAGCGTAGACATGATGATGACTTCGTCGTCGTCGTAGATGTAGCATACGAGAGCCAAGACCAAACAGTGGCCAAAGCAGTGGCGGATCATCTCTCTTCTGAGTCCAGCAAGACACTGAAGATCATTGAGGAGATGCAGGCACACACAGTATCAGGGCATATCTTCATCATGAATCATCGTGAAGTGGTAAGGAAAGAAACGTCGAATTTTTGCAACTTAGACTTAGGATAACGTCGTTTGGTTTGAACACTTAACTGTATACATATACCCTGTATACTAACGATGCGCAACGCGTTCTGTATAAACTTCTATTCACCCAAATGTTGAAAAGAAGCTTGATACAATCAATTTTCTTGATGCATGTTCTATGGATCTAGTGTGGGTGCAACTCTGATTATCATTTTTTATCTGAAAATTGCAATGTACACGAATTTTGTTTCACTATTATTATCTACAAGAGTTAATAAGTATTAGGATTTAAGTCTTTTAATAGGAGTTGCGATTTATTGTTATTGTAGCACAACCGATCTTGTGTGTATTTGCAATGAAATCTTGTTTAATAATATAACACTTTTAATATCACGAACTCCAATAGGATTTGCACGTGCATACTGTTCAAACCAGTAGGATAAAAAGCCAACTTGAATTATTATGAGATAACGTACAGAACTCAGTAAAGTTTACATTTGGTAGGATCAGAATAATTCCTTTCAAATGCAAAGTGTTATTTTAAAGTTATGTGATGTTCTTCGTGAAATATAGATTTTTGAAAGCAGAATAAAAACCAAAGGGAAATGGAAGGAAAAAAAACATATAAACAAAATCAGTTTCTATTAAGGTGACTAATAAGGATAATATGGTATTATTTTTATGATTTACGTTTCTAGCCTCACAATATTATTTGTGTTCATGTACATTGTAGGATCATCTGACTATTGAGAAGACATGTGGACGGACGGCTTCAGAGGACCTGGCTGAATACATGTGCTCATCACGTACACTGAGATCTGTGACGATCAGTCGTACTATGCATGATGTCTTCTACTCGGTGCTTGTGAATAAAGCAGTCGATTCCAAGGTCAGTATACATGTGTATTATCCACGTTCTGGTATATTTGGTACATCTTACTTTTAAAAGAAATGGATGCCATATTCAGTCAGGATAATAATTTGTCCGGTGTCATAAGATTAAATTAGGAGAATACTGGAAAATAGAGGTTTGTTTTTAGAAAAATAAATTTCAATTTCAGACTTTATCCTTTATTTAAGTACACAAAAAAAGAAAAATACTCCATTAAACTATTTATATAGTACTTCTGTTTAAGCTAGTGGGTTTCCACCCCCCAAAAATCTTCATCTTTGCTCGCTCTGATCATGATAGTTAATGATAGTTCATGATAGTTAAAATTTACCGTTACTTTGTATATTTTGATTTTTATATTGCGAAATAAAATTGAATTGAATTGAATTGAATGATGACCCAATTTTTCCCTAGTACACTGTTGGTTATTATGGTGGAATTATTATTTTAACCCTAAGTTATGGAATGATTTTGACAATGGGTTATTCCTCATAGAGCTAGGTAATAGTATACTCTCTCAGATTTTATTGAAAAATAATGTGTTAGTGTTTGTTTTGCGAGACTGCTAAAGCATGTGTGTGCTACTATGATAATCAACTAGGGGACCTACGTCCTGAAGTCATAACTGACAGTAATGAAGATTAATGCCTGATAAAAAGGCACTTATATAGCACATCGACACGGTTTTAATCCTGGGGGCTCACAGTAACGAGGCCATTGCTTAGCTTCTGAAACATGACTATACGCAGCGGGGGCTAGGGTACGTCGCCGCCACCACAAATACAAAAAACAAAAAAAAATGCAATAACCTATCAATAATTCATTGCATTTTGTCCCGGTCCCCAACATACAAAAATCCTCTATGTGGGCATGCCTTGAACCATAATGCATTGCCCTACAGAGGAATGTATCTTGTTGGGGACCGAGGGAAAATGCAATGAATTATTGATGATTTATTGCATTTTCTTTGTTTTGTGTATTTGTGGGGGCGGCGACGAACCCTAGCCCCGCTGCGTACAGTCATGATTTAGTGGCTAAGCAAAGGCCTCGTTATTGTGAGGCTCCAGAATAAAAACCGTGTCGATCAGCTATATAAGTGCCCTTTTGTGAGGCATTAATCATCATTACTGTCAGTTATGACTTAAGGACGTAGGTCCCCTAGTTGATTAGCATAGTAGCACACACATGCTTTAGCAGTCTCGCAAAACAAACACTCGCAAATTTGTATTCAATAAAATCTGAGAATGTATACTATTATTTAGATCTATTAGGAATAAATCATTGTCTTGAGGAGTTAATTTTTTCTTTATCTTCATATATTATCGATTTAATGTTTTACTTATTTATTATTTTTACTATTTTACGTATCGTATTTCCAATTTCTCTCATTGATGTGGAACGAGTCATTTCCTTACATAAGGTGATCAGATAGTCTCGTTTGGCTTGTCTTTCGTGCTTTTGCTTTCTTTTTCAAGTAATCTTCTACGTATTATTCAGTTTTTCTTTTCTCTGCTAAATATCTTAAGTAATTGCTTTCTTGTATACTTGGTAAACATTCCTTGTTTCAACAAGAATAAGGAATTTGTCTTTGTGTTGATTTCCTCTTTCCTGGACGTATCATTGTGTTATTCAAATTTTCTACAAATATAAATTACGCTTCTTCTATATTGTGATCGCCTATAAATTTATTTATTCATGATTTTTTTTTCGAATTGATATTAGCAAGTGTCCAATTTTATTTCTTCCGGATCAATCTTTGGAAGATTATTTTGATTTCCTATTTTTATCAATAATGGAAAATCACGTCTTAAAGTTGTAAATTCTACATTCCAAGATATCTCATGTGAAAGATTTTGTAGATGAAAAGCATAAAACTAATGATGAACGCTTCGTCGCTCCGTGGATAATTCTTCATAATTCCTTCATAATTGTTGATATTAAAATGTTCGTTTTCCAACGACCAATTTGTGTGCATACTAAACAAAAAGGCGCGCCTCGGGGTGTAGCAGCGGAGGCAAATTTCCCTTGAGCGTATGGAAACAGCCAGTCCTCTCGTAGCAGTCGATTTCTCTATAATATAACATATTCTTAATTCCATATGGCAATACGGAATGCGACGGGAATGCTGATGGAGAGACGTCCATTTAAATTATGAATGCCGATGAGAATACATTTTTTCAATTTTAACTTAACCTATAAAAATGAACAATCGAATCCCTTCATCTTTTCCTATTCCTTTGAAAACCGCAAAGTGTTCCATGTTTATTTGTTTTCACACTTTTATGTTATGTAAAATCACATTTTTAAAATACTATTTCAATCAAATTTCAAAATAACCTTTTGCATTATAAATGAATGAGGATGGTGACTGTATCAAGATGTAAAGTTTAAAAACATGTTCAAGTCGAGTAATGTCAGCAATTGTTTATCCAACATAATGCTACAATTATATGAGATTCGGATTTTGGACGCTCAATATGTGGACTCCCCCCCCCCCCCCATGGAAGTGCTGATGGAGTGACGGCTATTTATTAAGAAGTGCTCATGATACAAAATATATGAATTTAAAACCTACAAAATGACAAATCGAAACATTTCGTTCCCGTTGTTGTGATTGTGTTTTCCATTGGAAACTGCCAAATATTCTGAGTCTGTTTTCACACATTTGTGTTACGTTATTATGAAATAAAGATTTTCAAAGTAATATCTCTAGCAAATAGATTGTAAATGTAACGTATTGCTTTTGTAAGTGAATGAGGTTGGCGACTGTATCATCATGTAATGTTAGATATTCTTCAGTATATTAATGTCAGCAATTGTTTATCCAACATCATGTCGTATTATAACAACAGATTGAGACTCTGGACATCCGCTCTGGTGATCTCAGGAAATGTACCGATGCATCAAGTAATCTCGCTCAGTTCATCTGTAAGATGCCTCGTCTGATGAACCTGACACTCCGCGGTCAGTATCACGAAGACTTCTACTCAACATCATCGGCGATGGCATCAACTGCAAAGGTATTGATTTGGTCCTATATTTTAGGATTTAAGAAAATCACTTCATATTTGTTATACTTCAAGTGTGCCCTTTTCTGTATAGTCGCAAGGAAGTGGATTATTTTACTCTTGCAATTGGTACACAGTTGAGAGGAAGCAGGTAAGACAAATTAAATGTTTTGGACGAGGAAGCGAAAAATAAACTCTCCGTCATAATACAAAAACATACTGAAGATTATCAGATTGATAACAATTAACATATACCATATTTTACATTTCATATGACAATTCGGAATGCTACGGGAATGCTGCTGGAGAGATGTCCATTTTAATTGTGAATGCTGATGAGACTTAATATTTTAATTTAAAAACCTACAAAAATAAAAAAAAATTGAATCCCTTTGTCTCTTCTATCCCTTTGGAACCGCAAAAAGTTCAATATTTATTTGTTTTCACACTTTTATGTTACGTAAAATCAGATTTTCAAAGTACTTTTGGAATCAAATTTCAGAATGACGTTTTGCTTTGTGAATGAATGATGATGGCAACTGTATCAAGATGTAAAGTGTAAAAACATGTTCAAGTCGAGTAATGTCAGTAATCGTTTTTCCAACAAAATAATACAATTATATCAGATTGGGACTTTGGACACTCAATATGTAGACCGCCCCCACCCCCTATGGAATTGCTGATGGAGTGACGGCTATTTTAATTAAGAATTGCTCATGATACAAAATATATGAATTTAAAACCTACAAAATGACAAATCGAATCATTTTGTTCCGGTTGTTGTGATTATGTTTTCCATTGGAAACTGCCAAATATTCTGAGTCTGTTTTCACACATTTGTGTTACGTTATTATGAAATAAAGATTTTCAAAGTAATATCTCTAGCAAATAGATTGTAAATGTAACGTATTGCTTTTGTAAATGAATGAGGTTGGCGACTGTATCATCATGTAATGTTAGATATACTTCAGTATATTAATGTCAGCAATTGTTTATCCAACATCATGTCGTATTATTACAACAGATTGAAACTCTGGACATCGGCTCTGGTGATCTCAGTAAACGTCCCAATGTATCACGTGATTTGGCTCAGTTCATTTGTAGGATGCCTCATCTGAAGAACCTGACACTCAATGGTTCCTGTCACGATGAATTCTACTCAACATCTTTGGCGATGGCATCAACTGCAAAGGTATGGATTTGGTCCTATATTTTAGGACTCTAAGAAAATCACTTCATATTTGTTATACTTCAAGTGTGCCCTTTTCTGTATAGTCGCAAGGAAGTGGATTATATTACTCTCGCAATTGGTACACAGTTGAGAGGAAGCAGGTAGGACAAATTAAATGTTTATGGACGTGGAAGCGAAAAATAAACTCTCCGTCATAATACAAAAACATACTGAAGATTATCAGATTGATAACGATTAACATATACCATATTTTACATTTCATATGACAATTCGGAATGCTACAGGAATGCTGCTGGAGAGACGTCCATTTTAATTGTGAATGCTGATGAGACTTAATATTTTAATTTAAAAACCTACAAAAATGAAGAAAAAAATGTAATCCCTTTGTCTCTTCTATCCCTTTGGAAACCGCAAAAAGTTCAATATTTATTTGTTTTCACACTTTTATGTTATGTAAAATCAGATTGTCAAAGTACTTTTGCAATCAAATTTCAGAATGACGTTTTGCTTTGTGAATGAATGATGATGGCAACTGTATCAAGATGTAAAGTGTAAAAACATGTTCAAGTCGAGTAATGTCAGCAATTGTTTTTCCAACAAAATACTACAATTATATCAGATTGGGACTTTGGACACTCAATATGTAGACCGCCCCCACCCCCTATGGAAGTGCTGATGGAGTGACGGCTATTTTAATTAAGAATTACTCATGATACAAAATATATGAATTTAAAACCTACAAAATGACAAATCGAATCATTTTGTTCCGGTTGTCGTGATTATGTTTTCCATTGGAAACTGCCAAATATTCTGAGTCTGTTTTCACACATTTGTGTTACGTTATTATGAAATAAAGATTTTCAAAGTAATATCTCTAGCAAATAGATTGTAAATGTAACGTATTGCTTTTGTAAATGAATGAGGTTGGCGACTGTATCATCATGTAATGTTAGATATACTTCAGTATATTAATGTCAGCAATTGTTTATCCAACATCATGTCGTATTATTACAACAGATTGAAACTCTGGAAATCGGCTCTGGTGATCTCAGTAAACGTCCCAATGTATCACGTGATTTGGCTCAGTTCATTTGTAGGATGCCTCATCTGAAGAACCTGACACTCAATGGTTCCTGTCACGATGAATTCTACTCAACATCTTTGGCGATGGCATCAACTGCAAAGGTATGGATTTGGTCCTATATTTTAGGACTCTAAGAAAATCATTTCATATTTGTTATACTTCAAGTGTGCCCTTTTCTGTATAGTCGCAAGGAAGTGGATTATATTACTCTCGCAATTGGTACACAGTTGAGAGGAAGCAGGTAGGACAAATTAAATGTTTATGGACGTGGAAGCGAAAAATAAACTCTCCGTCATAATACAAAAACATACTGAAGATTATCAGATTGATAACGATTAACATATACCATATTTTACATTTCATATGACAATTCGGAATGCTACAGGAATGCTGCTGGAGAGACGTCCATTTTAATTGTGAATGCTGATGAGACTTAATATTTTAATTTAAAAACCTCCAAAAATGGAAAAAAAAATGAATCCCTTTGTCTCTTCTATCCCTTTGGAAACCGCAAAAAGTTCAATATTTATTTGTTTTCACACTTTTATGTTATGTAAAATCAGATTGTCAAAGTACTTTTGCAATCAAATTTCAGAATGACGTTTTGCTTTGTGAATGAATGATGATGGCAACTGTATCAAGATGTAAAGTGTAAAAACATATTCAAGTCGAGTAATGTCAGCATTTGTTTTTCCAACAAAATACTACAATTATATCAGATTGGGACTTTGGACACTCAATATGTAGACCGCCCCCACCCCCTATGGAAGTGCTGATGGAGTGACGGCTATTTTAATTAAGAATTGCTCATGATACAAAATATATGAATTTAAAACCTACACAATGACAAATCGAATCATTTTGTTCCCGTTGTTGTGATTATGTTTTCCATTGGAAACTGCCAAATATTCTGAGTCTGTTTTCACACATTTGTGTTACGTTATTATGAAATAAAGATTTTCAAAGTAATATCTCTAGCAAATAGATTGTAAATGTAACGTATTGCTTTTGTAAGTGAATGAGGTTGGCGACTGTATCATCATGTAATGTTAGATATACTTCAGTATATTAATGTCAGCAATTGTTTATCCAACATCATGTCGTATTATTACAACAGATTGAAACTCTGGACATCGGCTCTGGTGAGCTCAGTAAACGTCCCAATGTATCACGTGATTTGGCTCAGTTCATTTGTAGGATGCCTCATCTGAAGAACCTGACACTCAATGGTTCCTGTCACGATGAATTCTACTCAACATCTTTGGCGATGGCATCAACTGCAAAGGTATGGATTTGGTCCTATATTTTAGGACTCTAAGAAAATCACTTCATATTTGTTATACTTCAAGTGTGCCCTTTTCTGTATAGTCGCAAGGAAGTGGATTATATTACTCTCGCAATTGGTACACAGTTGAGAGGAAGCAGGTAGGACAAATTAAATGTTTATGGACGTGGAAGCGAAAAATAAACTCTCCGTCATAATACAAAAACATACTGAAGATTATCAGATTGATAACGATTAATATACACCATATTTTACATTTCATATGACAATTCGGAATGCTACAGGAATGCTGCTGGAGAGATCTCCATTTTAATTGTGAATGCTGATGAGACTTAATATTTTAATTTAAAAACCTACAAAAATGGAGAAAAAAATGAATCCCTTTGTCTCTTCTATCCCTTTGGAAACCGCAAAAAGTTCAATATTTATTTGTTTTCACACTTTTATGTTATGTAAAATCAGATTGTCAAAGTACTTTTGCAATCAAATTTCAGAATGACGTTTTGCTTTGTGAATGAATGATGATGGCAACTGTATCAAGATATAAAGTGTAAAAACATATTCAAGTCGAGTAATGTCAGCATTTGTTTTTCCAACAAAATACTACAATTATATCAGATTGGGACTTTGGACACTCAATATGTAGACCGCCCCCACCCCCTATGGAAGTGCTGATGGAGTGACGGCTATTTTAATTAAGAATTGCTCATGATACAAAATATATGAATTTAAAACCTACACAATGACAAATCGAATCATTTTGTTCCCGTTGTTGTGATTATGTTTTCCATTGGAAACTGCCAAATATTCTGAGTCTGTTTTCACACATTTGTGTTACGTTATTATGAAATAAAGATTTTCAAAGTAATATCTCTAGCAAATAGATTGTAAATGTAACGTATTGCTTTTGTAAGTGAATGAGGTTAGCGACTGTATCATCAGGTAATGTTAGATATACTTCAGTATATTAATGTCAGCAATTGTTTATCCAACATCATGTCGTATTATTACAACAGATTGGAACTCTGGACATCCGCTCGGGTAGACTTTGTTATCGTGCCAATGTATCACGTGATTTCGCTCAGTTCATCTGTAGGATGCCTCATCTGAAGAACCTGGCACTCGATGGTTTCTGTCACGATGACTTCTACTCAACATCATCGGAGATGGCATCATCTGCAAAGGTATTGATTCGCCCATATACTTTAGCACTCTAACAAAATCATTACTTATTTGTTATACTGGAAGTGAACTCTGTTCGATATAGTCGCACGGAAGTGGACAATTTTACCCTCGGAATTGGTACACCGTTAAGAGAAAACAGGTAGAGAGAGTGAACATTCTGTCATAATACAAAAACAGACTGCAGATTTTAACATTGATGGTGAACAAAATAATATATACCATTTTTTTTATTTCCATATGACAATTAGGAATGCTACAGGAATTATGATGGAGAGACGTCCATTGTAATTTCGAATGCTGATGTTATGTTACGTAAGATTAGATTTTTAAAGAACTATTTCAATCAAATGTCAGTATGACGTTTTGCTTTGTAAATGAATGAGGATGGCAACTGTATCAAGATGTAAAGTTCGGAAATATGTTCAAGGCGTGTAATGTCAGCAATTGTTTTTTTAAACGTAATATTACAACTAGGCCTATATAGATAGATAAATAGATAGATAGATAGTTTATTGGTTTCCACGATATCTCATTTTACAAAGAGTGTAACAACATATTGAAAATGATTATAACATACATGTACATACAATACCGGTACACACAATTCGGAATATTGTCCATTAAGTTGAACTTAAGAGATATAGTGGCGGAGCCTATGGAAAAGCAGAGCTTGTTGTGGGTAGGCCCCTTAACTCTTTGTTTGCTTTGTTCGCCGATTTGCACGGACGTAGGCGTGCCAACTTCGCATTTTTGCACAGATGTATACGAGTCAATTAGACATTCATAATACCGCTCGCAGTGTGTAGCCACGCGTTGCGTTTACTATTGTTTACATTGTATACATCGCACACTTTCCGGTAAACTGTTTTTCTTCATAGTGTTACATTCGAAATTACCGTGTATTTAGCGGTTTTCTTTGGATTTTTTTTACTGATGTTACGATGGCACCTGCTGGAAAACGTCAACGTGTGTTTAGTGTAGAGGAGGCTCGAGATCTTGTTACTATGGAAGCATGGAGCATGGACTCTGATTCCGACGAATCGAGCAGTGACGAAGACTCTAGTGATAAAAGTGTTCCCTGAGAGTAGACTGATAGAATAAGAATGAATAAAAATTAATGAAAGAGCTAGAGATGACAGCAAGAAAGAGAGTAGACTGATAGAATAAGAATGAATAAAAAAAATGAAAGAAGGAGATAGAGATGACAGCAAGAAAGAGAGTAGACAGTGATAGAATAAGAATGAATAAAAATAATGAAAGAAAGAGATAGAGATGACAGCAAGAAAGAGAGTAGACTGATAGAATAAGAATGAATAAAAATTAATGAAAGAGCTAGAGATGACAGCAAGAAAGAGAGTAGACAGTGATAGAATAAGAATGAATAAAACTAATGAAAGAAAGATGTATCCTGTCTTGCCGTCATCTTTATATCTTTCTTTTATTATCTTTATTCATTCTTATGCTATCAGTGTTTACTCTCTTTCTTTCCGTCATCTCTATCTTATTATTATTATCATTTTCCTATCTATATGTACCCTATGTCTTGCCGTCATCTGTATATCTTTTTCTTATTATCTTTATTCATTATTATGCTATGAGTGTAATACTCTCTTTCTTGCCGTCATCTCTATCTCATTATTATTATCATTTTCCTATCTATATGTACCCTATGTCTTGCCGTCATCTGTATATCTTTCTCTTATTATCTTTATTCATTCTTATGCTATCAGTGTTTACTCTCTTTCTTTCCGTCATCTCTATCTTATTATTATTATCATTTTCCTATCTATAATTATGTACCCTATGTCTTGCCGTCATCTCTATATCTTTCTCTTATTATCTTTATTCATTCTTATGCTATCAGTGTTTACTCTCTTTCTTGCCGTCATCTCTATCTTATTATTATTATCATTTTCCTATCTATATGTACCCTATGTCTTGCCGTCATCTGTATATCTTTCTCTTATTATCTTTATTCATTCTTATGCTATCAGTGTTTACTCTCTTTCTTGCCGTCATCTCTATCTTATTATTATTATTATTTTCCTATCAATATGTATCCTATGTCTTGCCGTCATCTCTATATATTTCTCTTATTATCTTTATTCATTCTTGTGCTATCAGTGTTTACTCTCTTTCTTTCCGTCATCTCTATCTTTTTATTATTATCATTTTCCTATCTATATGTACCCTATGTCTTGCCGTCATCTCTATATCTTTCTCTTATTATCTTTATTCATTCTTATGCTATCAGTGTTTACTCTCTTTCTTTCCGTCATCTCTATCTTATTATTATTATCATTTTCCTATCTATATGTACCCTATGTCTTGCCGTCATCTCTATATCTTTCTCTTATTATCTTTATTCATTCTTATGCTATCAGTGTTTACTCTCTTTCTTTCCGTCATCTCTATCTCATTATTATTGTTATTTTCGTATCAATATGTATCCTGTCTTGCCGTCATCTTTATCTCTTTCTCTTATAATCTTTATTCACAGTAAAGTCCTTTCATTTCATATCACTATTTCTCTCTCATAATGTCTCTCACGTCCGTTCTCCATATTTTATTCATTGCATACTCCACTCGTCAATCATTTCTGATAATAAGCTCTCTCACAATAAAGTAAATGGAAAACAATGCAATATAGTTTATATTTTAAGATTGATTCATTCTTTCTTTGTATATCTATGGCTGTGATAAATGTACTTGAAATCAATTTTATTGAGGGGTAAAGAAGGTGAGAGAACAGATGCGGTGAACATTCATAATGAGACATTTCAATAAGATGCTGATTATGTCATGTATATCACATATAATATATTATGCCTATACCATTTTTACATGCTCATACCAGTGGGCAAAATCAATAACATTCTCTTATTTCTTATTGACTTATCATGGCACAACAAAGAAAAACATCCCCACGACGTCCCTTTTCATGCCCCGCTAAACCGGACATTGACAATAACCTGGGGTAATAGGGATTTCAATGGGCAGATTAGCCCATTGTCAAGGGTGGCTGAGCGGGGTACTTTCAAGTCTCTCCCTATTGAACTTCTTTTCTTCAACAACCTAAATACTAACCTTCTGAATTGTTAGAATACTTGAGCAAGGTATGTAAAGAAAGGTAAGAAGTCCACCTTTCTAATAGATTCGATTTGAAGATGTCTTATCATTGCTAAATAAGAAATTCTAGAGGGATAAAAAACTGCCGTAAATAAGAAAAATTAAACATTATATAATTATGATTATTATAAAAATGATAATTCAAAATATAACAAATGACGGTTCATCGAAAAGCACGTTTTCCGGTCTACAACTTTGCTGCACAATATTTTTCATCATGATCATCCAGTGAAGAGTTATAGCCTCTTGATTCAGCAGAGTCAATAAAGATTCCCTCGAAATGTGTGACCCTAAAAGAATGTGGCACAGGGGGGTTTTTTAAGTGGCGCATAAAGAGTTAAACTACAAATGACATAATTAACTAAAGTAAAGCTTATAAAATACAAATACACGCTAAAACAGGGAAAGGGAGATTACATGGATACATGAACCGATACTCACAATTAACTACAAAAGACAAGGAAAAGGGAAGGGAATATATCTGCAGCGTTTTGAAACAATATTACAATATAGTTTGTTCTCGATATGAGTATATTATAAGCATAGTTGGTATGTTCATACCGTTAGTTACTCATTGTAATGAACAAAAGTATACAGCTTGGAGACAAGAATAGTCAGGAATCAGGAATGACAATATGTATTTAAATAATAACTTTTCAATTTTCTTCTGAATACATGTACACTAACAGACCTTTTAATCATAGAATCGAGAGAATTCCAGAACTTAGGACCTGTATATATTAATGTATTTTGAGCAAAGCGTGTTCCCGTTCTAGGAAGGTGATAGGAAAACGCCTCTCGGGTAGGATATTCGTGGACTTGATTTCTTTTCTTAAACAAATAAGATAGTGCCTGGGGCAGTTCGTTGTTATTCAGCTGAAACATGAGGCAGCCTAATTGTACATTAAATTATCCCGAACTCTCAGTACTTTAGTATTAAAGACAAGAGGGCTTGAGTGAGTACGAATAGGTACATTGCAAATTGTTCGTATTGCTCTTTTTTGAACAACCAGGATTTTGTCCAGTTGAAGTTTCAATGAACTACCCCAGGCAAGAATACCATAGTTCAAGTAGGGCAACATTAAAGTGGAGTACAACATTTGCAATACATATGATGGGAACATAGGTTTTAGTTTGTATATCACACCAGCATTTCTTGATAGTAATGAACACAAATAATTGGTATGTATTTTCCAGGACATTTTATCATCGATAAACAGGCCAAGAAACTTGGTCGATTTTACTTTCTTTTTAACATTGTTGAAATAGATATCTCCTGGTAAATCAGATATTGAATTGCTAAATTATATGAAATTAGTTTTGTCCAAGTTCAGTGACAGTCTATTCGCAAAAACACACTGTGTATATCAGATTAGGACTTTGGACACTCAATATGTATACCCCCCCCCCCCCCCCCCCCATGGAAGTGCTGATGGAGTGACGGCTTTTTTGATTAAGAATTGCTGATGATACTAAATGTATTAATTTATAATAATAATACTAATATAAATTCAAAACCTACAAAAGGAAAAATCGAATCTCTTCTTCCCCGTTGTTTTGATTGTGTTTTCCATTGAAAACTGCCAAATGTTCTGGTTCTATTTTTAACAGAATTGTGTTACCTTTTTTTAAATACAATTTTCAAAGTACTATCTCTATCAAATAATTTGTTAAGGTAACGTATTGCTTTTGTAAGTGAATGAGGATGGCGACTGTATCATCATGTAATGTAAGATATAATTCAGTATAGTAATGTCGGCAATTAATTATTCATCATGATGTCGCACTAATACAACAGATTGAGACTCTGGACATCCGCCCTAGTGATCTCAGTAAACGTCCCAATGCATCACGTGATCTCGCTCAGTTCATCTGTAAGATGCCTCATCTGAAGAACCTGACATTCTGGGGTTCCTGTCACGATGAATTCTACTCAACATCATCGGAGATGGCATCATCAGTAAAGGTATTGATTTGATCGTATATTTTAGGACTCTAAGAAAATCACTTTATATTCAAATACTGAAAGTGTATCTTTTTCTGTATAGTCACACTCAAGTGGATATTTTTACTCTCACAATTGGTACACAGTTGAGAGAAAGCAGATAGGAAAAGTTCAATAATTATGGACGTGGAAGCGAAAAATAAACTTTCTGTCATAATGCAAAAACATCCTGAAGATTATCAGATTGATAACGATTAATATATACCATATTTTTCATTTCATATGACAATTCGGAATGCTACGGGAATGCTACTGGAGAGACGTCCATTTAAATTGTGAATGCTGATGAGACTAAATATTTTAATTTAAAAACCTACAAAAATGAAAAAAAATTGAATCTCTTCGTCTCTTCTATCCCTTTGGAAACCGCAAAAAGTTCAATATTTATTTGTTTTCACACTTTTATGTTATGTAAAATCAGATTGTCAAAGTACTTTTGCAATCAAATTTCAGAATGACGTTTTGCTTTGTGAATGAGTGATGATGGCAACTGTATCAAGATGTAAAGTGTAAAAACATGTTCAAGTCGAGTAATGTCAGCAATTGTTTTTCCAACAAAATACTTCAATTTTATGAGATTGGGACTTTGGACACTCAATATGTGGACCGCCCCCCACCCCTTAATGGAAGTGTTGATGAAGTGACGGCTATTTTAATTAAGAATTGCTCATGGTACAAAATATATGAATGTAAAACCTACAAAATGACAAATCGAATCATTTCGTTCCCGTTGTTGTGATTGTGTTTTGCATTGGAAACTGCCAAATATTCTGAGTCTGTTTTCACACATTTGTGTTACAATATTATGACATAAAGATTTTCAAAGTAATATCTCTAGCAAATAGATTGTAAATGTAACGTATTGCTTTTGTAAGTGAATGAGGTTTGCGACTGTATCATCATGTAATGTTAGATATACTTCAGTATATTAATGTCAGCAATTGTTTATCCAACATCATGTCGTATTATTACAACAGATTGAAACTCTGGACATCCGCTCGGGTAGACTCAGTTATCGTGACAATGTATCACGTGATTTCGCTCAGTTCATCTGTAGGATGCCTCATCTGAAGAACCTAATACTTGAGGGTTTCTGTCACGATGACTTCTACTCAACATCATCGGAGATGGCATCATCTGCAAAGGTATTGATTCGCCCATATACTTTAGCACTCTAACAAAATCATTACCTATTTGTTATACTGGAAGTGAACTCTTTTCGATATAGTCGCACGGAAGTGGACAATTTTACCCTCGGAATTGGTACACCGTTAAGAGAAAACAGGTAGAGAAAGTGAACATTCTGTCATAATACAAAAACAGACTGCAGATTTTAACATTGATGGTGAACAAAATAATATATACCATTTTTTAAATTCCATATAACAATTAGGAAGGCTACAGGAATTATGATGGAGAGACGTCCATTGTAATTTCGAATGCTGATGTTATGTTACGCAAAATTAGATTTTTAAAGAACTATTTCAATCAAATGTCAGTATGACGTTTTGCTTTGTAAATGAATGAGGATGGCAACTGTATCAAGATGTAAAGTTCGGAAATATGTTTAAGTCGAGTAATGTCAGCAATTGTTTTTCCAACAAAATACTACAATTATATCAGATTGGGACTTTGGACATTCAATATGTGGACCGCCCCCCACCTCCTATGGAAGTGCCTGATGGAGTGACGGCTATTTTAATTAAGAATTGCTCATGATACAAAATATATGAATTTAAAACCTACAAAATGACAAATCGAATCATTTTGTTCCCGTTGTTGTGATTGTGTTTTCCATCGGAAACTGCCAAATATTCTGAGTCTATTTTCACACATTAATTTGTTTTACGTTATTATGAAATAAAGATTTTCAAAGTAATATCTCTAGCAAATAGATTGTAAATGTAACGTATTGCTTTTGTAATTGAATGAGGATGGGCGACTGTATCATCATGTGATGTAAGATATAACTCAGTATATTAATGTCGGCAATGGTTTATCTAACATGATGTCGTACTATTACAACAGATTGAGACTCTGTACATCCGCTCGGGTAGACTCAGTTATCGTCCCGATGCATCACGTTATCTCGCTCAGTTCATCTGTAAGCTGCCTCATCTGAAGAACCTGACATTCAGTGGTTCCTGTCACGATGACTTCTACTCAACATCATCGGCGATGGCATCATCAGCAAAGGTATTGGTTCGGTCATATATGTTAGAAATCTCAGAAATTCACTACATATTTTGTATACTTGAAGTGTACCCTTTTCTGTATAATTACACTGAAGTGGACTCTTTTACTATCGTAATTGGTACACAGTTGAGAGGAAGCAGGTAGGAAAAGAAGCGATTCAGGAAGTGGATACAAAAAGTAAAATTTCCGTCATCAAACAAAAGAAGACTGAAGATTGATAGTGAATAATATATACCATTTTTCTCATTTCAAATGACAATTGGGAGTGCTGCGGAATTGCTGATGGATAAACGGCTATATCAATTGTGAATACTAATGGGACTAAATACTTGAATTTAAAAGCCTACAAAAATGTAAAGTGAACCTCTTATTCCCCGTTATTTCGAATATGTAACATGTTAAAATCTGCCAAGTCTTAAATTAGGTTTTTCACAGTAATTTTTCAATCAAATGTCAGAATGACATATTGCTTTTGTCAATGAATGAGGTTGGCAATTTCATTATGATGTAATATTTAACAATATTTGTAAGTAGTGCAGTGTCAGCAACTGTATATCCAACATTATGTTACTATTATACCAGATTAAGATTTTACATCCGATATGTGAATCATCCCACCCCCCCCCCCCCTCGATCATTCAGACGTGAAAATATAGTAGGGTCAGTAAGATTACCGGATCATATGCAGGAGGAAGGGATTCCCTTTTTTCTGACAATCATGTCTCCACAACTATTATTTCGTCGATAACATAATGACGGTAAAAAGCTTCTCCCCGGAATAAAGCTCAAGTTTTTTCTTCAAGGGTAGTGTGATTAAGGAATGATTTACGACCGTTTTGTCTTATTGTTTTTTGTTCTGTAAGTCTTAAGATCATGAGCCACGTCTTTCATTCATATTTAACCACTACTCCCTCTCTCTCTCTCAACGGATCAATATGATCTAGAAAATATAATTTTCTTTATCCGTAATGCCCACAGTCCCGATTGCCGCAAAGAAAAAAACTAATGATCACCTTTACCATTACCTATCATTTATCTAACACCATTATGCATTATATCCGTCTGAAAAGAATCCAGGAACTATTCAAATGCGTGCTAATTTCAGGTGTCAAGACTTGTAGCTCATTTAAAAATACAATGTGAATGTGTTAAGATGTGTTAGTTGTGGCAACGTTATTTATATAATTAAAAACATATTGCTGAATTTTGAATATATTTGTAATGGGTTGTTATTAGTTACATTCAACATAATGTTAATATCACAACAGATTGAGATTCTTAACATCCCTGATTGGGATCTCAGGGAACTTCCCTCTGCATCACGTGATCTCGCTCAGTTCATATGTAACATGACTCATTTGAAGGACCTGACACTTGGCGGTCAGTACCACAATGACTTCTACTCAAAATGTTCGTCGATGGCATCATCTGCAAAGGTATTGATATGATCTTAAATTGTAGGACTCGTAACAAATCACTACATGCTTTGTTATACAGGAAGTGTACTCTTCCCTATATAGTCAAATGTAAGTGTACAATTTAACTTTTCTATTGGTCATTCGTTAAGAGGAAGCAGGTATAGGAAAAGTTGATCGTTTCAGGAAGTGGATGCAAAAACTGAACTTTCTGTCACAAAACAAAAAAGACTGAATATTATGAGATTGATAGTGAATAATATATACCTTCTATTCATTCCATATGACAATTCGGAGTGCTACGGCATTTCAATTTTGAATACTGAAGAGACAAAATTATATAATCGAATCTCTTCGTCCCCGTTTGTATCGATTATGTAACCTTTTTGTAAACTGCAAAGTGTTTCATGGATATTTGTTGTTACACTTTTCTATTTTTAAAAATTAGTTCTTTCAAAGTAGACCTTCTATGTTATATTTTGTATTTTTTTTTATGAGGAAGGCACTTGTATCATGATCTAAAGTGTAAACATATTTTTTAAGTTGCGTAATGTCAGCAATTGTTTATCCAATACAATGTTACTATTATAACAGATTACGACTTAAAATCCGTTATGTTATTATGGGGTTACGTTATGTGATAAAATGCAATTAATTATTGATAATTTATTGCATTTTCTTTGTAATTTTTTTACTTGTGGGAACTACCCCCTACCGTGCATTCATGGTTCAGTGGCAAAGCAATGGCCTCGTAACTGTGAGACCCCCAGGATCAAAACCGTGTCGATGTGCTATATTAGTGCCCTTTTGTGGGGCATTAATCCTAATTACTATCATTTATGACTTAAAGGCATAGGTCCGCTAGATGATAAGCATAGTAGCATACACATGCTTTAGCATTTATGCAAAACAAACCCTGGCAAATTATTATTCAATAAAATCTGAGAATGTATACTATTTTTTAGATCTATTAGGAATAAATCATTGTTAAAATAATTCCATAAATTGGGGTAAAAAAATATTCCAACCTTATGAGCAATAATGTATTTGTTTTAATAGCCTAGTCAGTACAAAAATAAAGATTTGTTACGCATTTCCTATTTGGTTAATTTCACGTACGCTTCATATATTTCAACAAGTCATTCCAAGTACTATTCTTTCGTTTAATGCATATCTCTTAACTTGGGCGTGTACCAATAATTTCTTTAAACAAAATAACACCAAGTTCCATGATTGTGTGGTTTTCTATGACAGGTTGATGTCCCTGGTATAGATGATACAGATCTTAGGCGACAGTCATCAGCATCAAGCAGACTGGGTCATTTCGTCAGCAACATACCTGGTGTGAAGCGTTGGAGGAAATCTAGATCAAAGTCTCATCTATATAATGCTACATCTTCAGGGGCATGTGCACAGCAGGTACAGTGGATTGTTGCTTTCAGAAGAAGGTGTAAACAATAGAGGAAATATCACACGCTGAACTGCGTTTATCACATGTAAAAATTGTTCTTAAAAAAATCTCCAAGAAAAGGGGAATATTTCAGAAATTAGGGAAAGGTGAGGATCGTTATATTAATATTTTGTATTATTTTACAAGGTCAGTATTGTCAGATTTTCTTGTTTTTTGTGCTATGCATAATATCAGACCAGACGACCAGGGGATCCAGCATTGTCTGTAGTGGAAGGGAGTCAATATTACTTTTTTTCCCGGAAACTTTAGAATTCCAATCAAAAATAATTATTTTCCTTCGTGAACCGATGCTCTCCAGTCATTGTCCTTCTCAGCAGGCGCGTAGCCTGGTGGGGCAGTGGATCCAACAGCAAAAAAACGCCGGACAAAAAAAGAGAGAGAGAGAAGATAAAAAAAGAAGAAGACGTAGGAAGAAAAAGGAATAGACAAAGAAACATTATTGAAAATTAAGACAAGGATTAAGAGTCGAGACCGGTACAACGAATTGTCTTTTTTCTCTAATAATTTAATGAAACGTTAGAGCTTTCGCGCTTCGCGCGGGAGGGGGGGGGGGGGGGGGGACTGAATTCAGACAAGGATTAAGAGTCGAGAACGGTACAACGAATCGTCTTCGTTTTCTTATAATTTAATGAAAGGTCAAAGGTTGGCGGAAACTAAATTCAGACGAGAATTAAGATTCGAGAACGATACAACGAATCGTCTTCGTTCTCTTATAATTTAATGAAAGGTCAAAGGTTGGCGGAAACTAAATTCAGACGAGAATTAAGATTCGAGAACGATACAACGAATTGTCTTCTTTCTCTAGTAATTTAATAAAAACGTCAAAGCTTCCGAAGGGAAACTGAATTCAGACAAGGATTAAGAGTCGAGAACGGTACAACGAATCGTCTTCTTTCTCTAATGATTTAATGAAACGTGAGAACTTCCGCTCTTCGTGCGGGAGTTGGGGGGGGGAACTGAATTCAGACAAGGATTAAGAGTCGGGACCGGTACAACTAATCGTCTTCTTTCTCTTATAATTTAATGAAACGTTAAAGCTTCCGCGCTTCTCGCGGGTTGGGCGGAAACTGAATTCAGACAAGGATTAAGATTCGAGAACGGTACAACGAATCGTCTTCTATCTCTGATAATTTAATAAAAACGACAAAGCTTCCGAAGGAAACTGAATTCAGACAATAATTAAGAGTCGAGAACGGTACAACGAATCGTCCTCTTTCTCTTATAATTAAATGAAACGTGAGAGCTTCCGCGCTTCGCTCGGGATGGGCAGAAATTGAATTGAGACGAGGAATAAGAGTCGAGAACGGTACAACAAATCGTCTTCTTTCTCTAATAATCTAATAAACCGTCAAAAACGGTACATTGATGAGAAGCAGGTGAAAGGAACAACAATTTTCCCGTCATTGTCCTTCTCATCAGGCGCGTAGCCAGGGGGCAGTGGACCCCCCCCCCCCCCCCCCTCCGCCCCCCCCCCCAAAAAAAAAAAAAACGCCGGCCAAAAAGAGAGAGAGAGAAGAGAAAAAAAGTAAGAAGACGTAGGAAGAAAAAGGAACAGACAAAGAAACATTTTAAATACAGACAAGGATTAAGAGTCGAGACCGGTACAACGAATCGTCTTCTTTATCTAACAATTTAGTGAAACGTAGGAGCTTCCGCGCTTGGCGTGGGGGTGAATTCAGACGTGGATTAAGAGTCGAGTTCGGTACAACGAATCGTCTTCTTTCTCTAATAATTTAATGAAACGTCAAAGCTTCCAATTCCCCCCCCCCCCACCTCCTTAGGGAGCGCACTTTTCGCGCTCTTCACGACCCCCCCCCCCCCCCCTAAAATAAAATCCTAGCTTCGCCCTTACTTTTCAGGCGTCGAATAGAGGTTGAGTGCAAGGTAATTTTAACTCCAACACTGTTGAAAACTCCTTTTGAAAAATCAACCTATTAGAGGCAATTTTAATGGCCTTGGCCGTTACCTTTTAAAGTTTACGAATATTACAAGAGGTATTTTGCATAGTCCGGACATGATTTCTATGGAATAACCAATAAGGTATTAACGTTGCATTTTTCGAAAGTAGTTGCGATCGTGTTCTTCAACTATCTTTTTCTTCTTGGATTCTGAAACGACCCAAGTCACTTCTAATCCAGAATAGGATCGAGGATTCTCAAGGTAGGGACGTTGGCACATTCTGAAGAAAAAAAATGAATAGAAACAAAAAATGTAAAGAGTCATCGTATTACGCAGGGGGGGGGGTGGTGCCTAGAATCGATGTGAACTGCATATTTGCCAGATTGAATTTTGAAAAGGAGGGGGCGTTTGCCCTGTGTGGCTTTTCTTTAATGTAATGAAATCCATATCGGACGCGCTTTTATCCTGGTAGGATACCTTCTAAATATTTTCATAGTTTCCTTTTTGCCTTTCTTTCTAATAGACTAAGTAGTAGTATACAAATGCCTCAAAGAATCCCCAAACGAAAACAAATGATGGAGTGCTCACCTTTAACGTTACTCCTTGAACCGGGAGAGGGTGGTAAATGCACCCCATTAGTTTACGGAGTGCACAACATGTAATTTAAACAATTTATTCAACAGACTTTTCATATCCAATCGGTCTATTTGTTATCGTTGTTTATATTCCCTACCAAATATTTTGAGACAAGCGTAATCCATTTTCAAAATGGATAAAATAATGTGCATATACCGGCAATCATACCTCATTCTCTAGCTTGCTATTCACTTGAATTCATTAGTCTGTACTGGAGGACGACCAGAGTACTAACACGAGCTCCACCCTGACTGAGCTGACAGTGGATGAATACACACTACAAGAATGGCATGATTGTGGTTCGATGTTTGACAATGTAAAGAGGGTCACTATACAGGTACGGAGCACGATCAACTGTGCAGTCATCCAGAGGATCCATCTACCAGGAGCAACAGAACTCACCATTCGAACATACGAGTGTGCAGGTCAACCGGCTGGTTTACATGAGGAGCCCACTTCACTACCCTATGCCTTCCTGAATATCTCCCCTCAGCTTGTCAAGGTGATATTCAGCGATCTTGTCATTGGCAACAGTAAGATGGAACTAGTCTTACAAGCTTTCAGATCACCTCACAACCTCAAACATCTGAAGACTATCAGGTAAGACGCACTGTGCTTTTTTCAAAGAGCATTTTGACACTCTTCTCCTTTTAATTCTCCACTCCCCATCTGGAAATTGAAGAAAATAAAAGTTTATTCTCCCACTCTCTCTCTCTCTCTCTTTCTCTTTCTCTCTCTTTTTTTTTCTCTCTCTCTCTCTCTCTCTCAATGTTTGATTTATTATAATTGGAATCGATTTGAATTCAAAGATGAAAAAACATAAATACCAACATGAGTAGGCCTAAATACTAAGGATGAATAGCTCTGCTCATCTTTACCATGCATTACGGTTTTTCTACAAATTGAGGGGCTACATGATAAAACAAATGAGATAGAAAGTTACATCATTATAAACAGCTATATTACAAACATTGTTTACTCCGGTAACATGCCCCCATCCCTAGATAATGCTATATTCCGTCTATCTATATACTGGTAGATTCATAAGATGCGGGACAGATGAGAGCATGGATGATGTCACCACTGCGTGCAATGAAGATCAGGTCATGGAGGTGGAGGTGGAGCATGGCAAACCACGTGGGTAAGTCCTTAGAACTTTAACTTCTAGCATTGCACAGCCTTTCATGACTGCATAACATTTATTTATGGCTGCATGTCTCTGAAACCCTCTGCGATGATCAGTGTGTGTGTATCGTACGCACGATCACAGGTATTTTGTTCATCTCACGGAGGGTGTGCAAAAAAGCCGCCTTCCTCTTTTGCTAAATTCAACGACTTACTGGCTGACTAGAATGCAGCAAAAAGGAGGTCTAGTGTTAGAATTAGTGGGAGACTAGCACGCGTGCCCAAGCCAGTCGTTTCTGATATTCATTCAGACGCGAGGTCTGCTCAAAACACCCTGCTTGTATTTTGATAAACAGAAATAGAAAACAAAATTATCTTAAATATTAATACAATCATGTAGTTATTTCCTGTCTCGGGAGAAGGGGAGGGGGATGAAGAATTGTTTCTCATTACAGAAATATGTTTTGTGTTCTTATGTTCATTTTTGTATTTGTATATTTATCGATAATACGAACTGACGTTATGTACCACTCATGATCTCACATGAACCAATCCGTGCAAAATGTAACAAAGAGTCGACAAAGGCGTGTAGACACAAATAATATTCTATTGGAAATGGGTAATAATGAATATTCCAATGTGCCTATTGGAAAAATATATGCCGGATTCTAGAAGTGATAAAGTAAAGGTATTTTTTTTTTAACATGATAACGTGTAGACCTATTAATATTTAATAGATTCTCGCATTTTTTAACTATTATGTTTTATACGTAGTAGATAACATGTTAGTTCAAATGGTGCTGTTTGACGTAAAGCTGTGTAATATTCAATAGCTCTCCTTTTTCCTCTGTTAACTGATGTGTGTTTGTGATTATTTAAATGTAGCTCCGCTTCTATTATATCATCTCTCTTTCTCTCTCTCCCTCTCTTTCTCATTCGCTTTAGTAAATATTTTCGTCATTGATATTGAGTTATCAAACAGATGACACCGTACTCGATCTGACGAATCAGAGGGATCAGACGATCTTTGCTCGCCGACAGGAACTATAAAGAGTACATAAAACACACCATTATAGGCATATCATATAATACGTTTAATTTGAAGATCAGACTTTGGGTATTACAAATACAACTGTCATTCAATCGAGTTACTCACCAATGAATCACGTTGATATCCATTCAATATTATATGGAATGGGATAGTGGTGATAGTGGTGGTTATTTTACCTGACTAAAAAAGCAATAAATGCTTGTTAGTAAGCACCCAGAAGACCGACGGCTTTAAGTCCTATCCGAGGGACCTGGTAATGAGCATGAATGCCTTACCAAAGGGCACTATAGCGCATTGACTTGGTTTCGAACCTGGGTCACCGGATTACGAGACCACTGCTCTACCGACTGAGCCTCCTCGATGGGCATTCTTTACATTGGTTTCGTGGTTCTTTTTCTTTTATTGAAGAAATCATAATTTTGAATTCCCTTGGAACTGTTATTCTCAGTATCATTAAGTAGTTCTGGATTCAGGAAGAATTTACACTTTATTTATTTATTTTTATTGTAAAAGGGCCAAAATGTTGTAACATTTTTCCCGAGCGTATGGTGGCAAAACTTTTATTATGTGAAAAGATACAGTCATTTTCTTTTCTAATTTGAAATTTGCAACTGGCAGTGTTTCATTCAAAACATTTGTTGTGTACAAAATGAGGGCCCCCAAATTTCCCTTATAGATAGAAAAAAAATTGTCAAGTCTTTTGATGTTAAATTTTGCACACAATTTTACAAAATGGCTGCTACAGATAAAGTTTGAGATAAATTTTTGATGGCTTGCAAGTCCCTGATAGGGGCCTTTAAACATATATATGTATAATGACATTAAAATGTGTTCTCAAGGAAGAAGAGCCTGCTTAGTTAATCATGGACATTTGACAAACCTTCATAGTTGGGACGTCTGTGAATAAGTTGATGAATTGATGTGAGCTTTCATTGTGAAGGGAATCGGATAAAATAATAATTTGGATGTTAATGGTTGCCTACAAAATTAGAATCTATCAGAGTGTTCAATGTCATGGGCGGATGGAAGACCAACACTAAATATCCGATCAGGCTTGGGACAGAAAGTCATTCACGCTACAGTCAAGTGACTTTTGAAAATACCAGTTCTTCTTTAATCTTAGTATCTACAACAATGTTGCCTGCCTTGTTACTCAGCTGTAAATAAACTCTAGCGTCTCCTAAGATTGATTTAAATTTAGATTACTACTTATGGAATGGATAATACGTTATCGTTCAGAATTACTCATGTGGTTAGCGCTTTATATAGTGTATATTTATATAGTGGCTGTACAGTGCGTCCCAGAAAAAACGAAACCGAGAATTATCGATGTTTTATCATAACTTAACCACAATTATAATTTTAAAATGGCCCATATTTGGAAAGCTTAGATCCTCCTCTTTCATTTGATGCAACTCATATGATGCATATGTCATGCATGAGTGATTGAAATCAATTTGAAGAGAGGAAACCAAAAAGTCATTTGGCGGACGGTATCTGAATTTCAAGGAGAAAATCAAATTTCTAGAAATTAGAGTTTCTGTCCTTTAATATGACACCTCAATCAGGAAAAATGAGCAAGGAATGACAATAATAATATGTTATCGTTCAGAATTATTTGTGTGTAGAGTAGAGTATATTTATATAGTGGCTGCGCTATATAAATTAATTTAATTATTATAATTGCATTGGAGCTCAGTGCACACGATGCGGACTTTACCTAGCGTATGACTGCGTCAGCGACTGGCGTAGCGGCATTGACGCACCGTGCGAGGATATCGTTACACAAAGTGAGTGCAAATTGAATGGTGCAAACCTTTCTCCGAATTAAGGGCGTCGTAGTCCTAACTGAATCACCTCAATCGGTTAGCGCATCTATTAATGCAATGTCAACACTGTCTCGTGTGCAATGAACATTTTTTAAATGATGTCTGTGCCATTAGAATCAATCATCTTATATGATCTATTTATTACGTTTTATTTTTAAACAGCGTGGTCTTTTCAGAGCGAGAGGGCTTGTGTTGAATGAAACATTCGGATGTATTCATATACAAAGACATTTTATAATTATAGACAGAAAACATATGCAATGGCAGTAATTGGCGGTCTTAAACGCAAATTTATATAACATAGAATGTAACGGAAATAAATTGAATAATGAACAATAAAATGGATGTATACACAGAACAAACAAACGAATATTTGAATTGTTAACTAAGAAACGATGTTAGCATTCAGATGTGCAAATTGAAGATAATTTTAGTATCAGTTGTCATGTAATTTCACACAAACACAAGAGTGTTACGGTAAATTGATCTAAGATGTATCCACAACCAGACATTAAAGGAGATGTAAATAGTCATGTATCCTTCATGGCCCTTGCAAAAAGGATACATAAAGACAACATTTCTTTCACAGATATAACGCTGTATTCTTTTGTTATCCAGTATAATTATTTATGTATGAACTCTTGCATGTGTTACGTAAAAGGTTTGTTTGTATTTAACAGTTTGATTTGGAAAGGGAAACTGTCTTGTCTGATATATTCATATGAGTTGTTACTTTTGTCTGTAGATAATTTGTAAATAACGTAGCCAAATGATTGGTGCCCATACAAAGGAGTGTCTTTGCAATGCAAGTGATTAATCACTGACTAAGTATAAATGTATAGGGACGTCAAATATCAAAGCAAACGTTTATATTCTTCAAGTTTAACTATTGATTGTAAACCATTAAATTCGATGCAAGAACATTATTACGTTAATTCACGAAGCATCAAACTTAATATTCGGAATGCATTTCTGCACTTTCTGTAAACATGGTAAACGTGCACCGAGACATTTCTGCATTCTGCGAAATGCTCAATTTATCACTAGTTATAGTAGTATAGCATCGTATTTAAAAGTAGTATTATAGTTTTCAGTAGTAGTAGTAATAGTAGTGGTAGTAGTAGTAATAGCAGTAGTAGTACTATAGTAGTAGTAGTAGCAGTAGTAGTAGTATTATAGTTTTCAGTGGTAGTAGTAGTAGTAGTAGTAGTAGTATAGTTTTCAGAAGTAGTAGTAGTAGAAGTAGTAGTAGTAGTAGTAGTAGTAGCAGTAGTAGTAGAAGTAGTAGTAATATATGTTGTTGGTGTAGTTATTGTCTTGTTGATGATGTTTTTGTTGTGGCGTGTTGATTAATTTCAGACATGTTCAGTGTGAGAGGTATAATGTTAAAACGCCAAATATCGTTTACTAAAACGGATTATTTTGCTTACATCGATTAGATTATAAATAATGACGTACGTCCTTTATTTACATTTAGGTCTATTTGTTTCATATGTGATGTGACTAACTATATATAGTGGAATCTATTATGTTGATTTTAACCGTGATGGATAATTTCAGCCTCATTCATGTATACAAAATGATAAAAATGCATGACAATTTATAACGCGGTTATAGTATACGTTATCGTGTAGGCCCTTAGTAATTAAATGTAAATAATGCAACTTGCCTTAAATTTATCTATGCTTTTCGTATATTGTGTATGCTCCTAATCTGTAGTTTGGTGTATTTCAATAAACATGGCTATATGTGTAATTGTGATTTTTGTTTAGAATACACTTATTCTGCATTACCATGTAAAGCCTATAGCTTCTTACTGGTAGTATTATGCGCGTTTAAACTATTAACCTATTGTAATCATAAAGAACGAAGACATTAATATTTATTCTCGAAAAGAATCCATGTACAGTATAATAAAACCCAAACTGATCTCAGAATTCTATTATGTTGAACTATATTCAAGTAGTCATGGATTTTTCCACATTATTGATATCATTTAATTTTATTACACAACTGTTTCATTAATGTTTTACTCAAGTCTACGATTCAGATGCTTTGGGTTATCACCCCCACACCTCATCGTGTTTGAGTGTGTGTGTATATATGTGTGTGTGCGTGTGTGTGTGTGTGTAGGTGTGTGTGTGTGGAATTCTGTTATCATTCTAGATCTTTATCAATCAGTTTTTCAAATGATTCAGCGTCATTATCATTCTTTTATGAATTTGGGGATGTTCCTTGCTCCCCTTGTCCTAGACGAAGGAGGTGGGGCGTACAACGGCTCCTTCCTTTTATAATGATGGATACGCCCCTAAAGACATCCGTTACTAGGTTAACATGCAAAGAGAATGAAGGAGAGAGAGAGAGGGGGAGGGATGATGAAAGAGAATATAACAAATCTCTAGAAAAAGAATGACAAAGAACCGTTACGGGAAGATGATCGCATGCAGACGATATTGATTATCAAATTTTGCTGAGCTACATAATAGATGGCGCTCTATAGCCTCCATTGTCGGACATGTAAGAGCAAAAATTTAGCTCCCCTTCACAGCTGATTGAATCATATACGCATTTAAATATATTATCTCGAAACGATAAGGTAGGGAGGGGTAAACTTTAACTAGGGCATCTCCTATGCTGTAGACTCGTGCAACCTTTATTGATATTCATCTGGGGATTTACAATGAGGAAGGAGGAGGGGTAAACCTTCACCCATAGCTAGATACTGAAGTCACACAATTGTTGTCGTGGCAACATCCCATAACATGATCGTAGCTTTTTTTCTAATAATCAACTCAAGGGCAATTTCGAATTACGTAAAACGTAATTGTCATGTTCGCACATTTCAATAGGTTTAAGGCCCGGTCACACATAGGGGACGCATGGGGGACGCACGGCCCGCACATTGGAAATTGCCAATATGGGCCAGTGCGTTGTCGTTCGCTAGGTGTGCGTCATCATTCGTTACTCGTTCGTCGAGCGCGCTGGACCAACGCTGGACCAACGCTATGCATTCGTCGTCATTCGCTGGTATTTTGTATGCATGCTCAAAAGTGTGCGCGGAGCTCCACGCATGAATGTAAACGCCAACAGGATTCCAGACCCGTGCAGAGCGCGCTAGACCAACGTCAGACATACGTGGAGCACACGCCATGTATACGCACAGCGCGCTAGCAACACGCTACACATTCAGTGTAAGCTCGGTAGCTTTCTCCCAAATCCTGACAAAAGTCGGGCCGCGACCTTTTCCGATTTTCAATGCGCGGGCCGTGCGTCGTCTATGTGTGACCAGGCCTGCTTTTGAGATTGCGCTTGGTTGATTTTCGGAAGTTGTTGCAATCGTGTTGCGTAAAGATGGTAAAGACAGAAAGAGAGAGAGAGAGAGAGAGATAAAGACATAAAAGAGGGGAAATGGGATAGGGGCGTAATAACAGAAATTAAGATGATAATCATGACGTGCGTAGAAGTGTCGTAGTCGAGCGGTTTAAGCACTTGACTTGGAATTCAAAGGTCGTGGTTCGATCCCCGACACGGCACTAATATCCTTTGGAAGGGCATCATTTTTTATTTGCCACACTCGACTCAGATGAGGTAAATGGGTACCTGGCAGGAATAAATTCCTTGAAATGCTGGAGCTCTGTAATGGCAGCTAGGCTATTAAAAAGCCGGGGTAATAATAAATGCGCCTCGTAATAAAGTTTCTACATAGACGGCGCTATTATATAGAATGCCTATTATCATTATTATTATTATGACAATGATGAGGATGTTGAGGATGATGTGGATGGTGATTTTAATAATGATAACATTATTAGCCAAATTTGGTGCTTTTAATAGAAGAATCTGTACCAAAATATCTCTAACAGCCCCGATTACAGTAAACTTCGGC
Organism: Strongylocentrotus purpuratus; assembly: GCF_000002235.5. NCBI lineage: Eukaryota > Metazoa > Echinodermata > Echinoidea > Camarodonta > Strongylocentrotidae > Strongylocentrotus > Strongylocentrotus purpuratus. The sequence continues at coordinate 29,271,285 of NW_022145607.1, forward strand.
AGATTTTGGCAGATTAATGGTTTTTCCCCATTTCCCGTACGCACTCAAATGTAAACTTTTTAAAAACGACCAGAGTCAAGTTTTCGTGTAGCTATTTGAAAAGAGACACGCGCGTGTTAAAAATATTGTTTCGCTTCCAGCTATATGGATTTCGTTGCCGTATGAGCTAATCGCGTGTATGGGCTTATTGATGGGTACATGCAATTAAAGCGAAACCTCATCTCCTGCTTTGCTCCATACAAGAGCACATTTTTTATTTTTTGGGGTCCCGAATATTTGAAAATCGCGCCTGCCGCAAATTTGCTCAGTGGGGGGGGGGGGGGGTCCACACTATTTTTTTTTTCTTTTTGTTAGCCGAGGGCACCTCCCTGTTTTGCCAGTACATTTTTGGCGAATTTGGGGCTGATTTTAACCCCTGTGCCCACCCCCCATCCCCCCCCCCCCTGGATCCGTCCCTGTAGGCAATTCAATATTAAACCATATCAACGGAACTTTGATCATATAATTATAAATTATCAGTTAATCATTAACAAAATTTGCAAATAACTGCATTATCTACACAAACAAGTATGTTAATTGGGTCGCGCAGGCATCTGGATTTGAAATATGTAAATAGTGGCATTGATTACCCTGATACGATTACCATACCCAGCGTGTCATGCACGTAGGCCGTCACTATCTGAATCGTTCCGATACTGTTCAATATTGAGTATGAACAAATAATTTCTACATGGCTTTCGATTGTGAAAATGTCTAATTTCTCTTTAAGGTAATCGTACCTGGCAATATTATCCTGACAGATTTTGGCCCAAACACCATTTTGATTTTTTTTTCGGTGAGTAGTGCGTACGTGGCAGTCGCCGGTGCTCTGAATATGCGTTAGCACGGAAGGGAGGAGTTTACCAAATTGCATTTACACTGAATAGTCCATACCCAAGTAGGCTTTGCTTCTCGTTGTTGCCTAGTAGGATATTTAGGATTTTAAGGATATTATTATTATGACATTTGTTATCAAATATAAATAATTATTCTCATGAAAACTTGTTATCATAGACATGACAGTTTTCACTCCCAAGTTTCAGTCAGTGGATTCTATACCTGCTACTTTCCAGCAGTTGTAGCTTGATATGTTTGCCCATTTGATTTCAGTTTACGGATTTTCTTGATATCAAACCTTTAAAGCTCTAGATGAAAACAAACAAATCAGGGAAGAAAACTGGTGAAGGTTTGAATAAAATCGGGCAAAAATGAGGTTGTGAATCTTCGAAAGTTGTAATCATTATAGGTATATGGGCTCTTCAAATTGGCTGAATCGGTAATGTCTCTATGATGTAGTGGCGGCAAACGTTTCCCTCGTCCCTACATACAAACTTTTTCAAACAATCTAGTGAAGGAATAACACCCTCTGACCTTGACCGAAAGACAATATACCTTAATTATCATAACAATTGTTGCATTGCAGCATTTAGTTCTCAATGTATTTGCTATATGTCAACATGATTAATTATACTTTGCGTTTTGTAAATCAAACACAGTTCTGTGGATCAATCGATCACTGCCACATGTCTTTGACATATCCACAAGCCCGAAATAAATGTGAATATGATTATGACGTTTGATTATAAAAAGCACACTTTCGTTATCACAGAACTACCACATTTTGAGAGATCGATGCTCTTTTGTATAAATTGCTCCGTGAAGTAATTTGTATTGAAATTCTTAAATTGTTATCAAAATCGTTATATTTCTGGCTCTTACAAGAACATTTGTATCTCTTTTTTCCTCCCAAAACACACACACACACACACACATCTTCCTGGAAAGATGTGTGCACTGTGAGCATATCATTTAATTGTTGCCAACAAGTACTTAGAAGAATTAGAAAGAGCAGCTCTTGACACACACACACAACACACACACAAATCAACGATAGTTAATTGGCGACCTCTCCGTAATAGACATTCATCACAACATTTACCCCAAACTAAACACACGCACAACATAACACGTCAGCGAATCCATAGTCACTAAATAGATTAATCGACCCTACAGGATACAACAAACAATTAGTTTAAATCACGTCAATCCTGTGGTCGATCCTCGAAACGCGCGGAATAGTTCTCTGAATGCACTGGAAGTCGACACACACGCAGCTTGCTGCACACCGCCTTTATGCATAGGTCACATTTGCAGAGGCGCCCGTGCGGTCTAGAATATCTACGGCCAATAGCAATTATAGTGCTGCCGCAGCATTCCCACGGTGACATACGGTAACGGTCACATATGTTAGGGAAGCCGCACGGTGTATTTTGAATTTGTGGAGACAGAAAATCTTCGGCTGCCGTACGGCCTTTGAAGTGGTGACGCACGGTCGCCTTAGCCCTCAGGGCGTCTCTGCGGCGGCCACAGTTTTTTGAAAATTACTAAGGTAGACGCAAGGCAGCCGCAAGGTGCCCGCAAGGAGGCTGAAGGGGGACCACGGTGACCGTGCGGCCAGACTAATGCTACCGCTTCATCACTGGAGTATATGAAACGCAAGGCCACCGTACGCCCGACGTACGGTCGCCGTGTAATCACTCTACGGCATGGCTACGGCGTGTCTAATCGCTACAGCGAACCTAGAAATGAAAACAGTTAAAACTCCGCGTTATAATCCCACGGCGACCCGTACGGCCCGCAAATGTGACCTAGGCATTATCCACGCCGAACGTTATTTTTTTGTTTTAGGGGGCCTACTCTCTCTCTTTATGAAATTGATATCTTTCATCAAATTCCAACGAATTTTCAAAATCAATAATTCAGCCCCTGGAAGGGAAAAGGACACAATCAGAATCGTTCTCACGGAGAAAACAAGTTAAACAAGTTAAACAGCCGCATTTGGTGAGGCTGTTAAATGATTAACAGCCTCTTGATCGTCTTGAAGATATGAATATTAATTATGTTGATAAAGGCGCCTTCACGCGTGTGTCGACATTACCTGCAATTAGAGGACTTTTTCAAGGATCGACCATAGGATCGACGTGCCAGAGCAGCAAAACCGCCGTGATTCAATGCTAGCTTTGTAGACCAATACTCGGCGGGGCAAACCTTCGCGTTTGAACGACAATCATACATGCTTACCGCACGCAAACCACAAACCAAGTCCACTTCCAATAAACGGACCAATCAGTATCACGGAACTGCTGACACGGCCTGGTGCAGCGACCCTGCTTGACTGCATGAATACCAACAACACGCGTGAACATCTAGCTCCAGCAGACAGCGTCCTATCAGAGCAAGTACGGAGACCTAGCGAACGAGCCCGAGCCAATCCCGGGGAAAAGTTTGGGACATTCGAAGGAGTCTATTCGCGCCGAGTCGACCCCGATGAGATGGCATAGAGAGACTATTACTCACTGCTCAAATAATTAGCCGAATCTAAGCAGGAATTTTGGCGAGAGGGAAAAGAATGTCCTTCAGAGGCATAACTTTTGAAGACAGAAACTTTATCTGCAACTGAAGGTAAGACCTGGCAAATTGGGGTATCATTCCACCCTTTCACCAACATTAACGTGTCTACTTATTGCTATAACCCGATTGATTGAAGTGACTCGGTAACATTGTTGAAGGTTGATGAAAAAACTGCGATTTTTTTTGAATAAAATACTACGTATTATATTCCTTCTAGTGTACTAACCCTCTAACATGCAAAGAATCCTGACAAAACTCTCAAACCACAAAGATAATTCTCTAACAGTAAATCCTCCGAACCGATTTTTGAATTTTCCTAACCGTTTGTCAATGAAAATAAGATATAACGCATGCTTTTTAAAATCTGTCAACGCTTAAATGTTTGGAATAGTATACAGAGCAAATTCAGCTCTTTGTGACGATTTACATTCACCTTAAATTAAATTAAATTATAATAACATGATTGGGAGAGTTAAGGAATCAATCAGATCAGTTTTCTCAATTGTTATCATTAATAATGGTCTGTGTTCACTATTACTTTCAGATTATCTTTAATTGTACATCTCGCATTGAAGTCAATACCTTAGCACCATTTTCTCTCATCTGAACAATGCTACCAAGTCCCTTTAAAGTTAACCTCTAAATGTATCATTACGCCGGGGTCTTCGCGGAAATTAAGGGGGAAAATGTAGAAATTGCTAGGGCCATTTATAACAAGAGTACTACCACATAATCTACCAATCACCATCACTATCAGGATCCATATTCATAGCCATACGAATAAAGAGTGACAGTCTCATGGGTATAAATAAAAGTCAAGTGGGTTAAAATAGACCTAGGGTCGAATTGGAAAGAGAAAAACGAAACGAAACAGTACCAAAGAAAGATACTGGGAAATTACTGATGATGATGATGGTGGGGGATTGCACATGTACCTTTCCTGAGTAAAAAAAAAAGGGGCACTCAAAGACGAACAGACAAATAACAAGTATAGTACTTTTGTAGATTCATGACCAACTGAGAAAAGCATATGCATATCATTGAACTTAGAAGGGGTAAATTAAACGGTAACCCGACACATGCTCCGCCGACGATTGCTCCGCCGACATTTACTCCGCAAAACGCGACAATTGCTCCGCGACATTTGCTCCGCGACATTTGCTCCGACGTCAAATGCTCCGCCGACAGTTGCTCCGCCGACAGTTGCTCCGCCGACAGTTGCTCCGCCGACAATTGCTCCGCCGACAGATGCTCCGCCGACAATTGCTCCGCCGACAATTGCTCCGCCGACAGTTGCTCCGCCGACAGTTGCTCCGCCTGAAGCGACAATTGCTCCGCCGACATTTGCTCCGCCTGAAGCGACACTTGCTCCGCCGACATTTGCTCCGCCGACAATTGCTCCGCCTGAAGCGACAATTGCTCCGCCGACATTTGCTCCGCCTGAAGCGACACTTGCTCCGCCGACATTTGCTCCGCCGACAATTGCTCCGCCGACAATTGCTCCGCCTGAAGCGACAATTGCTCCGCCGACATTTGCTCCGCCGACAATTGCTCCGCCTGAAGCGACAATTGCTCCGCCGACATTTGCTCCGACGACATTTGCTCCGCCCAAAAAGTGTCCCATAAACTACAAATGCTACTAGTACTACGACAAATGCTTCGCCGACAATATTTTCTTTACACCTATTTTTTTCGTTTCTTTTTTTCTTCTTCATTTCCTGAATGCATTTCTTGAAATAATGTAGATGAAATGAAACGAATGAATGTTGATGAAGGGGGAGGAAAAAGGAGTTACCTAAAAGTCATTTCGAATATACTGAAATAACTTTCCATCTATCACTGTACGTCCCATATAATGTATACTAAACACTCATTACATGTCGTGGGAAGTTTTTTAAAAAAAAGTAGAGCAGCAAGCCACATTCCCCAATACGCGCATACCTCCTAGTTAATTTCAAGTAGCTCATCAATATGTAATACCTGAAATTACCTCGATAAATGCATCTTACTAGGTAAAGCATTATACAATGTAATAGGTCATCATGGAAGTTTAGAAAATAAGTAAGGGGGATTTACCAAGTGTTGATCTTTTTAAGAGTTTTATAAAGAAACAAAAAGATATTGAATATTTCTCAGCGAAAAAAAGGAACAAGCTTGTTTCGCATTTTAAGAAATGGCGATTTGACTTATGATACTCATGTTGATTTAACTTTTATTCCTGTGCCCCCTCACTCCCCTTTATGCACTGGAGTTCAAACTATGATTTATATGTGTACAGTGTATTTTTTTTTTTACTATAATGTTTTTTTTTTATAACTTTCTTGTCCTTTCATTATTGTTAGTTGTTCTTATACATATTGTTTTTTTTTTTTTTGTCTAATTATTACCAATGACTTGTAAATATGTAATTTTTATATGATTGAAAATTTAATAAACACACAAATATTAAAAAAAAGTTTAGAAAATAAGGGCACTTATATACGTAAGGAAGAGAACCCATTCAGACGGGAAAATGAGATGGCAGCCTTTCTGCTTATTCACATTTATACAAATCATTTTGTTGCAGTTTGATGTTAGTTCTTCATGATAAGCCAATTGCTCTTCTTCCGGTGGCTTCGTGAGTGCTTTAAATTATTCAGTGAAAACAAAGTACTCGAATGAAACGGAGTGTTTTGCACACTAACATATATATATTAAAGCTACATACACTTAACTAAAGGAAAGAAACCTTTAGAAAATGGACTGGATATTATTGAAAATATTATTCTAAACAAGAATGTACTACATGATTGTATTACTTTACGTTTCAATTTCACGAGAGAAATAGAACTCGAGAGGGGGAGCAGAGAAGAAGTGATGGAAATGAAAGAAGACTAATAGCATGAGAGGAAAGAAAAGAGCAAAGAAGACAAGAAAACGGTGTAAACAGGAAAAGGAGGAGCATGAGAGAGAGAGAAAGAGAGAGAGAGAGAGAGAGCCTTGAGCTTTGGATCAGCTAATGAGTAATACATGAAACAGATTTTGAGCGGAGTAATTATCTTTCGCCGGAGAACTTGCGTAAGGAGCTATAATTTTATTTTTTATTTTTTTAAATCAAACATTATGGGGAATAGCAAAAAACGGTTGTCTTTTTTGCTCTTTTCTTTCCTCTCATGTTATTAGTCTTCTTTCATTGAGGTAATTTCAGGTCTTACATATCGATGAGCTGTTTGAAATTAACTAGGAGGTATGCGCGTATTGGGAAATGTGGCTTGCTGCTCTACTTTAAAAAAAAAAAACTTCCCATGACATGTAATGAGTGTTTAGTGTACATTATGTGGGACGTACAGTGATGGATGGAAAGTTATTTCAGTATATTCGAAATGACTTTTAGGCAACTGCTTTTTCTTCCCACATTATCAACATTCATTCATTTCATTTCATTTACATAATTTCATGAAATGCATTCAGAAAATGAAGAAAAAAAGAAAGAAACAAAAACAACCCGTGAAAAAAAAATATTGTCGGCGAAGCATTTGTCGTAGTACTAGTAGCATTTGTATTTAATGGGACACTTTTTGGGCGGAGCAAATGTCGTCGGAGCAAATGTCACCGGAGCAAGTGTCGCTTCATGCGGAGCAAATGTCGTCGGAGCAATTGTCGGCGGAGCAAATGTCACCGGAGCAATTGTCGCTTCAGGCGGAGCAATTGTCGGCGGAGCAATTGTCGACGGAGCAATTGTCGGCGGAGCAATTGTCGGCGGAGCAAATGTCGTCGGAGCAATTGTCGGCGGAGCAAATGTCACCGGAGCAATTGTCGCTTCAGGCGGAGCAATTGTCGGCGGAGCAAATGTCACCGGAGCAATTGTCGCTTCAGGCGGAGCAATTGTCGGCGGAGCAATTGTCGACGGAGCAATTGTCGACGGAGCAATTGTCGGCGGAGCAAATGTCGGCGGAGCAATTGTCGCTTCAGGCGGAGCAATTGTCGGCGGAGCAAATGTCACCGGAGCAATTGTCGCTTCAGGCGGAGCAATTGTCGGCGGAGCAATTGACGGTGGAGCAAATGTCGGCGGAGCAAATGTAGGCGGAGCAAATGTCGGCGGAGCAAGTGTCGCTTCAGGCGGAGCAAATGTCGGCGGAGCAAATGTCGGCGGAGCAATTGTCGCGTTTTGCGGAGCAATTGACGGCGGAGCAATTGTCGGCGGAGCAATTGTCGGAGGAGCAATTGTCGGCGGAGCATCTGTCGGCGGAGCAATTGTCGGCGGAGCAACTGTCGGCGGAGCAACTGTCGGCGGAGCAACTGTCGGCGGAGCACCTGTCGGCGGAGCATTTGACGTCGGAGCAAATGTCGCGGAGCAAATGTCGCGGAGCAATTGTCGCCTTTTGCGGAGTAAATGTCGGCGGAGCAATCGTCGGCGGAGCATGTGTCATGGAACCAAATTAAATCATATCATACATTAACCTAATAAAAAGGGCCAAATGCTTACACCAGGAAATAGGACAAATCGGTAAGGAGAAGAAAACTTCTAAAGATAAAGATGCAGAAAAAGTGGCAAAACAGAAAATATGGTACGGTACCCCATAATTATGACACGTCCAGGAAACTGTTGTAAAAAACGAGGAATTTCTGGAATTACTTTGCGAAGAGAAAGTTGTTTCCGTAAAAAAAAAAAAAAAAAATCAACGGTAAAATGAAAATCTACTAATCAGTATTATTGACATTTGAAAGAAAAATAAATTAAAAGCGACTTTAAAAATTCAACGAAATAAAATAAGTGTTTCAAAGACCAAAGACTGTTACGTTTCAAGTTCGGAAAACACTAGACGATCTGGAATACACAATCGCTCCTTCTTAGTTATCTGTTGTTATAACCCTTACAGGAAAATACTAGCATCTACGTTACTAGATGAAATGTTTAACATTGATAAAAATGTTTATAATACACATTGCCCTATAGGGAAGTGTTGGCATACATATTTACAGATCGGATGCAAACGGTAGACTAGTGTAATAATTTATGAATACATCTAATGAGGTGTATAGCTGGTACTAAGGGGAGGGGGGGGGGCAATAATTCTGAAATTATTTATGTCGTTTACAAAGGCCAAATCACTGGGGTTTTTAATTACGGGTACAAAGCTTGAAGGACAAGTCCACTCCAAAAATAACTTAATTTCAATAGAAGCAGACAAATCAGACAAACCAATCCAAAAAAAATTGAGCAAAATCGGATGATTAATAAGAAAAAAAATAAAAAAAGTATGTAAAACTATGGAACAATGAAAAGAACAGGACAAATTGGGAACTCGCTCATCAGTCTGTGACGTTATGTACTCACTATCCACTAATTATTTTCTTTATATTGATAACATAAATTTCCTATTTTTCCCCTAAGAATCTTATTTCTTCACATCAGCATCCAAGTTAGAATGATAGTTCCAGTTAAATCATGAAAAATATGAAGTTTTATGAACTATTTATATAAAAATAAATAATTATGAATACATTACAATTATTTAGAAAAAAGTATCAATTCTTCAAAGTTCATAAAAGATTTTGTCAAATGTCATGCACGCAATATGATACAAATCATATAACCTGGGCAAAGGTATGGGGAATTAAGTTTAGGGGGATAAGAAGGGAAATTAATGGGATCCAACTATATAAAGCAATTGATGAATATTGAGGACATGACGTCACAAACCGATAATCAAATTGGCAATTAGTTTTACCTACTTTTTCAAAAATTCATAACTTTCTTATTAGGTATCCGATTTTGCCCAAACTATTTTTGATTGGACGGTTTGTCTGATTTTTCTGTTTATATTGAAAGTACCTGTAAGTTATCTTTGGAGAGGACGTGTACTTTAACCCATACTGTACTGGGCTATTTTGAGCACCTCGTGACTGGGGGGGGGGGGCAATGATCTCGGCCGTCGAAAGTCCGATGAACACGAACATTTGCATGTTTGTAGATGTTTACGTAAGGAACAAGATGGTATAATTAGTTTTTTCATAATATGCACATTTTTGTCGTTATAGCCTAATTAATTATGCAAAATGCTAAGTTTATGCATTTTACAGAAAACTCTACATATTTCTCTGTAGACTTGTGAAGAATGTTGAAAATGTATCAAATAAACGTTTCTTTCATCTCAAATTCATGAGGTTACATTTTTTAATGATATTTGAAAATGCATAACCATATAGGTTAATTTGCATTAATTAGGAACACGCATTCATGAATATCAAATCTGGAAATATACATGGAACTAGAGTTATTACAAAAATTGTCAGACTCCACTATTTGAATGTAAATGGAAACTCATTATTCATATAAAACTTCTTTTCTAACACAAAATAGTTATTTTGATGTAATTAATAATGATTATTAATGCAAATTTGATGCGATTTTCAAATATTTATTTTCTTTTGTATTTTATTGTTTTTTTATTTCTTATTATATATATTGTTTAATTTCTAATGTATTCTTTCGTGCTAGGAATACATAAAGTTTCTTTGAGAAACATATAAAAGCAATTTGAAAAAAAATTCATATCTCCCACTTAGGAAGAAATACATCTAAACCTGTATTCACATTTCTGCTTGTACACGAATATTTTACAAATATACACTGTCTTGAGAGCTTCTGGTTAAAACTATGCGCAAAAGGTGACTCCAATGATGCTATTTGCTGAGGGGCGCAGCCCCGAAGCAAAAGGTACTTTTGAAGTCACTGAGCCCCATAGTTTTAACCAGTACCTCGAATAGAGGCATGGTATATTTGTTTTATATCCTGCATCAACAATTTATTTTATTTTAAAAAAATCAGTATATCCGATTTCGACGAAAATAGTATCAAAATGTGCGTAAGACTTGAGGGGAAAATGTCATGAAACGACGATTCAAAATTCCAAGCGGTTGCGGCGCAATTTTTGAGAATGTCGAGGGTCCCAGCCCCCCCCCCCCCCCCCCCCCAGTACGGTAAGGGTTAAGTCAGTGTGCGAGTTATTATCTCAAAAAGAAATACACCAGTTAACGGTTATGGGCGCCATTTTAATTTACAGGTAAACCAACCATTTTGGTTTATGCTTGAATTAAGATAGCGCCCATGCAAATATGATGTGAGCGCACAGCGCAAGCAGTGATTTCATCAATGTTTTCAGATGCGCATGTATTTTTGGGTCACTGCTTGCACTGTGCGCTCACATCATATTTGCATGGGTGCCGTCTTAATTTACGCGTAAACCACTGACCTCTAGCGCCATTTTAACTTACGGGTAAACAAACCACTAACCTACCCGTAAGTTAGAATGGCGCACATGTCTGCGCATGCGCACTGTTGTAACCGTAAACTGGTGTATTAGAGTCCAAACAACATCGTTCAAGCTCTCAAAGTAACCACCGGCGGAAAACACCTTTATTTTTTCTTCTGTGCATTAAAAAAAAAAAATCCGGCTGAAAACCATATTGGCACTACAACATTTCAACCTGAATTAAAGATTATCTCAGTAAACACTTCTCGTCACAAGTGATATCAAGATATCAAGTTCCAAAAATTGGAACTACTGTTTTACAACTGATACGAATGCCACCAGACGATGCGGAGGTGAATATACAGGAGTAGCTTTTGTATATACCGAACTTAAAATAAATTCATTCTACAAAATATATAATATCACTCTTATTAGGGCTTAATTGGTTGCCATTCTAATAGCACTGGAATGGATGGAATAATATAATTCCAAATGCAGTGGTACTTCGGACTGATTCAATCACAGCTTTGAATGCCTTTCAACATAACAAATAACCAAGTAATGTGGTAGAAATATATGGAAATGTTACAGGCGGAAGTAATGGTATCGAAGTAAAATGTTAAGAGTTGTCAGCCCAATATGGTCCACATGGACATGAACGAGCCGAACCGTTGGCTAAATAAAAACGTTCGATTAAATAACACACAGACATACGTGACATAACAATGGGAAGATATAAATACATGAAAGTGAATTTATAACATAATCAGACATATATTAAATATCAACGTGTCACTAGCACGCAGAGGAGAAAAGTAAATATCTAAATAATATATAGCGAGATCTTCATAGAACTCAGAATTAAACGATTTAACCGAAAAAGACGGGATCATTTAATTGAATTGAATTTATTCACCACTTTCATAAAAACATACAAAGGCACAGAATACAAAAATATTTCTTGCAAACATAGATAAATGGGCATTTATCGCATCTGAAAAAGGACATTTGTTGGTGCTTGAACAGATTGCAAAATGGAGGGAAAATTGTACACTGTAATAAAAAAAAAACAGGGGGCATTCTAACAGTTGCAAATTAAAATAACGATTTCTTTCATATTCGCTGGTCGTTAAAACACGTCTAGACACAATAACTAGGCCTACTGCAAAGATACGAAGTTCAAGTATAGCCTGATCAGTACTACCGAATTCAATATATTATGCCGTATAACATTTGATATGAATTTTGTTTGATAACCTTACAGTGGAAATCTTAGGGTCTGTTAATTATTGAAATGAAAATCTATTTACGTGTGTAGGCTCTTTGATATGAGGGGAAATGATAAGAACTTAAAACTTGGAGACTTAACATAATTCAAATAAACAACGTCTGATTTTTTTTCTATGGACAAAAGTTATCTTTTAGATAATTATAGAGATTGTCAGGTAATGAAAACTCGCTTTCTACACTCTACACAAGTGATATCACTTGATCGCGCCTAACAGAAATGCAAGCAGTAGCGGCCCCTACAGAACACCCTCACCATAATTTATTTTTTCATTATGAAAGATTTAAGCGAGACGTGAAAATGAATTCAAGAACCATAAGGAATCGCCCTCCCCCGATTAACATGCATTGTCTAAAAAATAATATTTTGTTACAACACAGTCAAATCTAGCTCCCGGTTTCTATTTTCAAAATGTTGATAGGTTGATTTAGATACCTTATGGCGATTTCTTCATTCAAGAGGGAGAAAGTCGATCATTCCCCAGAGAGAGACCTCCCTCATTCCCTTGGAGTCACTGACCCTCTATTGAAATGTGTATTTCACACAGTCACGCCTTCACTGCTTATAGATCTTACCTAAAAGAGTCTCAAGACCCACAATGCAATGCCTTGCAGGTTGTTAAATTGAGCTTGCTAGCGGGGCGAGCAGAGCGAGCAGAGCGACCGAGCAAGACGATTCTCATTATGGAATATTAATATATGCATTCTCGAATCCTACAGTAAATTATCGTATTCAAAAAAAAAAGAGAGGAACTGGGAGGTATGTAATGTTAGTGGCTGGAATAGCCTTCTTACGGACAGCCCACGAAGTACACAAGTAATATCCCTTGATCGCGAAATAGGGCCAATAATGGTACTTCAAGCCCCCCCCCCCCCATTTGTTTTTTCTTCTTTATAAACGATTCTTAGCGAGACACATGTATACATTTTATTGTAAAATACCCCAAGGCCAAAAGTATAAAATATATCGAGGAAATATATTATCGTCTCTTTAGTTGTTAATATGACTAGAAAAATAATAAGGTTTTTGTTAAGAACATCCTTACGGCTGTCATCAGCGCTGTTAAGGATTGAGATGAAAGTCCATTTTAAGTCAGCAGGTCCTGAAAGTAGACATGGTATGAAGTCAACGAATGGAGAATTAACATCATTCAAATAAATGACTTCCGATTTTTGTTTCTATTGACCAAAAAAAAGTTTTTTGGAATAAAAGATTTTTAGGCAATTGTAGACTTGGGTGAGAAGCTATCACGTGACACCAAATAATGCTTTATTGTAGGATAAGCGTGCAATAAAACAACTTGTTTTCTTGCTCGGTATATCTCGTACAAATGTCTACCATAATACGTATACAACTGAAGCAACCGCATGCTTAAAGTTAAGACCAGTATTGGAAACGCCCCAAATGTTTTGACTAATACATGATGATAACATTTTTGCCGGGAAACCGCCTACTTACTGATATATTTGGTAAATTAGTTTATCTATTGGTGTGTGAGAGATAAACGCACGTGTCGCTCGTGTGCGTAGTCCCATGTACATCTTTCTGTGTACAGTGCTTGTAACTTTACGAAGACTGGGCCAAATTTCTCATCATTTTGATGATTCCAGAACCTTGCAGTACACACCAATACTTATATGCTAGATGATCAACCTTTTTTAATCGATTCCACAACGTTTCTTTCACAATGCAATCGCATGACCATAACTGGTCTTTATCTTTAAGCCTACCATTTTCTACATTTCTGTATGGAGGGAAAATTGTACACTGTAATTAAGAAAACAGAATGGCCTTTTGACACTTGCATAAATAATGGTTTATTTCATCGCTTGTTGTATAAGTAGGCATACTGCAAAAGATACGAGCATAGCCTGGTCACTAATCCCAATATTAAGTGATTATGCCATATTACATTTGATATATTTATGTCTAATAACCTTATAGTGGAGGTCACCAGTGCTGTTAATGATTACAATTAAAGTTTGTTTTACAGAAGGCCCTGTGATAATGCGAAATGATAAGAGCTGAAAAAGGATACTTGAAAAAATTCAAATAAATAACCTCTGAGTTTTTCAACTGACGAAATATATGAAGTTTGAAGTTTTGAAGTTTTATTTATTCCACATTTTACATAGAAAAACAGTTTATATTCCTTTTTTTTTTATACAGGCGTATATTATTATAAGAATAGATTTCACACAAGAATTTTTTTTTTTTAAATTAGAGATTTCAAATCAAATATAATGTAGGGAAAATAAGTACGACATTTTGAAATATGTATAGATAACAGGCTGGGTAGAACAATGTAAAATGTGGGGAGCCTAAATAAAAAGCATAGCTTGTATGTGAATAGGCTCCGGTACTGAGTAACACAATATAGTAGGTCTGGATTTAAAAGGTAGGAGGCGAAAACGGAGTAGTATAGTATGAGATTCTAGAGACGTACAAGGAGAGTGAATTAGAGAAGAAACGAAAAATAGAAATAAAGAGTAAAGATAATAATATAATAGTGATAAGTAGGAGAAGGTGAAGAAGGGAAGAAAGAAGAAGAAGAGGAAGACGAAAAAAGTGGAAGAAGAAGAGGCAAAAGAAGAATAAGAGAAAGCAAGTTGATGAAATCAATGGCATTGTAAAATAACAAAAACAAAGTCTGCATAACCACCTGTACGAGTCAGCGCGATACATAGTAAAAGGAAGCACCTGAGCTTTCGTTTAAATAAATTAATGGAGGGGCTTTCAACTATTTCGTTATTTAGGCTGTTCCAGAATTTGGGTCCAGTAAAAATAATTGTTTTGTTAGCAAAAACGGTGCGAGTTCGAGGGAGATGAAAATGGTTTGACTGTCTAGTAAGGTAAGAATGTATAGTATTATTCGGTTGAAAAAAGGGGACGAAAGCATCTGGTAAATTATCTTTCGATAGTTCATACATAAATATTCCAATATTATATAAGTTTAAGTCAGATATTTTAAGAATATTACAATAATTATAGAAAAGCATATTTGTATGGGCAAGAAAACCAACATTATTTATTATTCTAACAGCCCGTTTTTGAACATCATTAACTTTGTCCATGAGGGTTATAGAGCTATTCCCCCGTGCGAGTATACAATAATTAAGATAAGGCAAGATCAAGGTAGAATAGAGTAGAAGCATGGCATGAGGAGGTACAAAAGGTTTCAACTTATTCATTACATCGGATTTCCGTGACAACAGCTTACATAAACAATTGATGTGAACTTTTCATGTTAATTTACTGTCTATATGTAGACACTTCAGAATTTGGTGGATTCAACCTGGTTAGATGAGCGATTTTCAGGCAATGTAGACCTGCATTCTAAAATCAACACAAAGTCAAGTGATATCGCTTAACGGAACATGAATACAGGGAGAAGCGGCCACTTAAGCCAGCCCCCACCACACCCCCACGCTCAATATAATGTTTTCCTTTTTTAAAAGAATTTAAGAAAGACACATGTAGAAAATTATTTCAAGAAATCAGGCTTCCCTCCTCCCCCAAGAATAAATATATAAATATTAAATAACAAAAAAAATTCCTAAACTGCTCATGATAACAGGTGAATAAAGATAAATAAACACAATATTTCATCTCGTAAGTCGTAGCGAGTAGCAAATAAGTCCCTACATTCCCCTCCCCCACAATATTTTGTCTTCTTAATAAAATAATTAATTATACAAAAATACATTCACAAAAATCCCAAGACCCCCCTACCCCCTCCTCCACACAAAAAAAAAAAAAAATAATATTCTTTTATACCAGCGCATGAATACAGGTAGCTAGAAATAAATAAAACCAAGATATAATCGTCTCCTATTAAAGTCGTTAGGAGTAAGTAAAAGATATTGACTGCTTTGAGGGGCACTGGTATACCCTTTCATTTTACATATCATACCTAACATTCTCATAAAATTGTTTGGTATCCCCCATGTTTATTTTTCCACATGAAAGTGTATGGAAGACTCTATCTTTAACATAGAAATTATACCATGTTTATATTATATCACTACTGAACTCCCTCTCGCAGTCAATCACATACGCACAATTGCAACCCAAACACGCGCGTGCGCACACATTTTTGGAAAGATATGTGCACTCACCTGTACAAATGTAACTGACTAGAGTGAGGCATGTTGTGCTGTTTCGTGTTGTGTTTTCTGTGTTGTAGCGTGTTCTGTAAACCTCAATTTACTTTATTGATATGTTATCATTGAAAATATGCTATGTCGTTGAGTTTTATTTTCAATAAAAACAAAAATAAAAACACAAACAAAAAAGATATGTGCACTCTGTTCCATCCCTTGCTCTTAAGTGCTGCCTCTGTGTATTATGTTATATCAAGTCAAGCTGGATGTGATGATTAAAGGCACCTCCGTAAAAGAAGGGGGGTGTTGATTTTTATTTAAAAAGCTGGCAATCCCAACTCCCCCCCCCCCCCCTTAAAGAAAAGCTTGTACGGGCTTGAAAGGCCTTACCCTGAAGTGCTTCACTGACATACATGTGTGCATTTTGCAGAATTTATAAACTGGTTATCAAAATATTCTTATACATAGCTTATTGCTAATAGGAACAACCATGGCAAACAGGAAATTGTTAAGAGATTCTACCTGCTCTTTTCTGTAACACACGCGGCATTTTAAATAAATTAAACAGATCTAAGTAGACGCATTTTTTTTCATGGATTGACCTGACAAAATAAATTGTTATGAAATCCATTTGATTATTTCAAAAGATGCATTGAAATGTTTTTTTTATCAAACTAGTGTTTGGCGGGAGAATGTTACATTATAATTAAATCACCGGAATCCGAAGGGAATTTTGACACACTTGCATATAACGATTAGCAACACTATTACATACTACACATGTATGCTAATTAGATGATTATGCTAATTAGGCTAATTATACTACATTTACATGAAATATCTTCTCATGAATTAATGATTAATCTTTCAAAAGTGATTTACAATGTTGCATTGCACCATTTTTAGGCTTTATAGATAAACAATGACAATGAAGTCCATATATTGTACATGTTATGCCAATTATGCTATTTAAGACAATTGTATTACTTAAAAATTGGTGTCAAAATGAATTCCTTGTCATAGAAAACCGTTGAAAAGTCGTCTTATCCATGGTTTCAGGCTTCCTGGATTGAGATTAGCAACATTATTACATATTGCACATATGCTAATTAATTGATTATGTTAATATGGCTATTAAAAAAGTTGCTCAACTGGTTGCCAAGCTAGCAACCAAGCTGAATTTACTTCAATACCCATCTAGAACACAAATCAACACAAAAATCTTTTACTTATCAACTTTGCCAGGTCATGTACATGGTATATGGTACCGTCTACTGGACTATATGGGCAGCCGACGAAGTAGGGTTTGTGCTAAAAAAAAAAAAAACAGTGCGGGGGCTGCAGTCCCTGCGGCCCCTTTCCAGGTTCCGCGGCCCATGGATAATATTAAATTCCATATGTTTGTGCTTGATAACCTTACAGTGGAGGTAATCGGGCCAATGTTAATGATTGAAAGAGAAGTTTGTTTTACGTGTGTTGGCCCTCCGATAAGGAGATGATGATAACTTACACAATGGATACTTGAATATTTATTTATTTTATTTTTTTTATTCGGTTTAAAAACATCAACACGTAAAGTTCGGGAACTCATAATGGTTGATTTACAATGAAATTGAATAGTGTAAACAAAATTGAACCAACTAATATACACTTAAGAAGAAGATATTGTTCCACACACATGAAAATATGATTGCAATACAATATACAACGGCTGGCTAGATGTGGCTAGACCAATGCGAGATATGACAAGGAAATCGAAAAGAAGATAAATGACAAAAGAGAGAGAGAGAGAGAAAGAAGAAGAAGTGGTGAGAGAGAAAGAGAGGGACAATAAAGGGAAGGGTAGAAAGAAAAAGAGAGGAGGTAGAGGGAAAGAGAGGGGAGGGGAGATACGGAGGGGAAGTGAGGGAGAGAGAAGGAAGAGAGAGGAAGAGAGAGGGAGAGAGAGGAAGGTAGAAAGAGAGAGAAGAGAGACAGGGAGAGAGTGAGGTATAGAAAGAGAGCGAGAGAGAGAAGAGAGAGAAAAGAGGGGAGAGAGAAGGGGATAGAAGAGAGAGAGAGAGAGAGGGTGGAGAGAAAAAGAGAGACATGGAGAGGGAGAGAGAGAGAGAGAGAGAGGAGACATCTTTAAAAGGCAAAATACGAAACAAGGTAAATAAACGTAGCATTAAAACATTAATACATTTCTACACATCTTCACAGGAGAAGGCGCACCGGAGCGTTCTGAGAAGACAACAATGGATTGGCCTGCAACGCATCGTCGCGTCCGCTCCGAAGGCCACGGTGCGCCTGCACATGATGGTCAACATTTCAGCATTTTCAAGAAATTTAGAGTAGCTAGAATGTACAGGCAGTTTGGCAGTAAATAGCAAAATATAATCAATACCCTTCCCGACAATGTTGGGCAAAACATGTAAAGCTAATTGTTAAAGAGTTGACACCTCTATTAATTAATGGCAAAACCCGCATTTCTTCAATATTCTGTATCAGAAATTAGTATTGACAAGATATCCTTAAATAGTCTTCGGCAAGGTACTCTCTGAAGTGTACAATGTGATATCCCTCGATCAAACGTCATCATGCTTATAGAAATACAGGTAGAGTGAAATAATAAAAGTGAGAAAATCATCGTCACCCCAGCGTTTATCGTAAATACAATTTCGTGGTTTCTTTTTTGGACGATAACAGGCATGCCGGATTTTCCTTAAGTTTACTTAAATCTGCTGCTCCCTGTCAAAGGCTTACACATTATCTCAAACAAATTTCAAACATCTAAAAGCTTTGTTAAAACGGTAAGCTTCTCTTAAAGGGGAACAATTACCCCCCCCCCTAATAATTAATAAACTGTTATCGTTGAATCGTGACAACTTACATTGTCAAGATGGTATTTGGAGAGGGTTATTTTACACCAAGGCCAGCACGGAAGCCAACTCTTCTCGCTAGTGCGTGTCCAGAAGCGCTGACATGGTCGACATGCAAGTCTGCTTACAGTAAAAAGTCTAGAATTTGTGAGAATGTATTTAGACTCGCTGGTATAAGTTTTGTTATTTTACTTAAAAATACTTGATGAAGCACTTACTATTGAAGAAAAAAATATAAAGCAATTTCATAAAAGGAAAGCCTGTTTTTGTTTTCTGTGTCTGTGTTTCTGGCCTTTCTCCTTTTCGCTCTCTCTCTCTCTCAACCATTTTAGTACTGACAACGATGATTGTGAGGTGTACACAAAAAAAAAAAATTGAATGATTTCACTTTGGACTAAATCTCAAAGGCAGGCCGACACAATAGTGCCCCCAGACCCCCTCTCCTCCCCACCCCCCACCCCAACACACACACACACACGCATGCACCCGCGCTCCTTTATAAATATAGTCGTGTTCAACGGGGGCTTCCTAGTCGGCTTAAGCTAATCCCTGCAGCAGTAAATATCCCATAAATATTTGACTAACACCACTAGCTGCCCACTTTAATACTTGCCACCGACCCAGTCTTACCCAGCGTAACTTCTGGAAGTCACGGGCGGATCCAGGATTTTTCCGAAGGGGGGGGGGGGTGGGGCGTGAAATGTACGAAATTGCGAGCGCGAACCGCGAAGCCTTTAAGGTGTGGGGTCCGGAAAATTGTGAACCTTAAGACGCTTTATGAAACATACTGAAGCATTTCTGAATGAGTAAACTGAACATTTATATGATTTTTTTAAAGTTAAAAGGGGGACGTTAAAGGTTGTTCCCTAGACGTTAATAAACACATCTGATTGATACATGTCTGAAAAACCAAATTACACCCACACACCCACGCCCCTCTTTTTTTTTCTTTTTAAAGCTTTTTTGCCTTTATTCAGATCTTCATAATTATACAAAATCATGAATAGGAACACAATTGTTTTTACAGTATAAACATACATGTAGTACATTGTCTCATACATTATAAACACAGACATATTTAAAAAATATTTTCCATTTGTATCCAAACGAATAAAGTACACATTCAAAACAGTGTACAGAATGTGCTCCAATTCATTTAAAAAGGAAAAGGTGACGGTATTACTTGGATACAACATTATACAAAGGAACAATTTTTACAACATAAGATTTTCTTTTATAAACAAAAAGTATAAGGTGAAGGTGCTGCTTCATAATCCATGATAACAAAATTTGTTATATTTACATATAATGATATGGTGCACATTTCATTATAACTATATAAGGGTCTTGTATCAGTGGAGGTCTTTAACTATACCGTTATTTAAAAAAAAATTAAAATACAAAATATAAAAAACAAGCAAACACGATAGCAGATAAGTGTCTGGATCGATGAGAAAGTGAGGGAGTGAACAGGAAACAGGAATTACAATTTATATACAATCAGTTCCCCTGCCTTAAGGGGTAAAATTTTCCCATTTTTGATAATGTATTGGCAGTTTGTCCTTTAATTTTGCTTTTTCATGTTCAACTTTCCTTTTTTACGATTATTGTAAATCATATATTTGACCAAAATCAATACATGATTTAACAATATATTATCTTTCATATTTTTTCTGAAAACAAGCAAAACATCAATCTATTGCATATTAAGAAACTGAAAAATCTTTAAACTGTTTCCCATCTCATTCCATATTCTGGAACCTTCAGAACATTCAAAGAAGATATGACGATAGGTTTCTACTTCTTTTCTACAAAAGGAACATAAATTTGACTGTGTTAATCCAAAAAGATACAATTTATCATTACAAAATATGATGTTATGTAAAAGTTTATACTGAAATTCCCTTAACTTCCCATCTAGAGTGGAAAATCTGGGGATTGAGAAACATGTTGTAGTTTCCGACTTATCTAGATTTAAAGCTATTACCTCTGGATGTTTAAAAGCAAATGCATCTTGTATTATAGCAATAAAATGTTATAGAGCATTTTGGAAGAGACAGACTCAAAAGAATACACTGTTTTGTTAATGATAAAGTTAATGTTAGAAAGATCAACAGTGTCATTTAGAGTATCATCTCTCCCTCTGCAAATACTCTTAATCTTCCAGGCAGCTGGCAATTTGGTGTATAGATCATTAAGAAAAAACACAGATCGTCTACATTAAGACCTTTCCTTATGAAATAGTCCCCTGATCTTATATCACCTTCTGCGTCCGTCAAATGTTTAACTTGAAAAATGTTCACATGAAATAATTTTGCATTAAAAGGAATTATCCTACCTTCAATAAAAGTATTGTTAAAGATAATTTGATTTTCATTATGTGTTTATTTTACAATATATTCCTTCTCCTTTAGATAATTCCAGATGTTCAAGAACTCCAAGTATATATTGAGTGCCTTAATATTGATCGTTTTGGGATTATAATTGCAAAGAAATATTAACTTTCCTCCTACCGTTCTGAATATATATTCGAAAAATTGTTTCCATTTCATGTCATTATTTCCACCAAGCAGTTTCTTAATCCACACTACACGGTTTTCAAAATGTGTAATTCCAATCATAAATATCTTGATAATCAGACAGGCGATCGGCTTGTAAAAGTCATGGGGTTCCTGACTGACCTAAAGGTTTATAATTATCATTGCATCATGAGCTAAATCCATAATTTTGTTTCAGAATCTGAGACAAAGTTACCGGATCCCTTTAAATCCCGTTGCTTCCACCACCCTAACAATCTTTGTATTTTGCTCAGTATTTCCTTATAATTCATTATTTTCTTCTTTAACATTAATATCCAAAGAAAAGTATATTCCAAGAACTTTTACCAGAGAAACCATCTTACCCAATGTTATACCGGTCAATTTTTCATTACTGTGACCAGAAGAACCAAGCTTCATAATTTGTGTTTTATCCCTATTAATTTTTAATCCAGATACCTGAGAGAAGGAATCTAATATTTTTTCTAAGATTTTCATTTCTTCTGTGTCTTTAAAAAAAATTGAACAGTCTTCCGCATACATTACTATCTTTGTCTGTATATTGCCTATCAAAATACCTTTTAATTTGTGTTCATTGCGAATAGCCACTGCTAATGTTTCTATAATTAACAAGAATAAATATAGACTGAAGGGATCTCCTTGTCTTACTCCCCTGCCTATTTCAAAATAGCCTGTGGAAAAGCCCCCATTCATGACACAGCTAACTACATTTTTGTACAATACTTCTATCCATCTACAAAAATATGGGCCGAAACCATATTTTTTCAGTAAGAAATTTATATATGAGTGTGAGACAGTATCCAAAGCTTTCTCGAAATCAACTGTTACTAGAAAACTCTGTACCTTGTATACCTGTGTGTAAGAAATGACATCGTCAATAATTCTCACCGCTTCTCCTATATTCCTACCAGGCAAAAATCCAACTTGATCTACTCTGGATCCGCCCCTGAAAGTGGTGGCGTCCGCACTAGTCGACCTCAACCCACCTTCCGCATCTAAATCGCTCGAAATTTAATTTTCATTTTCGATTGTAAACAAACAATCCTCCTGAAAAATCACAGGTACTCCGAGTGCCAAGTGAGAGCATCCACGCGGTCAACTAACGCTACCCTATATGCATGTTAGCGCGTTACTTCTGGATAAATCCAGGAGTAAATCGGTCGGCATAAAGGTCGGCGTAGCTAACACGACTATCGTTCAGACGATCACTACACTGACCTTTATGCCGACCTCACCATATTTACGCTGACTAGCTCTCTCTAAAAACGACCTTTACGCCGACCAATATTGCCATCATGTGAACATGGGTTATCTCTCTTTTACTACTTTCCATACATCGTCTGGCAAAGAAAGCTATCACCGGATTAACAATCCTCATAAGAAGCAAATGGGACAACTATAAACGCGAACAACCTCACCGTAAACAAATATTCCCCAAAGATCAACTTTATTGTTAATGGACTCTGCAAATTGTAGTTTTACGGTTGGTAGATGTGCGGGTTTGCTCAGTGGAGGGGAATTGTACCAGAATCTTCCAGAATATAAAGAGCGGTGCAAATTTGCATTGAAGCACCATGCATTATGCTTTCTTTCCAAGATGATATATTATTTCATTTAAAAACGTATACATTTTCCCTACATGGCATGTTAAGATACTATTTTTGTATACCAAGTCATGTTGTCCGTTTCATGCATTTTTCCTGCATTAATACTTGTTTCTCTTTAATAACACAGTATCCTGATGTCACCATGCCTGTGTCTCTTGGTGAATGGCGTGTCAGGATCGGCACGTTCATGCGCCGTCGGAGGAAAGAATATGACTACAACTACTTTTGGAGCAAACTTCACAACCTAATTAAACAAAACAAGAATGCTAAGCCACCCAAAGAAGACAACAATCCTGAGTGTAACATCTCATCTCACACTGGCTCTTCACTCTATGCGAATAGTTCTCCAGGGGACACGGCCCGTCGACCTGCGTCTTCTTACAATGTCAACCTTAATACCGCTCAAACAGGGCCAACAGGTGACGTCACCAATAGCAGATGTACTGCTAATTGTCAGACTCGGCCACAATGTTACGGTCAAGAGTTTGATACTGTCACGGAGAGAAGATTCCCATGTGATGTAAAAAGCCCCGGTCATAGCAATGTCTCTTACTCTGAGTCTTCGTGTGCTGAAAACAATGGTTCTCTAACGGCAAACGAGATCAACCCTGTCCCTGATAGCACTGAAGTGCAAATTCCAGTTCCCCGACCCTGCGTAGAAGATGAATTGGACAATAGACACATAACCATCAATCTATTGTCACATGAATACCACCCTAATTCGGCCCAAATAATAGAACCACCTGAAGTTGTCACATCAGAATCGTACTCACATGTACCTGCAGACAACGCGGGTGAGACAGATCGTATCCAAATATACAAGGAGGAGACATCAAACTCTGCACCGTTGGGGATAGAGGATCTATCATCGGACTTGTCACCTAAACCCACAACGAGAAACACAGAGCAAACAACACCATCTATCAGGGTATGAATGAAATTTATATGTTTTTCCCCAGAACCACCCCTCTCCCATTAACTCTTATCATGCCACAGGGCTAATCCCCAGTGTGCCAAGCCCCAAATCCCCCCCCCCCCCCCGTGCCAGGTTGTTTTGGAGATAATCTGATTAACGCGATGGTTCTATGAATGGCGAGTGCAAAACACACAGCACAGTCAAATGAGCATAATAACTGCTATTACGAAAGCGCCCTTGCACGCATATGACACTCAATAGATAGCTCTCTCGCATGTATGAAGCAGCATAGCGATAGCGTGCATGCAGCCTTAAGGCAGGCTATGAGTAAAAAAAAAAAAAAAAAAAAAAAAAAAAAATGAGACAGACGAAGAAAAAAAAACATTACAAAAACAAATGTATATGATTCTTCTTGTAAAACTGTTTTTTTTTATAGGACATGTAACTAGCAAAATTGGAGCTATATAAGGTATTTTACAGAAGACAGTTTGATTATTTCAATTCGCTATGAACTTTTTTGACTGACGTTCGTTGCATTATAATCGATGGTAAAAGTGTCCTTTACCCTTTCACAGAATTTTTATTCTCACGTGATTCTGCATATATTTTGTCAAATAACGTCTTATTATTATTTTGAAAATTGTCTTCTGTCCATCAATTTCATTACGGAATCAACGGAATATCATGAATCGTCCTGTGCAGTGGCTACATGAACAGTCTACCTTATATAACGTGTTCGTGCTATTTGTTGTACTAGAAATGTTAAAAAAGATTAGAAACCATTAATTAAAAAAACGCCAGAAATACAATGTGGCACAAGAATAATATCTCAGTACGGCTTGTTCATCGTTTACAGAGTCATAAAAAGTGTGTCTTCTATTTCTAATTTTCTCTTCGTTCTTAGGAAGTAACAGAGAATCACGGATCACCGACCTATCCGGTCCCCCGATCAGGGACAAACACCGGTGAAGCAGATGCAATCAAAATAAATGACTGTCCAGACATGACCAACACACTCCTATTGAGATCCGGTGACGTAGAACGAAACCCTGGTCCAAATACTATGTGAGCAGTCTAAAGAGCAACTTTGGAACGTTACAATTCATTGTTTAATATTCTACCGAACCCGAATCCGAGTTTACGGTTACGTTCAATGTAAGACAATTTAATTAGACTAATTATCTTTCTTAAACCCGATTCTGAACAAATCCTTAAACCCATCGTAGGGTTTCAATTCAGACTAGTAGAATACGGGTCAATAAAGGTGAATGTCGTAATAGTTTGCAGTGACATTCTAATACTTGCATTACAGGTAATGCTATAAAGTATTTTGATTCAATATAGTATAACAGTGTATTCGCAAGTCAAAGAAGCAAAATGAAAGTTCCTTAGATACAAAATATCGCAAATACCTATAAGCGCTATATGAATCATTCTTCGTTTATCTATAATTCAGCCCTGGAAGTCTGACCGACCTTGAGCTCTATCTCCTTGCCGACGGTATGGATCCCTCAGACTTCAGGAATGTCGGACTGGCTTTAGGATTCACTGAGGCTAAACTAAGTCAGTTTGAGAAAGACAAGCTGGGCAACTCCATGCATGCTACCTATCAGATGCTTTACGAATGGCGGAAGACAGTACGTGATAGCAAGACGAGGAAGACATTGGTCGACATGTTAGAAAGCATTAATCTGAGACAGCTTGCTGATAGTGTACGAAAAGGTAATACTAATAAAGGTGGGTTCATGTATAACGCTCATGTCTGTATAACTTGACATTCTTGGTGCTCAACAAGTATTACCTCTGCCTTTAGCAAGGTTGCCATTATGACGCTCTAGCTAGAGCACCGTAATGGCAATATGACCTATAGGATTTAAAGATGAGCCTTAGAGGTGGAAACGTAATCGGACGGTTTAACATGTGTGTACCTTTTCCACACTCGACCAAAGTGTGGTAAATGAGTACCTGGCATGAATTAATTCCTTGAAATGCTAGAGCACCATAATGGCAGCATGTTAAAGACGGGGTAATAATCATCGACTGTAAAGTTAGACATGAGCGCTATACAAGAAACCACTTCTACTACTATCATTATTGTTATTATTATTTTTTAGCATTATGTGGTGAAATTATAATTAAATTTGCGTCTTCCGTTAAAACATTGTAGCAAAGTGAGGAGTTTTGGAATGTTGGCATATTTAACAATTTAAAATATTTCCCCACTTTTGTTGGATAATGCATTTAATGTATATGATACACATATATTATTATGTACATATATACACACATAGAGGGGGCAGATAAAGAGAGAGAGAGAGAGTGAGGGGGAGGGGCAATTCAATAATAAATTATTCCATACGTCACTGACCTAAATATAGTTTCATTAGAAAAATGTATCACGTTAGTAGCTCCACATGCAAGAGTTTGGATCGGACCGTACGGAAATTGCACAATTAATCTCAACACCAGAATACGTGCTAACGGGACCAAATGCCTCAGATTTATGTCAATATGGATAAACAGTTACAAAGAAGGGATCTCCGACTATAGAAAGCACGCTATTAATAATAATAATAATAATAATAATAATAATAATAATAATAATAATAATAATAATAATAGCCTAATAGTCCACTCCAAATTTTATTACACCGAAACGGAAATTCTTTTTGCCCAATTGATCGTGAGCCCGGCAGCCACTGAGCAGCGCCAGATCGACGTTGCTCTATCCCTTATTGTTGAACGCTAAACAAGGTAGCAACAACTCCCATCTTTTAACGTCTTTTGATATGACGCGGCCGGGATTCGAACTTACGACCTCCCGGTTGTGAGGCGGACGCTCTACTGACTGAAAGACGCATTTGATTAGTTCATGGATTATACGCATATCAATCCAGGAGCGTAGCTTTCGAAGTAGAAATCTTTTTTATCTTCTTAAGTTATGAAATGCAAAAGGTCATGCACATTTTTATATGAAACTTACAGCAATATTCGCTCAATAGGAGATGGTCCAAAACCCGACCAATTAACCAAAAGGCCCGACATCTTAGCACCGACCCGAGTAACCCTTTCCTGGGGCAGTGACATCAGGGCACAATGTCAATCCATTACTCACTGTGAGAGCCCCTATCTAGGAAATAAATGATTTCTCAGCCATTGATCATGATCCACAAGCAAATTTAAATTGAGATTTAGGAAGTTACGTATATCGATAATACATTTGTGTGATTCATGGTTCATGTACTTTTTTTTAGGGGGGGGGTGCTGCTGTTTTTTACAATGTTTTACGTTTAAACACTAATAACTTTAGAGACAAATTTCTTCACCATCTCATCACAGGTCAGGTTGGTGATGACATACCTTCAATGACAGAGGAGGAAATCAAGCGGGTTGCTGAAGAGGTCAAACGCTATTATACAATATATCTATGTCAAATTCAGGCTAATCCACTGAACAGCGAGCTTCAACTTGAATTTGACAGGATCTTCACCAACCTAACGTTGATGGAAGAAGACAAAGGTACAACGCGCAAGTCACCGCTTCTCTACGACGACCTCCTAAGGACCAAAGTCAACGGAATCTATGCCAAACGCTTGTTGGTGGAAGGTGAAGGTGGTGCGGGGAAGACCACTTTCTGCGCCAAGATCGCTTGGGACTGGATCCACGGAAAAGGTTACCAAGATTTCAAACTAGTTCTTGTCATCCTTTTTAGGGAGGCAAAAGATAAGACCGTTGGAGAGATAGTGAAGACGTATCTTTCTGACGACAATCCGATCACAGCCAAGCAGCTAGACAAGCACATCCTCTCCAATTCTGGTGATGTTTTTCTTGTCATGGACGGCCTAGATGAGTCTACTGTTGCTCTTAACAGCATTCAGCAAATCGCCCTGATTATTCTTAATAAGCTGTTCAAGTCAGGGACAGTGCTTATTACATCGCGACAATGGAGATCAGATGAGATTAGGAAGAATGCCGATCTCAGAAAGGGGTTTGCTTTCATTGCTGTGGAAGGTTTCTCTGCTGAAAACCTCTCGTCCTACATCACCAAGTACTTTCATCAAGACACAGCTTCCTCTGAAGATCTGAACCGATTCATATCGAACAACGATGTGATCAGAGAGAACATGGCCCCTTACCCCATATACACAGCCATGCTATGCATCATGTGGAAAGAGTTTGATGGAAAGCGCCGAGAAGCAATGTCCAAGCTGCAAACATTTTCCCAGCTCTTCAATGAGATGATTGACTTTTTGGTTGATCATTACCTATCGAAGCACTTTCAACCATGTATTGTTGAAGGCATATTGAGGGAGAATCGTTCAGATATTCGTCATCATCTGCTTCAAATTGGCGACATTGCCTTCAGGGGACTTCTTGAGAGACGGTTAGTATTCACAGAAGAAGAGTTTCAGAGTTATCCAGAGTCCATCGATGTAGGTTGTAAAGTGGGTGTGCTCACCAGAGAAAAGAAAGTTCTTCCAAGAAAAGACAGAAGAACTAATCCAAATACAGTAGTTCAATCGGTGCATTTCCCTCATAAGCTCTTCCAGGAATATCTATCAGGAATGTATCTTGCATCTCTTTACAACACAAACCGTAATGAGTATGACAGGGTGATAGTGAATATCATACAGAAAGCAGGGGAATACCGGTACCTACTATACTTCACATCGGCCCAGCAGAAGGAGGTCGGGTTGGATATCGTATCTCATCTCACAGCAAGGAAAAGAGAGCGTAGCTATTATAACAGTATTGATGATGATGATGACTTCATCGTTGACGTAGCATACGAGAGCCAAGACCAAGCAGTGGCCAAAGCAGTGGCCAAATCAGTGGCAGATCGTCTCTCCTCTGAGTCTAGCAAGACGCTGAAGATCACCAAGAAGATGCAGGCACACACAGTATCAGGGCATGTCTTCATCATGAATCATCGTGAAGTGGTAAGGAAAGTAACGTCGAATTGTTGCAACGTATTCATTTTTCAATGCTGTAGGATCTCTGTGAATGATACAGTTTCTTTTTTATTTAAATTTCATTCTCTCAGACTTAGGATAACGTCGTTTGGTTAGATATACCCTGTATACTAACGATGCGCAACGCATTCTGTAAAAACTTCTCTTCACCTAAAAAAGAAGTTGGATAGAATCAATTTTCTATGATCATGATGCATGTCTAAATCCACTTTTATGGATCTAGTGTGGGTGCAACTCTGATTATTATTTTTAATCTGAAAATTGCAATGTATGCCTTTTTTTATATTTGTTTTACTATTATTATCTACAAGAGTTAATGAGTATTAGGACTTAAGTCTGTTAATAGGAGTTGTGATTTATTGTTATTGTAGCGCAACCGATCTTGCGAGTATTTGCAATGAAATCTTGGTTAATAATATAACACTTTTAATATCACGAATTCCAATGGGATTTGCACGTGCATTCTGTTCAATAAAACGCTAACTTGAAATATGATGAGATATCGTACAGAACCCAGAAAAGTTTACATTTGGTAGGATCAGAATAATTCCTTTCAAATGCAAAATGTTATTATAAAGTTATCTAATTGTTCTTCGTGAAATATAGATTTTTGAAAACAGAAAGAAGAAAAAAAAACGGAAAATGGAAGGAAAAAAACATATAAACAAATCAGTATCAATTAAGGTGATTAATAAGGATAATATGGTACAATTTGTGTGATTTATGTTTCTAGCCTCACAATATTATTTGTGTACATGTACATTGTAGGATCACCTGATAATTGAGAAGCCATGTGGACGGATGGCTTCAGAAGACCTGGCTGAACTCATGTGCTCATCACGAACATTGAGATCTGTGACGATCGCTACTACTACTACTAAGAATGATGTCTTTTACTCGGTGCTTACGAATAAAGCAGCCGACTCCAAGGTCCGTATACATCTGTGTATTATCCACGTTCTGGTATATTTGGTACATCTTTCTTTTAAAAGAAATGGATGCCATATTCAGTCAGGATAATAGTTTTTCTGGTGTCATAAGATTAAATTCAATTATTAGAATACTCGAAAAAAGAGGGGTTTTTTTTTAGATAAATAAATTTCAATTTAAGGCGACTTTACTTTATTCAAGTACACAACAAAGACAAATATTCCATTAAACTATTTGTATAGTATTTATGTTTAAGCTAATGGGTTTCCACCAAAAAAAAATCTTCATCTTTGCTCGCTCTTATCATGATGACCAATTTTTCCCTAGTACACTGTTGGTCATAATGGTGGAATAATTATTTTTACCCCAATTTGTGGAATGATTTTGACAATGAGTTATTCCTAATAGATCTAGATAATAGTTTACACTCTCAGATTTTATTGAATATTAATTTGTTAGTGTTTGTTTTGCGAGACTGCTAAAGCATGTGTGTGCTACTATGCTAATCAACTAGGGGACCTACGTTCTGAAGTCATAATTGACAGTAATGAGGATTAATGCCTCATAAAAGGGCACTAATATAGCACATCGACACGATGTTGATCCTGGGGGCTCACAGTAACGAGGCCATTGCTTAGCTACTGAAACATGGGGCTACATCTTCGCCCCCACAAATACAACAAAACAAAGAAAACGCAATAACCTATCAATAATTCATTGCATTTTGCCCCGATCCCCAAAAATAAAAAATCCTCTATGTGGGCATGCCTTGAACCATAATGCATTGCCCTACAGAGGATTTTTTCTTGTTGGGGACCGGGGGCATTTTCTTCGTTTTTTGTATTTGTTGGGGCGGCGAAGAAACCTAGCCCCCGTTGCGTACAGTCATGATTCAGTGGCTAAGTAAAGGCCTCGTCACTGTGAGGTCCCAGAAAAAAAAACCGTGTCGATCAGCTATATAAGAGCCCTTTTGTGAGGCATTAATCCTCATGACTCTCAGTTATGACTTAAGACGTAGGACCCTGATTAGCATAGTAGCACACACATGCTTTAGCAGTCACGCAAAACAAACACTCGCAAATTTGTATTCAATAAAATCTGAGAATCTATACTATAATTTAGATCTATTAGGAATAAATCGTTGTCTCGAGGAGTTAATTTTTCTTTATCTTCATATATTATCGATTTAATGTTTTTACTTTTATTATTATTATTACTATTTGACGTATATTATTTCCAATTTCTCTCATTGATGTGGAACGAGTCATTTCCTTACAAAAGGTGATCAAATAGTTTCGTTTTTCTTGTCTTTTGATCTTTCGTGCTAGCTTTGTTTTCCAGGTATTCTTCTACGTATTCTTCAGTTTTTCTTTTCTCTGCTAAATATCTTAAATGATTGCTTCTTTTATGATAGGTAAACATTCCTTGTTTCACAAAAAAACAGGAATTTGTCTTTGTTTCGATTTCGCCTTTCCAAGACGTATCATTGTGTTATTCAAATTTTCTACGAAATATAAATTACGCTTCTTCTACATTGTGATCGTCTATAAATTTATTTATATATGATTTTTTCCCCAATTAATATTAGCAAGTCACCTATTTATATATATTACAATATAGGAAAATCACTTCCTTAAGTGGTAAATTCTACATTCCAAGATATCTCATGTGAAAGATTTTGTAGATGAAAAGCATGAAACTTATCAAGATGTAAAGTTTAAAAAACATGTTCAAGTCGAGTAATGTCAGCAATTGTTTAGCCAACATAATGCTACAATTATATCAGATTCGGATTTTGGACACTCAATATGTGGACCCCCCCCCCCCCTATGGAAGTGCTGATGGAGTGACGGCTATTATATTAAGAATTGCTCATGATACAAAATATATGAATTTAAAACCTACACAATGAAAAATCGAATCATTTCATTCCCGTTGTTGTGATTGTGTTTTCCATCGGAAACTGCCAAATATTCTGTGTCTATTTTCACACATTTGTGTTACGTTATTATGAAACAAAAAAAATTCAAAGTAATATCTCTAGTAAATAGATTACAAATGTAACGTATTGATTTTGTAAGTGAATGAGGTTGGCGAGTGTATCATCATGTAATGTTAGATATACTTCAGTATATTAATGTCAGCAATTGTTTATTTAACATCATGTCGTATTATTACAACAGATTGAGACTCTGAACATCCTCTCTGATGATCTCAGTGATCGTCCCGATGCATCACGTGATCTCGCTCAGTTCATCTGTAAGATGCCTCATCTGAAGAACCTGACATTTGATGGTTCCTGTCACGATGACTTCTACTCAACATCATCGGTGATGGCATCATCAGCAAAGGTATTGATTTGATCGTATATTTTAGGACTCTAAGAAAATTACTACATATTTGTTATACGTAAAGTGTACCCTTTCCTATATTGTCAAACGCAAGTGTTCGATTTTACTCTCGTAATTGTTAAGATGAAGCAGGTAGGAAAAGTTAAATGTTCATGGACGTGGATACGAAAAGTGAACTTTCTGTCATAATACAAAAACAGTCTGAAGATTTCAACTATGCTGGTGACTAATATATTATATAACATATTCTTAGTTCCATATGATAATTCGAAATGCTACGGGAATGCTGATGGAGAGACGTCTATTTAAATTGTGAATGCCAATGAGACTAAATTATTTCAATTTAAAAACCTTCAAAAATGAAAAATCGAATCCCATCGTCTCTTCTATCCCTTTGGAAACCGCAAAGTGTTCCATATTTTTGTTTTTACACTTTTATGTTATGTAAAAATAGATTTTCAAAGTACTATTTCCGAATTGAATTTCAGAATAACGTTTCCAATCATAAATGAATGAGGATGGCAACTGTATCAAGATGTAAAGTGTAAACACATGTTCAAGTAATGGCAGCAATTTTTTATCCAACATAAATATAAATGCTACAACATCAGATTGGGACTTTGGACACTCAGTTTGTGGACCCCCCCCCCCCCCCCTATGGAAGTGCTAATGGAGTGACGGCTATTTTAATTAAGAATCGCCGATGATAAAAGAAATATATGAATTCAAAACCTACAAAATGAAAAATCGAATCTCTTCTTTCCCGTTGTTTTGATTGTGTTTTCCATCAGAAAACGCCAAATGTTCTGATTCTATTTCACACATTTGTGTTACGTTATTATGAAATAAAAAATTTCAAAGGAATATCCCTAGCAAATAAATTGTAAATGTAACGTATTGCTTTTGTAAGTGAATGAGGGTGGCGACTGTATCATCATGTAATGTTAGATATAATACATTATAGTAATGTCAGCCATTGTTTATCTAACATGATGTCGTACTATTACAACAGATTGAGACTCTGAACATCTACTCTGATGATCTCCGTGAACGTCCCAATGCATCACGTGACCTAGCTCAGTTCATCTGTAAGATGCCTCATCTGAAGAACCTGACATTTGATGGTTCCTGTCACGATGACTTCTACTCAACATCATCGGTGATGGCATCATCAGCAAAGGTATGGATTCAGTGATACATTTTAGGACTCTAAGAAAATTACTACATAGTTGTTATACTTAAAGTGTACCCTTTCCTATATTGTCAAACGCAAGTGTACGATTTTACTATCGTAATTGTTAAGATGAAGCAGGTAGGAAAAGTTAAATGTTCATGGACGTGGATACGGAAAGTGAACTTTCTGTCATAATACAAAAACAGTCTGAAGATTTCAACAATGCTGGTGACTAATATATTATATAACATATTCTTAGTTCCATATGATCATTCGAAATGCTACGGGAATGCTGATGGAGAGACGTCTATTTAAATTGTGAATGCCAATTAGACTAAATTATTTCAATTTAAAAACCTTCAAAAATGAAAAATCGAATCCCTTCGTCTCTTCTATCCCTTTGGAAACCGCAAAGTGTTCCATATTTTTGTTTTTACACTTTTATGTTATGTAAAAATAGATTTTCAAAGTACTATTTCCGAATTGAATTTCAGAATAACGTTTCCAATCATAAATGAATGAAGATGGCAACTGTCTCAAGATGTAAAGTGTAAAAGCATGTTCAAGTAATGGCAGCAATTTTTTATCCAACATAAATGCTACAACATCAGATTGGGACTTTGGACACTCAATATGTGGACCCCCCCCCCCCCCCCCTATGGAAGTGCTAATGGAGTGACGGCTATTTTAATTAAGAATCGCCGACGATAAAAGAAATATATGAATTTGAAACCTACACACAAAAAAAATCTAATCATTTCTTTCCCGTTGTTGCGATTACGTTTCCCATCGGAAACTGCCAAATGTTCCGAGTTTATTTTTCACACATTTGTGTTACGTTATTATGGAATATGATTTTCAAAGTAATATCTCTATCAAATAAATTGTAAGAGTAACGTATTTCTTTTGTAAGTGAATGAGTTTGGCGACTGTATCATCATGTAATGATAGATATAATACATTATAGTAATGTCAGCCATTGTTTATCTAACATCATGTCGTACTATTACAACAGATTGAGACTCTGAACATCTACTCTGATGATCTCCGTGAACGTCCCAATGCATCACGTGACCTAGCTCAGTTCATCTATAAGATGCCTCATCTGAAGAACCTGACACTCCGCTGTTACTATCATGATGACTTCTACTCAACATCATCGGTGATGGCATCATCAGCAAAGGTATGGATTCAGTGATACATTTTAGGACTCTAAGAAAATTACTACATATTTGTTATACTTAAAGTGTACCCTTTCCTATATTGTCAAACGCAAGTGTACGATTTTACTCTCGTAATTGTTAAGATGAAGCAGGTAGGAACAGTTAAATGTTCATGGACGTGGATACGAAAAGTGAACTTTCTGTCATAATACAAAAACAGTCTGAAGATTTCAACAATGCTGGTGACTAATATATTATATAACATATTCTTAGTTCCATATGATAATTCGAAATGCTACGGGAATGCTGATGGAGAGACGTCTATTTAAATTGTGAATGCCAATGAGACTAAATTATTTCAATTTAAAAACCTTCAAAAATGAAAAATCGAATCCCTTCGTCTCTTCTATCCCTTTGGAAACCGCAAAGTGTTCCATATTTTTGTTTTCACACTTTTATGTTATGTAAAAATAGATTTTCAAAGTACTATTTCCGAATTGAATTTCAGAATAACGTTTCCAATCATAAATGAATGAGGATGGCAACTATATCAAGATGTAAAGTGTAAACACATGTTCAAGTAATGGCAGCAATTTTTTATCCAACATAAATATAAATGCTACAACATCAGATTGGGACTTTGGACACTCAGTTTGTGGACCCCCCCCCCCCCCTATGGAAGTGCTTATGGAGTGACGGCTATTTTAATTAAGAATCGCCGATGATAAAAGAAATGTATGAATTCAAAACCTACAAAATGAAAAATCGAATCTCTTCTTTCCCGTTGTTTTGATTGTGTTTTCCATCAGAAAACGCCAAATGTTCTGATTCTATTTCACACATTTGTGTTACGTTATTATGAAATAAAAAATTTCAAAGTAATATCCCTAGCAAATAAATTGTAAATGTAACGTATTGCTTTTGTAAGTGAATGAGGGTGGCGACTGTATCATCATGTAATGTTAGATATAATACATTACAGTAATGTCAGCCATTGTTTATCTAACATCATGTCGTACTATTATAACAGATTGAGACTCTGAACATCTACTCTGATGATCTCCGTGAACGTCCCAATGCATCACGTGACCTAGCTCAGTTCATCTGTAAGATGCCTCATCTGAAGAACCTGACACTCAATGGGAAGTACGAGGTCTTTCTTCACGATGACTTCTACTCAACATCATCGTCGATGGCATCATCAGCAAAGGTATGGATTCAGTGATAGATTTTTGGACTCTAAGAAAATTACTACATATTTGTTATACTTAAAGTGTACCCTCTTCTAAATTGTCAAACGCAAGTGTACGATTTTACTCTCGTAATTGTTAAGATGAAGCAGGTAGGAAAAGTTAAATGTTCATGGACGTGGATACGAAAAGTAAACTTTCTGTCATAATACAAAAACAGTCTGAAGATTTCAACAATGCTGGTGACTAATATATTAAATAACATATTTTAAGTTCCATATGATAATTCGAAATGCTACAGGAATGCTGATGGAGAGACGTCTATTTAAATTGTGAATGCCAATGAGACTAAATTATTTCAATTTAAAAACCTTCAAAAATGAAAAATCGAATCCCTTCGTCTTTTCTATCCCTTTGGAAACCGCAAAGTGTTCCATATTTTTGTTTTTACACTTTTATGTTATGTAAAAATAGATTTTGAAAGTACTATTTCCGAATTGAATTTCAGAATAACGTTTCCAATCATAAATGAATGAGGATGGCAACTGTATCAAGATGTAAAGTGTAAAAACATGTTCCGAGTCTATTTTTCACACATTTGTGTTACGTTATTATGGAATATGATTTTCAAAGTAATATCTCTATCAAATAAATTGTAAGAGTAACGTATTTCTTTTGTAAGTGAATGAGGTTGGCGACTGTATCATCATGTAATGTTAGATATAATACATTATAGTAATGTCAGCCATTGTTTATCTAACATCATGTCGTACTATTACAACAGATTGAGACTCTGAACATCTACTCTGATGATCTCCGTGAACGTCCCAATGCATCACGTGACCTAGCTCAGTTCATCTGTAAGATGCCTCATCTGAAGAACCTGACACTCAATGTGAAGTACGAGGTCTTTCTTCACGATGACTTCTACTCAACATCATCGTCGATGGCATCATCAGCAAAGGTATGGATTCAGTGATACATTTTAGGACTCTAAGAAAATTACTACATATTTGTTATACTTAAAGTGTACCCTTTCCTATATTGTCAAACGTAAGTGTACGATTTTACTCTCGTAATTGTTAAGATGAAGCAGGTAGGAAAAGTTAAATGTTCATGGACGTGGATACGAAAAGTGAACTTTCTGTCATAATACAAAAACAGTCTGAAGATTTCAACAATGCTGGTGACTAATATATTATATAACATATTTTTAGTTCCATATGATAATTCGAAATGCTACGGGAATGCTGATGGAGAGACGTCTATTTAAATTGTGAATGCCAATGAGACTAAATTATTTCAATTTAAAAACCTTCAAAAATGAAAAATCGAATCCCTTCGTCTCTTCTATCCCTTTGGAAACCGCAAAGTGTTCCATATTTTTGTTTTCACACTTTTATGTTATGTAAAAATAGATTTTCAAAGTACTATTTCCGAATTGAATTTCAGAATAACGTTTCCAATCATAAATGAATGAGGATGGCAACTGTATCAAGATGTAAAGTGTAAAAGCATGTTCAAGTAATGGCAGCAATTTGTTATCCAACATAAATGCTACAACATCAGATTGGGACTTTGGACACTCAATATGTGGACCCCCCCCCCCCCCCCCCCTATGGAAGTGCTAATGGAGTGACGGCTATTTTAATTAAGAATCGCCGACGATAAAAGAAATATATGAATTCAAAACCTACACACAAAAAAATCTAATCATTTCTTTCCCGTTGTTGCGATTACGTTTCCCATCGGAAACTGCCAAATGTTCCGAGTCTATTTTTCACACATTTGTGTTACGTTATTATGGAATATGATTTTTTAAAGTAATATCTCTATCAAATAAATTGTAAGAGTAACGTATTTCTTTTGTAAGTGAATGAGGTTGGCGACTGTATCAAGATGTAAAGTGTAAACACATGTTCAAGTAATGGCAGCAATTTTTTATCCAACATAAATATAAATGCTACAACATTAGATTGGGACTTTGGACACTCAGTATGTGGACCCCCCCCCCCCCTATGGAAGTGCTTATGGAGTGACGGCTATTTTAATTAAGAATCGCCGATGATAAAAGAAATATATGAATTCAAAACCTACAAAATGAAAAATCGAATCTCTTCTTTCCCGTTGTTTTGATTGTGTTTTCCATCAGAAAACGCCAAATGTTCTGATTCTATTTCACACATTTGTGTAACGTTATTATGAAATAAAAAAATTCAAAGTAATATCCCTAGCAAATAAATTGTAAATGTAACGTATTGCTTTTGTAAGTGAATGAGGGTGGCGACTGTATCATCATGTAATGTTAGATATAATACATTATAGTAATGTCAGCCATTGTTTATCTAACATGATGTCGTACTATTACAACAGATTGAGACTCTGGACATCTCCTCTGAAGATCTCCGTGAACGTCCCAATGCATCACGTGACCTAGCTCAGTTCATCTGTAAGATGCCTCATCTGAAGAACCTGACACTCCGCTGTCACTATCATGATGACTTCTACTCAACATCATCGTCGATGGCATCATCAGCAAAGGTATGGATTCAGTGATACATTTTAGGACTCTAAGAAAATTATGTTATACCTGAAGTATACCCTTTTCTGTATAGTCACACGGACGTGGACTATTTTACCCTCGCAATTGGTACACAGTTGAGAGGAAGTAGGTAGGAAAAATGACGTATCATGAAGTGTATGCGAAAAGTAAAATTTTCGTGATAAAACAAAAACAGACTGAAGCTCTTAAGATTAAAAGTGAACAATATATACCATTTTTCTCTGGATAGACGGCTATTTTAATTGTGAAAACTGATGAGACTAATACTTGAATTTAAAAGCCTACAGAAATATAAAGTGAACCTCTTATTCCCCGTTAATTCGATTCTGTAACATGTTAAAATTTGCCAAGTCTTTAAGTTAAATTAGGTTTTTCACAGTACTTTTTTAATCAAAGGTCAGAATGACATATTGCTTTTGTCAATAAATGAGGTTGGCAACTTCATTATGATGTAATATTCAACAATATTTGTAAGTAGTGTAATGTCAGCAACTGTATATCCAACATAATGTTACTATTATAACAGATTAAGATTTGACATCCGATATGTGAATCACCCCCCCCCCCCCCCCCCTCACTCATTCAGACGTGAACATATACAGTGTAGTAGGGTCAGTAAGATTACCGAATCATATGCCGGGGGAAGGAATTTTCTATTTTTCAGACAATCATGGATCCACAACTATTATTTCGTCGATAATAATAAAGCTCAAGTTTTTTTCTTCAAGGGCAATGTGATTAAGGAATGGTTTACGACCGTTTTGTCTTCATGTTTTTTTGTTTGTTTTTTTGTTCTGTAAGGCTTAAGATCATGAGCCACGTTTTCCATTCATATTTAACCACTACTCCCTCTCTCAACAGATCAATATGTTCTAGAAAATATCATTTTCAAATCTTTATCCGTACTGCCCACAGTCCCGATTGCAGAAATGAAAAAAACTATTGATCACCTCTACCATTACCTATCATTCATTTAATTAACACCATTATGCATTATATCGGTCTCAAAAGAATCCAGGAAATATTCAAATGCGTGATAATTTCAGGTGTCAAGACTTGTAGCTCATTTCAAAATACAATGTGATTTTTTAAAGATTTTTTAGTTGTGGCAACGTTATTAATATAATTTGAAAACATATTGCTGAATTTTGAATATATTTGTAATGGGTTGTTATAGTTACATTCAACATAATGTTACTATCGCAACAGATTGAGACTCTTTACATCCTTGCTTGGGATCTCAGTGAACGTCCCTCTGCATCACGTGATCTCGCTCAGTTCATCTGTAAGTTGACTCATCTGAAGGACCTGACACTTGGCGGTCAGTACCACAATGACTTCTACTCAACATCTTCGTCGATTGCATCATCTGCAAAGGTATTGATATGATGTTAAATTTTAGGACTCGTATATAACAAATCACTACATTCTTTGTTTTACTGGAGGTCTACTCTTCCCTATATCGTCAAACGAAAGTGCACAATTTAACTTCCCTATTGGTCATTCGTTAAGAGGAAGCAGGTATAGGAAAAGTTGATCGTTTTAGGAGGTGGATGCAAAAAGTGAGCTTTCTGTCACAAAACAAAAAAGACTGAATATTATAAGATTGGTAGTGAATAATACCTTTTATTCATTCGATATGACTATTCGGAGTGCTACGGAATTTCAATTTTTAATACTGAAGAGACTAAATAGTTTAATTTAAAAACCTACACAAATATATAATCGAATCTCTGCAAAGGTTGACCTATGACCTATGACCTGAAATACGATCTTAAATGTTAGGACTCGTTACGAATCACTACATGCTTTGTTATACTGGAAGTGTACTTTATTCTGTATAGTCTAACGAAATTTGACAATTCGCCCGCCTTCCTCCCGATAGGCCTATGCATTAAAACACATAACAATAAGCTAAATGTTATGGTGGTATATTTGTACCTGTAATCACGTTTAATATTAAATATCTGTTAATTATGCAGTAAAGCTTTACATCGGACATTCTTAAACGGTC
Source organism: Strongylocentrotus purpuratus (assembly GCF_000002235.5). Classification (NCBI taxonomy): domain Eukaryota; kingdom Metazoa; phylum Echinodermata; class Echinoidea; order Camarodonta; family Strongylocentrotidae; genus Strongylocentrotus; species Strongylocentrotus purpuratus. The sequence continues at coordinate 29,311,661 of NW_022145607.1, forward strand.
CACTATATATCACAATTCAAGTAATATTATTAATTCACACTACACTACACTACACTACATTACATCGATAAAGGTTTAAATGTACTTGTGATATAAAATTATATAGTTTTTAACCACTTTCATTATAACTATTTCAAACTCTAATACATGTATGCCAGTTACATTGTATTTTATTATCGTATAATAATTATAATAATATCCTAATAGTCCACTCCAAATGTTATTAAACCGAAACGGAAATTCTTTTTGACCGGAATAATTGCATTTGACTGATTTGAAATTATTTAGTAGGTGTTCATCCTAACGTATATTAAATTAGACTGGTCTTCGTTTCATTGAATCTATAAACGGTACTTGCCTTTCACATATTTATATTAGTAAATAACGAATGATATACATGTACAATTGACTTGTAAGAAAGAAAAACAAAATTCTTATAACTTGTAACTTATAATTGCATTTGCATATAAAGCCTTCTTTCATTATGTTCACCCAATAGTCTGTAATTATATATATGCTAGTTTATGTCAAATAATGTTATTTCCTTACAATAAAAGATCGTAATTATTTAACTATTATAATTGTGTTCATAAGTTTATATCATTTATATTATATCTTATTTTGTCATCATTGTATACGATATGTATTTCTGTTAATTCATGTATAATTAAATCTTTAGATCAATCATGTAATTTATTGTATATTTGATTGTTGTAAAGCGCATAGAGAATTTATTATTATGCGCTATATAAAAATTACTTTATTATTATTTATATTATTTTGCTCGGCTCATGTCTTTTTATAATCCGTGTGTATATTCTACAATACCCATGAGGCTATCAACATCCATGTTTTTTGTTGCTTTTTTCATGAAACTTAAGAATGCAATTATATATCTACTAACAATCGAACCTACTACATTTGTTATTGTACTTTAATTTCCCTTTTTGTGTACATGGTCAGAGTGTTAACACGTGCCCCGCCCTGACTGAGCTGACAGTGGATGATGACACACTAGAAGGATGGCAGGTTTGTGGTTCGATGTTTGATAATGTGAGGAGTGTCACTATACAGGTATGTTACACGATCGACTGTGACGTCATCCAGAGGATCCATCTACCAGGAGCAACAGAACTCACCATTCAAACACAAGAGTATGCATATCGACCGGCTGTTTTCCACGAGGAGTCCACTTCACTACCCAATGCTCTCCTGAATATCTCCCCTCAGCTTGTCAAGGTGACATTCAGAGATCTTGACATTGGTAACAGTGAGATGGAACTAATCTTACAAGCTTTCAGATCACCTCACAACCTCAAACATCTGAAGACTATCAGGTAAGACACATCGTGCTTTTTTCGAAGAGCACTTTGACACTTTTCTTCTTTTGATTCTCCATTCCACATCTGGAAATTGAAGAAAATATGCGTGTTTTTTTTGTTAATTGAATAAAGTGTGTCGATCTTCCCCCTTTTTCCTCCCTCCCTCCCTCACTCTCTCTCTCTCTCTCTCTCTCTCTCTTTCTATCTCTTTATCTCTCTCTTTCAATGTTTGATTTATTATGATTAGAATCGATTTGAATTTAAAGATGACAAAACATCAATACCAACATAGGCCTAAACAATAAGGATGAATAGCTCTGCTCATCTGTACCATGCATTACAGTTGTTTGACTAATTGAGTGGTCTACATGATAAAACAAATAAGATAAAAAGTTACATCATTATGAACAGCTATATTACAAACATTGTTAACTCCTATAACAAGCCCCCATCCCTAATTATTTTACATAGATGATACTGTATTCCGTCTATTTTTATAATGGTAGATTCGTAAGATGCGGGACAGATTTGAGCATGAATGGTGTCACCACTGCGTGCAATAAAGATCAGGTCATGGAGGTGGAGGTGGAGCATGGCAAACCACGTGGGTGAGTCCGTAGAACTTTAACTTTAAGAATTGCATCGCCTGTAATGGTAGCATGACTTTTATGTATGATTGCATGTCTCTTTAACGCTCTGCGACAATCAGTGTTTGTGTATCGTACGCACGACCACAGGTAGTATTTCACCTCAGAGAGGATGTGCAATATTAAAAGCCGCCTTCCTATTTCCTTAACTTAAACGATTCACTGGCTAACTAGAATCAGGGAGATGAGACTAGATGCAGCAGAAATGAGGTCTAGTGTTAGAATTAAGCCAGTCGTTTCTGATATTCATTCAGACGCGAGGTCTGTTCGAAACGCCACGTATGTGTTTTGATATATAGAAATAGAAAAAGAAAAGTATCTTGAATATATTACAAGCATGTAGCTATTTCCCGTCTTGGGAGAGAGGGTTAGATAATTTCTTCAATTGAGAAAAAGAAATGATATTAATGTACAGGAATACGTTTTTTGTTTTCATGTTTATTGTTTTATTTGTGTGTTAAACTTTATTTGTGTTAAACTCACATATCCCTGGTTTATCAGTAATGATACGAACTGGTTTATCAGTAAGATCCCTCAAAACTCACCTTTTCCCCCAATGATCTATGTGATATACTTCCTGTACTGTACTTTCTTGTCCTCTTTACATATATTTGTATTTGTAAGCGCTATGGTACTTATTGTTTTTAGCGCTCCTAAATATTCGATATTATTATTATTATTATTATGTACCACTCATGATCTCGCATGAACCAATCCGTGCAAAATGAAACAAAGAGTCGACAAAGGCGTGTACATAAAAACAAAATGCTATTGGAAATGGGTAATCATGAATATTTCAATTTGCCCATTGGAAAATATAGGCCGGATTCTAGAAGTGATAAAGTAAGGGTATTTATTCCTTTTTTAACATGATAACATGTAGACCTATTTATTTAATGGATTCTCGCATTTTTGAACTATTATGTTTTCTACGTAATAGATAACATGTTAGTTCAAGTGGTGCTGCTTGACGTAAAGCCGTGTAATATTTAATAGCTTTTGTTTGTCCTTTGTCTCCTGCTGTATGTATGTGATTATTTTGATGTAGCGCTGCTTCTTTATATTATGTTGATGCACACATTGACACTTATCTCTCTATCTCTCTCCCTCTCACTCCCTCTCTTTCTCCATCACTTCAGTGATAGGTTTTGAGTAATCAAACAGATGACACCGTACTCGATCTGACGAATCAGAGGGATCAGACGATCTTTGCTTGCCAATGGGAACTCTGGGCTGAAGTAAAGAGTACATAAAACACATCATTATAGGCCTATATAATCACTCAACGTTTAAATTTGAAATCTGAACGTTGGCTATTACAAATACAATTGTCATGCAATCGAGTTACTCACCAAATGAATCACGTTGATATCCATTCAATATTACATGATTGTTTATTCTTTACATCGGATTTGAGGCTATTTTTCTTTCATTTAAGAAATCATGATTTTGAATTCTCTTTGAAATGTTACTCTCACTACCTTTAAGTAGTTCTGGATTCAGGAAGGATTTACACTTTATTTTTTTTTTGTTTATTGTGAAAGGACGAACATGTTGTAAATATTTGCCTGAACGTTTGGTGAGAAAACATTGTGTGAAAAAATACAGTCATTTTCTGTTCTAATTTGAATTTTGCAACATGCAGTGTTTCATTCAAAACATTTGTTGTGTACAAAATGAGGGCCCCAAATTTCCCTTATATGTAGAAAAGCACAATCTGTTGATCTTAAATTTGGCGCACACTGTCATAACATTGCTGCTACAGATAAAGTTTGAGATAAGTTTCTGATGGCTTGCGAATCACTGAAAGGGACCTTTAAACATATACATGTATATAATGAAATTAACATGTGTTCTCATGGAAGAAGAGCCTGCTCAGTTAATCATGAACATTTGACAAATCTTCAGAGTTGGGACGCCTGTAAATAAGGTGATTCATTGATGTGAGCTGTCATTGTGAAGGGAATCGGATAGAATAATAATTTGGTTGTTAATGGCTGCCTACCAAAATTAGAATCCATCAGAGTGTTCAATGTCATGGACGGATGAAAGACCAACACTAAATATCCAATCAGGCTTAGGACAGAGAGTCATTCACGATATAGTCACGTGACTTTGGAAAATACCAGTACGTTTTTACTTCTAAAAACTGCGACAATGTTGCCTGCCTTGTTATTCAGCTGTAAATAAACTCTAGCGTCTCCTTAGATTAATTTAAATTGCTACTTTTGGAATGGATGATATGTTATCGTTGAGAATTATTTGTGTGGTTGACGCAGTAGAGTTTATTTATATAGTGGCTACGCTATATAAATTGATCTAAATAATATAATTGCATTGGAGCTCAGTGCACCCAGTGCGGACTTTACCTAGCGTATGACTGCGTCAGCGACTGACGTAGACATCGACGCACCGTGTGAGAGTAATATCGTTACACAACGTGAGTGCAAATCGAACGGCGTAAACCTTTCTTCAAATTAAGAGCGTTGTAGTCCCGACTGAATCTCCTCAATATGTTAGTACAGGTATTAATGCAGTGTAAACACTACCTCTTGTGCAATGAGCATTATATAATTGATGTCTGTGCCATTATAATCAATCGTCTTTTATGATGTATTGTATTACCTCATATCGACAAAATAGTGTGGTCTTTTCAGAGCCATAAGGCCTTTTTTAAATGAAAACTTTGAATGTATATATATATAAACATATTTTACAGTTAAAAACACACAGCATATGAAATGGCAGTAATTGGCAAACTTAAAATCTATGTATATAGTAGAGAATATAACGGAAATAAATTGAATAATGAACAATAAAAAGAATGTATATAAAGAACAAACGAACGAGCAATTGAGAAAAAAATCAAAACGAACACATGTTCGTTTTCCGATTTCAAATAATTATTTACTTTGATATTAATGAACGTGGATACAACTCAATATTTGGATTGTAAACTAAGAAACGATTTTAGCATTCAGATGCGCAAATTGACGATCATTTCAGTATAAGTTCTAATGTATTTTCACAAACACACAAGAGTGTTACGGTAAACTTTTCTAAGATGTATCCACAACTAGAAATTAAAGGTAATGTAACATGTCGTGTACCCCTCATGGCCCTTGTAAAAAGGACAAGGAAGACAGAATTTCTTTCAGAGATATAACGCTGTATTATTTTGTTATCCAGTATATTTTACGTTTGAACTCTTGCATGTGTTACGTAAAAGGTTTGTATATATTTGTTTGATTTAGAAAGGGAAACTGTCTTGTGTAATATATATGAGTTGTTACTTTTCACCGTAGATAATTTGTAAATAACATAGCTAAATAATTGGTGCCCATACAAAGGAGTGTCCTTGCAATGCAAGTTATTAATCACTGACTAAGTATAAATGTATAGGAACGTCAAATATCAAAGCAAATGTTTTTTTTTCTTTAAAGTTTAACTTTTGATTGGACACCATTAAATTCGACGCAAGAACAGTATTAAGTTAATTCACGAAGCATCAAACTTAATATTCGGAATAAATTTCTGAATTTTCTGTAATCATGGTAAATGTGCACCGATACATTTCAGCATTCAGCGAAAGCCCAATGTATCACTAGTAATAGTAGTAGCATCGCCTTTAGTAGTAGTAGTAGTAGTAGTAGTATCAGTAGTAGTAGAACCAGTAGAAGAAGTAGTAATAGTTGTTGTTGGTGTAGTTATAGTTTTGTTGATGATGTTTCTGTTGTGGCGTATTAGTAGGCCTATATAGTGTGGTACGGTATGTCACTGAAACAGCTCCCGTAGGACTTTTGTGCCAAAATTGATTTTTTGGCATTTTTGGATTGATTGGGGTCCAAGCTATCAGAAATTGATGGGGTTCAAATTTTCCCGACCCTCAACCCCTCCCTGGGGGGGGGGGTAGTTTCCTATCATGAGACCCCCTAAAATTGGGTGTGTCATTCGTCTAATGACTGGTTTCACAAAACTTGAGTTGTTTTCTAGAACTGTGATTAACCCTCAACAGCGAGAAAGGTAATTTGAAGACTTTCAATTGGATAAACCCTCTAACCAACCCATCCCCATCCCTACCCCACCCCCTGTCAGCCCAAATTGCGTACCTTTGTCATTGTTCAGCCAGCTGTAGTACTTTTATTACCATTATCATATGTTTACTAGCCCATTTCCAAACACAAAGAGACAGAAACAAACATACAGACAACCTTCATGTATACACATCTACCACCCACACACACACACACATGCACACACAGACGCACCTTCATGCACACACACACACCCTTCCTCCCACACGCACATACTCACACACACCCAAACATTCACAGGCAAGTGCGCTCGCGCGCACACAGCGCGCGCACACATTCCTACACAATTATTCTGCTCTGTGATCATTGTTTCTAGCTCTTCTGTGGTAAAAGTTGTTTTGTTCCTTGGTCTTCGCAAGTTTGACAGAATAAAGACCCCTATTTTGCAGTATATTGTCTGATTTTCCAACGTAAGCATAAACATTTAGCCAATGGCAAATCTAGATTTTAAAATTTGTGATGTGGGTCTTCATTATCGGTTAGAGAAGAAGAAAAAAAATAGCAAAAACAAGAGAGAACTTTATTACTCTTGATCAATCAATCACTTTAGATGGTTAAATTGACAAATTGGTAAACATTGTATGCATTGATATATATATATATATATATATATATATATATATATATAACTCATGGACCTATTACGGAAGGACATTCAACGTTATTCTTTCTTTGATCCAATGAGATCCACCGCCTTCTGAACATTCAGCTGTTTTAACAATACGACTGCTCAAGCATTTTCGGTCATTAACAAAGGAGCAGTATCTCTCTCTTGGGTTTTGTGTGGATGGTGTGCTCTGTAAGAGTGTGAATTAAATAAAAAGAATTACCAATGGGGAGCAGTAAAGTTGAAAAACAGACGATTTTGGTGATACAGATACCTTTGATGACTTCAAGAATCCACCATTACTCCAATTCTTCCTAAGCCACCTCCTCTTTGGTAGTCATGTTGTTAAAGTATCTGGAATGCGGGACCAAGAAGTAAACAAAAGTGTCGATGTAGCTTGTCAATTTCTAGTCCAAAACACTCATACTAATCGTCAAGTAAAATATCAATCAAAGAGAGATCACAGTTTTCGTCGAAACGTCCTATCACCCTTGTCAATTGGACTGCCTCTTGCTATCCACTCTCGAGTTCGTGACAAGAACCTTGTCCAAAACCTTTCAACGAATGAAGGATGCTGGGGGGAGGGGGGTTGTCTTCCTGATTTTGTCAAGAAGGGTGTGAACATCTGGTTTGCCATTGACAACATTGATCTCTTGGAAGACACACCCACAGGGCAAGGAACCTTTCACGGGACAGTGGTTGTAATCAACCAACAGGCTGTAGATGGAGAGCCAGTGAATCGACCACTTGTCATACCCGAGAAACTTTCTTCGCAAGACCTTCTAGCATTTGAGATGAATGTGCTTCCAGAGCCAGTCATCAGAACTAGCCCACTGAGATTTCAGGCCTACAAGAAGAGGAAACAAAATCTCATTTCTCAAGAATTCACTCATACCTGGGCTCTTGTGAACTACCTTACAACAGATGACAACGGAGAAATCATCCAAACTGAACCTCAGTTGCACGATGAAGAAGCCCAGCGCAGTGGAGAGATGCCAAGTGATGCAGAGTCTACAAATGATGAGGAAACTGAGCCTTCTAGCAACAAGGGGGAAGCTGGGTCTTCAAAGGACAGAGAGGAAACATACTCTGTCGTGATCAGCAAAAAGCAGGTGAAGAAATCAGATAAACTAGCAAAGAATGATGTTCTTCCAACATGGGCTGCAACTAGGTCCTTATTGTTGTCTCAATCCTCTCCCGCTAGCACGCCTACAAACACAGCGGTGGTTGCCCCATTATTCAAGACATCGCCAACTCATTATGGGACCCTCTATACTGTTCTTCGGTTATCCCAGGGAATATCTGCGACTATTGTTGGCCCTCACAGAAAGACATTGATAACGCTAGATCTTGATCTTTACTCCCGAGCGTTGAAGATTCAGCAGGAGGTGGGAAACGCCAACTGGATCTTAAGAGCAGGAGCTCTCCACATTGCTTTCGCTGCCTTACATGCTCTTGGCAAAACCATCGATGGTAGCGGTCTTGACACGTGTGCTATCAAATGTGGTGCGTACACCTCAGCATCTCTTCGCAGGATCTTTGTTGGTAAAGCTTATAAGCGTGGCCTTGAATTCCACATTACTGCAAGCCTTGCAATCATGATGTTTCGTTTTGATACCATACTATCGGATCTTCCCAAGGGTCCAATTCGCATCCAGTGCAATTCTCTCAAAGAAAAACTTCTTGGACGTGACCCAGAGATGGTGGAGATCTATGAAGAAATCCAATCCTGGTACTCAAGCAATGTCAAACCGCTTAAAGAAGCTGAAGACCTTGGCGAGTTTGCCCAGTTCTTGACTCAGTATCTTAACCAGGTGGAGAGTCTTCTACATCTCATTAGTTCATGTCGATCAGGGGACTGGGAGGGCTACTTGTCATCACTAGAAGACCTCACCAAGTACTTCTTTGCTCGTGATCTCCTGAACTATGCTCGCCTGATGCCAGTCCATCTCGCTCAAATGAATGCCCTAGAAGAGGATGATCCAGAAACATGGAATGCCCTCAAGTCTGGAGACTTTGTGGTGGCAAAGTCAGAGATACCCTTTTCTCTTCTCTTCACTGATCAGGCTCTAGAGCAAGAAATCAAGAAACTAAAGGGGAATGGTGGGATGGTTGGACTCACAAGAAATGAATCCGCTCTGGATGGACTAGTCATTACCACACCTCACTTGCTGCTCTGGTAAACATTACCACAATGACTTCCCAAAAGCTACTGGAGCTTCGGTGAGGAAGGAGCATCATCAGCTCTCAGGAGACATTGCAGTGAGGTAAAAGAAGAATGATCTGAAACTACGCCACCTAATCGAGCTGCACTGCGGAGTCAATCCTTTCAAGGAGAAGACACAATTGAAGAGTCTGGTTTCATCGTCACTTGTGTCAAATGAGGCGAAAAGTGACATTCTCCACTTTGCAGAAAAGGGCCAGAAGCGCTTTGAGGAGTTTGTATCTGATCGTTTGCTTTCATCATCAACCCTCTCGGTGTGGGACAAAATGAAGAAACTGAAGCTGAAATCCTTTTCGAACTGGATGGAGAAAAGTAAAGTGCGTGTTGGAGACAAGGTCATCAAGTTGCGGGAGGAACGTGAATTGCTGGGAAGATTCCTTATCATCCAAGGCAGCCGCCCAAGCTTAGTTCCTAAACTTGCGGAAACAATAGGTGAATATGAAATGTCAGTGGTTCCCCATTCACTGTGTGCTGTCGATGGTTCTTTGTACATCCCAACAGACAAAGCAAATCTGATGCATGCAGTTGAATATGCAAAGGCAGAACCTCCCGATGCTGTAAAACAGCCTGATGTCGTGGAGGATAATCATTCAACTTCCCCCACAGGTTGAAATGATGCAGAAAGAGGTTCCGGTTACCGTAGAACATGAGATAACGCAGGTTCCTTCTGGAGCAGCCCAGCAACCTAACCTCTTGCAGGATCTTCCTGTCAAGGTGCTGATAATTGACGTCATAGGTGTACTTCAAGGCATGAAAAAGACACCTGCAATGCAAAAGATGACAGACCTGCAGAATGCATTCAGCAGGCGCATCGAAGGGATGAGGGCTAGCTATGATGAAGGTCGAGTTGTGTTTGATCGATATATGGAAGAGTCATTAAAGAACAAGACTCGACAAAAGAGAGCAACTACATCAGTAGAATACGAGATACACCCAGAAATGAAGCTCGCAATGTCCATCAAGGAGCTTCTATCTTCATCGTCAACCAAGAAAAAGCTGACGTGCCTGTTAGGTCAGGGGCTGCTTGATAACTTTTCACAGAACACGGACAGCCCTTTCAAGCTAGTGGTTGTGTATGATACCTTCATCAAGGGACATGATTTTGAGGAGGCGCACATACATGAAGAGGCTGATACCCTGATTCCTAATCAAGTCCTTGCCTCTACTGCTAGTGGTGCCTTGCAAGAAATTACTGTCTGGTCTCCTGACACTCATGTCCTCCTTCTCTTAATTAATCTAGCATCTTGTGGAAACATTGCAGTGCCCACTTCTCTACAATTTTCTACAGGCAAGGGTACAAAGAAACGAGAAATAGATGTGCTGGAGCGGGTTCAAGTCATTGGACATCAAAAATGTCAAGGCCTCCTTGGACTTCATAATTTTTCTGGTGCTGACTGGGGAGGAAAGTTTGTTGGGATATCCAAGAAGACATGGATCAATGCCTACTTAAAGCTTGATGATGATGATCCTGCCATTATCTGCTTCAAAGAACTGGGTGAGGGTTCCGTTCCAACTGAGCTTGGCAATGGAGAGCTTCCAACACAGGTGAAGGCACTAGAGCATTTCATATGTCGTGTTTACTGTTCATGAGGTCCAACAACCCTACCATCGCTCAGATGGGAACTGCCTATCAAAGAACCTGGAAGGTGAGATGTTACCTCCAACTCGTGCCGCATTACTACCTCACATCCTCCGTGCCAATTACATCACGATGAGAGATAAATCATACAAGACTAACTACCCAGTGCTTCCTCCTATCGAAGAGAATGGATAGTATTCAGATAATCGAGGATGTCTTCCAGTCAAGTGTCTTGCGCTCCCTGCACCACGGGCAGTACTTGAACTCATCAATGTGGCTGCAAATCAGGATGCAAGGGACGGTGTAGCTGCTCCAACAACGATTTGCCCTGCACTCCTCTCTGTAAATGCTCTAGTGGAGACTGTGAAAACCGGACAAGGGAGGATGCTCCAGATAGTGACAGCGATTGACTTTTACTGGAAGTCTGATGAACTTTCCTGTTGTCATGGTAACCACGAAGTAGGTGGTTACCCCTTTCCCGATTTTATTTTATGTTTTGTTTATAACTGGAAAATGTTTCCGAATAATTTTTTGATTTATATCAAGATTGTGCCATATGTACTATTTCGGAACAAAATAGCTCAACTTGTTTCTGTTTTTTTTCCTTTCGGGGCGGGGGGGGGGGGACCATATCAACAAAACAAAATGCACATTTTCGTATTATTTTGCATTTGAAAAAAGATATTACATATATAATTTGTCAACTTTCTGATTGACTGATGCAATTACAGTGCCTAGAAGTTGATATTTGAGAATTTTGTAATATTATCATATGAAGGTGTTTGGCGCCATCTGGTGTTTAAGTAAGTTATTTATTTGATAGAATACTATAAAATAGGGTTGATTTTTATATTAACAGCTTAAAATAACAGTGTTAATGACATGTGATAGGTTTCACAATTATTCCACTGTATAATAACACACAACACACAATAATGCCATTTCCACTTATTATTTCAAAATTCTAGCCCAAAAGAAAGAAGAAGGGCACATTTTTTAGGAAATATTTCCCAGTTTTTCACAATTTTTCGCAAATTGCGCCCCCATAAGGTCAAAGTGAAAAAATGTTATGACGCAATATCATTAAACATGAATCCGTATATACCTCAGACAACTTCACAGTGAAATTGGCGAAAATATATATGAATTAGGGTGGAAGACACCAAATTTCCCTATTGCGCTTTATATGTGCAATTTTGGCGCCCAAAATGGACCCCCCAGGAAGTGAAGGAGGGGTCTCAAAATTTGAACCCCATCATTTTTGGCCAATTGGGACCCTTTTGAAGCCAAAACAGCCAAAAAATCAATTTTGGCAAAAAAATCCTACGGGATTACATACCATACCACACTAATATAAGAAGTTGTGTTGATTCAATTCAGACATGTTCAGTGTGAGTGGTATATTGTTAAAACGCCAAATTCCGTTTACTACAACTGATTATTTTGTTTACATTGATAAGATTATAAAGAATGACAAACGTCCTTCATTAACATGTAGGTCTATTTTGTTTTACATGTGACTAACTATATATCGTGGAATACATTATGTTGAATTTAACCGTGATGAATTATTTCATCCTCATTCATGTATTGTAATATAAATTCATAAGAATGCATGACAATTTTTAATGCGGTTATAGCATACGTTATCGTGTAGGCCCTTAGTATTTAAATGTAAATAATGCAGCGTGCCTTAAATGTACATACCTATGCTTTTCGTATATTGTGTATGTTCCTATTATCTGTAGTTTGATGTATTTCAATAAACATGGCTATATTGTGTAATTGTGATTTTTTTTTAATTTTTTTTTAAGAATACAAATAATCTGCATTACCATGTAAAGCCCATAGGGTCTTTATTATTCATACTGATCTAAGAATTCTATTTTTTGGAACTATTTTCAGGTAGTCATGTATTTTCCACATTATTGAGAACATTTTATCTTATTCTACAACTGTTTCATTAAGTTTTACTCAATTCTATGATTCAGATGCCTAGGGTTATCACCCCAGCACTCACCCTGTGTATGTGTGTATAGTGGTGTGTGTGGGTGTGTGTATTACACATTTGAACGAATAAAAAAAAATAATAATAATAAATAAAACAAGTGTATGCGTACGTTTGTGTATGTATGTGTAGTGTAGCATTATAAGGATAAAGCAGAGATTTTTAAGAAAACGCTGACTTTGGACCACTAGTCTAAGTCGTCACTACTTGCCTTTTTTGCTGAGCTGGGATGTGAGAGACGGCCTACATATACCGCCCCCCCCCCCCCTCCCCCGAATGCCTCTATAGAAGCAGGGGGGAGATCTGATGGTGGCATCAGATTTTCGAATTCTTACCAGGTTTTTTTTTGGAGGGATATGAAACTGTGCGCGAATTAAGGTCATGCGCGAATTGTGGTCACACGACCATACATCTATCCCCTCACTTTATACGCACACTGAAACTGATCATTTTAATACACACATGCCTACTTTTATTAATCAATCCACCTGATATAAAGTCAAAACAACGAAACAAAAAAATGCGTATATATCTTATCATTTTATTATTCACATGAAATTGTCATTAGTTTATATATCGTGCCTCTTCTTAAAATTCCAATCTGATCTTGCTGCTTCAAAAAAAGAGAGGACTACCTACATGTTCAAAGAGTGATATATATTTCATATGATACAAGGACGGAGCAATGATAACATTTACACATATTAGTAGAAAAAAAAGTCTTATTAGAATTCTAAAATTAACTGATCTAAAATTGATATACGCCCTGCTCACTAATGTACATATTATTTTGTTTAACCTCTTGATTTGCCTTTTCTTCTGGCTATTTGTCTATTTCTCTAGATTTTATATTTTATATCTATATGATATACTCTAATACTCTAATTTCATTTAAATATTCTCACAGTTTAATTTTCTATATTGGATGACATTGATAATGCAAAACCTTCTACCAAAGAAAAGATACAATCAAAAAGTAAAGCAGGTAATACACTCAATGATGATGAATAGGGAAAATGTAAAAGGCTTTTAAATAACGTGACATATTTGATTAAATCAAAAAATGATTGATGAATGGGAAAAACATTAAAGACTAAATAAAATAACGTGACATATTTGATTAGACAGGTCAAGTGCGTCTTTATTTCACAAAAGATTGAATGTTGAATCAAAAGTATACTGTTGGAAGTCTCTTTGTTACGTTGTACCAAGGGAAATCACGTGACAGTCATTTGCCTACGTCAGTCGAAGGCGGACAGGAAAACAACAACAATGATGATGATATTGCAAATACTTGATTACTTGTTAACACTGGTAAAATTTAGCTGTACATGATAGTATAGATACTAGATCAGTTTCCAATGATGTCCATCATGGCGTTATCACTAACAGGTTTACCTTTTCTCTTAAGTCGATTGAACAAAGTCATGTTTTGAAACTTCTGCAATTTCTCTATACCTAATAAAGCTACGGGTTCAAACCAAAGAGCAACAAAATTGCTGAAGAGCATTCCTTGGAAAGACATTAATCCGCGTTTGAAAACTCACCTTTTTGATGAATTCTTCGAGTAATTATGTTAACGTACACATTGTAAAGCGTTTTGAGAGGGCCTTTGGTCCTGAAATGCGCTATAAAAGAACGAACTATTATTATTATTATCATTATTCTCAACCCATGTTTAAATGGGTACCTGGCAAAGATAGCTGGGGTAATAATATTTGCAGGGCCCTCGGAAAGTACAAAATTGATGCTGATGAGACTTCCATGTGTAAGCAAATTATTATCATTTAAGAGAAATTTTAATTTTGTGCCCGTGCTATTTATTTGGAGCTGATAAAACGGACTATAAAGAGAGACACCACTTAATGAGTTTTAGGACATTCGTATTTTATCGATAAAATATGCCAGGAACGACTTTGATTTCAATGATTATTGTATCAATGATTATTGACCGTCAGTCTTGACGGGTAAACACTACAAGACCAAATAACGACGTGTCTCGACTTCATCATGATGGAAATAATGGCAAGTTTTTAACGAGGAGATCTTTGGAATTTTGTTCGGATTGTAAATAAACAGCAGATATCACCACCACTTCGCACTTGAGGAAGACTTTCAGCTCTCTGCTATCCTTTCTTGGACATCGATCTATTGGCGTCTCATAAGCCTCGTTCCGAGATGACGCGGTTAACCGTCTCAAAAAGCCGCTGCGGTAAAATAAAATGATGTAAAGCTCGTCTATAGGAGTGCTTCTCACATTTCTGTGTGTTAAAATATTCCGCTGCGTGTGCACACGAGGCTTTATGACGTTGACATGGGACTGTGTCAGCCGCTGCGTCAACCACTATGTCAACCACTGCGTCAGCCATTGACACGGTCTGTGATGCGTCAGTGACACCGTACTCGGAGTCAATGTAACATGAGCGAGGCAAATGCTGCGTTGAATTACCAGCGTATTCCCATTGCCTTCAAGGGCTCAATTACTAGCGCAAATAATGACGCAATCAAAATGACGCATGGAGCTCAACAGGCATAACACAGATAGGTGGGTATGCTTAGCAGTCGTTCTTTAGCAATTCGATACTTTTTTCCGTCACCGCCTTTCTCCGCCTTTCATTTAAACGCAGCGTGGTTTAAATCTCGCTGCAACCAAAGTTTTAGACCCGGTTGACAGGAGGCTTTTCGATGACGACCAGGCATAGAAATGCACAGAACAGGTCCGGGTCCAGTCTCAGACGCAACTTTTAAAAAGTAAGGTGCAATGGCCTAGCGCAAGGCTGCGAATTGGTCTGTAAATCGACTTTCGACGGAAAACTGGCGTAAACAGAATACACAAAGAAACGTTTATGTGGTGATTCCATGCAGATGCAGCCAGCATTATCTGTAGAGGCTTATTGTTCACTGCTCACTGTGACATGAATGTTATTGAACTGAATAATCAGTTGGTTTAATTCGTGGCAGTAGGAAAAAAAACGCTTCGTGTGCATCGGGCTTTAAGTTGGTTTACCACGTCAAGTATGAACGAGGCTCAGCGATCCAGGACTCAATCTTGGTTCACCCGCTGGAGCCAGGCTTTCACTTCATCCCGATGGTTCTGGACCCATCTGATGTTAGCCCTGGTCTGCTCTACGGCCTGGACCATAGCTCTGGCGCCCGTCCCTTGATCAGGGTGCAGTGATATAAAGTTCTGAAGCTGAAAACGAAAAAAGGATTCGCTAAGTTAATCAGGGCGGATCAAGGATTTCAGTTAAGAGGGGACAACAATGTTTGACAAGTAGTAAGCAAACAACTAACAGCAAAAAAGGGGGGAAAATCAGGATTGTTTTGATGCCGTTTGTTCATTTTACGTCGAATTCTCTGACGATCAAAACCAAAGTGTCATCACCTCAAAAGAGGGAGGGCACGTTTACACTTGTGTTCTTAAAGGTACTGCGTCCCATTTGCAGGCCAAAATAATGAAAAGGTTAAATTCCAACGGCATTTAAAAGATAATACTAATTTAGAACTTCCCTAAAAAAAAGGGGGGGGGCTTGAAAATCTCTTTAAGTCGGAAAACAACGACTATTAGTTGTCGAATCGACTTAAGAGCTATAGAGCCAGTAAGTAATAGTCTCATTTTTAGACCATTGTACCGAATGGTCATACGTTTTATGCTGCGCAAAGATTCAATCAGTTTAATATTGGCCATTACAAGAAGTGGGTTATTGATGTAGACAAATGCTTATGTACCCTTTACAGCTCATTTTATGTATGTTATTACCAAATAAGAAAAAAGCAAGTCAGTCACTCAATAGTGTCTGACAGTGAAGTCTAGCAAGTAAACGGGTTTCCTTGCATAATTTGAATATTAGGACACTGCTAACGTTTAAATTTCACAGATAGGACATACATGACATATTTATAATTCCTGCAAAGTTCTACAGAATTTGATGTTGGCTGTAAAAGGGACATATTATCTTTAAGCAGATTTTCACCACTACTTCCAGTCCCCCCCCCCCTCATAATGCCATTGCCCCCTCCCCCATCCCCTCCAATGACCGAACCCGTAGTACGCCACTAGAAAGAGGAATAAGTATTTGTTAAAATTACCTCTCTGAGTTGTGACTCCGTGTTGAAATGCGCCGTGACTTTTTTGATTAGGTTGGCAAAGTGAAATAATGAACTGCCATAGCTGGAAATAAGAAAAGAATAATCAGGAAATATATTTTCGAATTATAATCAATAACAATAAATAATTTATCAATAACAATTTGTTATTATTTGCCTAGGGTTGTGACAACGGCCCACCCGATAACTCTTTGTACAAGGCGAGTGAGACATATATTGTCACTGTGATGGATATCGGACTCGTAAGCCCAAACCCCGTGGGTATTTCCTCTAAACAAATAAATTAAAAATGACAGGTATATAGGTTAAATGCATAATAATAGTTACGTTTGTCTGAAGAATTCCCAATTAGTCTGGAAAAACCGCCACGCTAGATCGTATCCGACGGGATTTTTCGCCACGCTCACTACAACAGACCCCGCATCCTGAGATTTTATTCCGTCGATCGTCATTTCTAGATATCTGTAATAAAGCGAGAATAAAGGACTTTATTAGTTAAAGGTATCTGCAATATATAGGGTAAAGATAACTTGTCCTATGTTTTGTCATTTCTAGATATTTACAAGAAAATATGATAAACTTAATCCCTTTTTATAGTCAATTTCTTTATTATGTATAACAAAAATAAGAACAATGCCTGCAAATGAAAATAGGTAGTATAAACATAACTTACGAGGCGACTTTTAAAGATAAAGACCAGTTATGGTCATGCGATTGCATTGTGAAAGAAACGTTGTCGAATCGATCAAAAAAGGTTGATCATCTAGCATATAAGTATTGGTGTGTACTGCAAGGTTCTGGAATCATCAAAATGATAAGAAATTTGGTCCAGTCTTGGTAAAATTACTAGCACTGTACACAGAAATATGTATATGGGACTACGCACACGTGCGCGACACGTGCGTTATATCTATCAGGTCCAAATAGACATAATGATTTACTAAATATATCAATTAGTGGGCGGTTTCTCGGCAAAATTTGTATCATTACGTATTATTCAAAACATATTCTTTCACATGATTGGTAATAAAAGCATCCATTTCATTTTTTGAGAGGGGGGCGTTTCCCAAACTGGTCTTTACCTTTAATATATTCTAGGTAATTATTATATTTTGCTGACTATAGTAAGTTATTGGCACTCTAAAAACTAAAGTGTGCAATGAAATTTTAGATTTGTGAAGGAGTAATAGCGCTTTCAAAATGGCTAATGTCACGGCGCGGCCATTTTGAAAGATAGCCCGACTGTCAGGGAAAATGTACAGAGCGGCCATTTTGAGCGACCATTTCGAAGAAAAAAAAGAAGAAAAAAGGGGTATAACATACTTGCTGAGTATCCAGGGTTGATTGGCGCATGCCAGAGACTTCAGGAGTAAAGCCCGTTCGCTTGCGATGAGGGTCGATTCATACTGGTCGAATGCAAAGGACCATTCTGCATCTCCTCCCCCTGCGATAGCAGTGCAGTAGACGCTCTTCTTTTGGTCAGGTGGTATACTGCAGTACCAAAGAAAAGGTTAGATTTTGTTTTCCAATTTAATTTAATTCTTCTTTATTTCAAATTACATGAAAAGAGTATACAAAATAGACAGAAACTTTTTTTTGTTAAAGGACAAAAAAATTGACATAATCAGCACCTGATACAAAATACTTGCAAAAAGAAATGGATATAAAAAAATTAGAGTAAAAGGAAAAAAACTGAAAAGTAACAGCAGAATAAATTAATTGGTAAATTTAAAGACCAATGTCTAAGTTTGTATAAATATACATGCCGTATAGCAAAGTCTACGGTATACATGGTATGTTGTATTTCAAAATGAATGCAACGACTTGTAAATCATGTCGTATGTTTAGGGTAATCCGATATTTGTTCTGGACCTATGGCGACTTTAACTTTGTAAATCCAAGTTTTTTCCTCATTTCAAATACATTGGATTATTCCTCAGTTACACTCTAAAAGCCGGTGAGTAAAGGGTGCATAGGAAAAGAAAAAGTGGGTAGGTGGAGATGAGAAGTTAAATGGGCCCTGTTTCACAAAATTTGTTATCAATAACAAGTTTCAATAACTATTATAAGCTACAGAAATCGTCGCATTTGATTGGCAAATTTGTCATAGAAATGTAGTATTTTTTATTGTGACAAGTTTTATGAAATAGGGCCCTGGAGCATCTCCTGCACCCTCTAATTAGTAGCCTTGTTAATTGAAATTTAATTTCAGAGTAAGACCGCAGCCCCCCCCCCCCCCCCGATCTTCCCAATGCCCTCTCAATGGGTGGACACAAACTAGGCTGCTGCCTGTGCTTTCAAATGTTTCTAGGAAAAATACGGCTCTATAAATGCTGAGGATCTCTTTAAAGGTATTGGGTATCTTTGCCTCAGATTCTAAATAAAATCCCAGATTTAGCTAGCTCATGCTGCAATCGTAATTATAACCCTTTAGGTCAGTCAGGAATCCCATGACTTTTACAAGCCGATCACCTGTCTGATTATCAAGATATTTGTGATTGGAAATCGAAATTTTACAAAAAACGTTTTCCTAACGATTTTGATAACACTACAGTCTGTTGGGGTAAAACCGGTCACTCGAAGATCTTTATATTTTTTGAGGCACTTCATGATCATTTTGAAGCGCAATTTGTTTAGGGCTTCAAAATTGCACCATATCAAAAGACACTGATAAGAAGTAGGACCATGCATCTCAGATTTAACATTGTTAAACGATGCCTTTAAGAATGATATGACTTGAATTGATCGACTCTTGCAATAGTGTCTGCCCCGTTGCCCTCGGAGGCTCGGAATACTGAGCATGATTTTTTTTAAAGTTCGACTTACGAATTATAGGAGCTATTCCTCATCCAGGCTGCAAACAATGATGTTGCCGTGGAGATGCAGTCTGCGTTGCCATAGTTACATGCTTCCTGTATGGCAAGAACACGGGCCAATCTGTAAATAAATGAACAACAAAAATATCATCTTAACTCTCAACTGTGAGGTGCATTGCTCGAAACAAAATTAACCATGGATAAAAAAAGGTGTGGTTTACTCCAGATGCTTGTATCCGGGATATACGTAGAAGTCATTAATAATTTTATTTCCTTTAAGCGGCGAGACGACAAAAATAGTGCAGATCTCTCTATCCAATATGCATTGACAGTGACACTAAATATTAGAATACAGGAAATACATCTACGACATGGATATGCCAGTCTTTAATTTATGGAAAGATTTGACAACATGATGCTACCAGAGGCTGGTCTCGTGTTTTACGAGAGCGTTGTAAACTTTTCAAAGAACGAGAATCTGAATAAAATTCGCCGTACAGCCTCATTAGCGCACACGCTGCGGTCTGACTGTTGTAGGTCTGTTTAACCCATGTAGGAAAAAAGAATTCGTTTCGCGCTTTCGGAAATGAACTGGTAAAGTTCTTACTGTTGAAGGTGGCCACTGTTTGAGTTATCCCATCCGACTGCAAGGTAAAAAGGTTCCACAAGCCTTGACATGTACGTCTGCAAAATGTAACGGACAAACAGTGAGAACAATGAGTGTGAAACTTGATCACAAAAGCTACATTGCCTAGCGTCATTGTCCTAGAATTTATTGTCCAGATTAAGAACTTCAACATTTGGAGGTGTCGTGTTATAGTGGTACATTCACTTGAAGGACTCTCAAAACCAAGGGTTAAGGGTTCGAATCCCATCGCGGCACTATATATCGTCCTTTGGCAGGACATTACTCCATATTTGCTACTCTCCACCCAGGTGTCAATGGGTACCTGGCAATGGCTGTAATTGAAGGACCGTCAGAAAGAACATTATTGGCGACGATGAGACTTCCTTGTGTGAACAAGAATATTACTTATACTATTTATTGCACGAGGCCTCTACCTAACCGTTACCTTAAACATAAATGAAAAGCCCAATATGCAATTGCATGCCTAACCTTAACCGTATACCTTACACGAAATAAATTAAGCCCAGGGCAATAGGTCTCCGAAGCAGATCGTCTATACAAAAGATGCTAACATAGTCAACATATAAAGGCTCAATCGTTAGAATATGACGCGGTAAACTGCCGCAAGAAACCCGCCGCTGTATTTTTATGTGTAAACGAATCATCTGCGCGCAACAAAGGTCATGCGCGGATTCACTGAGCTCTGTGTTATAAGCATGTGACGCGTTTTACACTTAACGTCAGCATGGAAGGAAAAAACCGCTGCAGATTTGCCGCGTCGTATCGTTTCTGTACAAGTCATTAAGTGTTTAAACTTTATACAGTTATCTTTGTTCTGTTCGTTGTGTGGTATTAATCGTACGGTTCTGTATCATGCAGGGATCAATTTAGTGACACTAACTTCAAAATCTCCATAGGCTGACGCCCTGGACAGCATGAGTTTGATGTAACCCAGGGCCTTGGTGGCGGTCAACCAAGGAACGCAGTGCCTCTCCTCGGCTAAGTAGCGGGTCAGGTTGAGTGCGGTGGTGTAACTCAGGTCGCCCGCCCTCGCTAAGTTCAGGGCGTCCCCGATCAGAGCTACACGATTCGAGATGGGGATGGCCTGCATGTTAATCAGGAGAGATTGTATTCGAATTTGGTATTTATCCATAATTAAATGTCACGATTGTTCAATATAGTATTGAATGCTGCGGAGTTCAATTTAACAAATTTAAATGATTATTAGAACAGACTTTTTCAGAATTTCCACGATTGATGTTTTATTTCGCCGATGTCGGAGACCAATTAGGTTGAAATTTAAAAAACTGCATGCTCCGCGGCATTCAATATTATACAAGTAATATGAAGTCGAGTGCATCGTCCCATAGTCCAGTCTGGAAATCACCGAGGAGCTATAGTTTTAACCGTGACCTGGAAAAGTAAGCAATGGTTACCTGGTGATCTGTGAGGAGTTGAGAAATCAGCAACTGCCAATTTTTTTGATCGTAGTTGACCCGATAGTATCCATAAGCGTTGATGTTCACCAGAAGCCACTCGTCTGCTAAAGAACCCGCCAGAGGTATAGTAACTGAACAGAAGAATCATATAACCATGAATAATGATAGCTTTAATAATATTGATAATTATGAGAGAAGAAGAAGAAGAAGAAGGAGCACCATTTAGGGTTGTTCCAGTTGGGTTTAAAAAGTGGGTACGACCAATTGTACCTCTCCCCAAATTCTCGTATCTCTGGACAGGTAAGTTGTCTTGCATTATTTTAAAAATGAAGAATTTTTTTGATAGATACCATTATTTGATGCATACATAAAGTGACATCTTTACTTTTGTTCAGCGTCTGGTAACACAACCCCAATCACGAACATGGTTATGACCATTATTCTGGTTAAAGAACATTGAATTAATGATTTTCATATAGTTAAGTCTACATACATGAAAAATTCGCCAAATTATTCCATCTTACCAGGCGAGTTGGGTGTAAGCCATTGAAGGGGAGGACTCTCGAAGTTTGCCTCCTGTTTTGTAGTATACCTCAAGGGTATATGCCATTGATAGCTGAAAATAATGTCAGAGCGGGTTAACAACAATAGGATCAATATTACTGGCTTGTTCAGATATGGCGCTAGACTTTGATTGGGCGTATGGGTGAGATGGCGAACTAAATTCGCCTAATAAGTCAGCCGGATCTTTTCGTACAAGCAAAAGGATATACGAAAAAAGGGGTTTCAGATTTTCAATTTCGCCGACAAAATAATATACCCCCAAAAATTATAAAAAGGTGAAGTACAAAAACGACATTCACAGAGTTTCAAAAACATGAATTACAATCATAGAGTCCAATCATCAGTATAGTCGTTCCGACAATAGGGGGGGGGGGTAACATACACATTTACAACGAAACTTGAAACTGGCCAACCAATTTAGCCAAAATTTTGCTCTTTAATATGTTAAGATTATTTATCACCCCACAAGTAATTACATGCATGGGCAACAACAAAAAATGAACACAACATTTTGAACAAAAATCTGTAAATCACTTGATGAATGACATCGTTATTGTAAATACCCAAGGTCATCATAAGTAGTTGTAGTGTTTGCTTCCGGATCAATGAGGAAGCGACTCTGATTGGCTGAGAAGGACGGATTAGCTGATGAATATTCACGAGTCACGTGGACGATGGGATAACCCATTTGTAAGGTCCATGTGTCCATGACTTGCTTGACATCAACGCCCGAACCATTTACGGCCTAAAAAGAAAAAGATATATTAATAAAATAAATAAAAAAGACAAGTAATGAAATTATAATGTTGACTCATAACCATGACATGGTCTTCTAAGAGAATGACTGTTAACGCTGGGTAAGTTGCCATTATTATAATCATTATTTTTGTGTTATTATTTAATATTTTGTCTTTTTTTCGTAAACAGTTCTTGTTTCTTTAAATGTGTTAAGTTGGTTTGTAAACATAATTATCTAAGATGTCTTACTCCAAAATTTGACAATCGTGGATGTCAACTCTAGACGCGTCACATTTTTTAATCAAATATTATTTGCTATCAGGATAAAAGAAAAATTCTATAAAAATTGGTGTTCATGAAATATTTCGATCAAATTAACATTGCGCAATAATATATTAACAATCGTGGATGTCAACTTTAGAGGCGTCATATTTTTGTAATCAAATATTATTTGCTATCAAGATAAAAGAAAAACCCCAATGAAAAATTGGTGTTTATGAAATATTTTGATCAAATTAACATTGCGTCAATAGTAATATGATTCAGTCAAAGACTTGTCTATAATATCTATTGCACACGAAGCGTCATTTACCTAACGCAAGACTGCGTCAGTGACGCTCCATGCGAGGCTGGCATCGTCAACAACAAAAAGCATAATGAGCAGTGTAAAACAAATTGCATTAAATTAATGGCGCATGAGCCAATTACCTTCACAGATTCGATTAGCGCAGGTAATGACGCAATGGAAGTGACGCATTGTGTTCAACGGGCATTATACATGAGGTAGGTATAGACGTACATACGGTACTTACATCGGTAAAGCAATTCCACAGGTCCGTGTTCACCGCATTGCTGTATTGATATCTCTCCACATAGATCTGCATGAAGTAAAGTTTTGTACAGCACATTTTAAAATTAAAAACAAATATCAGAATCAATTTAGCTTTAAAATACATTCTTCTTTTTTTGCAGATTGTATCATCAATACTAAATATGCATTTATTCTGTTTGCATCAGCTATGATAAATTCATTCTTTTGTCAAATGACAATACGGTTACGTTTTACAAATACATGTTGTGAATACGTCTTGTTTTCAATGTGACGTGATCGGTAGTGATGGAGCTAGTACAACTCCGGTTTACGTAGCCGAGCATCCGAATCTTATTTATTTAATTGTCATGATGTAAAATGATTCTGTTATTCGGAAAGGGGGAAATTACGAACAAGAATCAGAGATGGTGGCATGTCTCCGATTGATCCATGCGATTAACCCAATCTAATGCGCATGGAAAGCGTCGTGCAATATTATATCCATAATTCAGAGAACTTTTTGTTAAATAAAAAAGAAAATTCCAACGGAAATCTAAAAGAAAACTGCACATACCTCTAATCCTCTCCTAAACTCTGTTTCACCCAAGAAATCGTGTATCATTCTTATGATTGACGCTGCCTGTTGGTGTAAACGAACAAGATTTATATGCATTTATAGATTTTTCTTGAGAGAAGGAGAAATCTGAAAACGTTTTCAAATTTATTTTCAATAACCTCTTCTTCCTTATAATCATCATCATTTTGTTGTTATTATTGTAATTAGTATCATCATCATCATCATCATTATTAGGAGGAGTAGTAGTAGTAGTAGTAGTAGTAGTAGTAGTAGAAGTAGTAGTAGTAGTAGTAACATTATTATTCCTCTTCCTCCTCCTCTTCTATCATTTTTCTCACTTCTTCTTTTCATTGTATCTTTCATTTTGTCCTAACTGTACTTTTTTCTCTATCATTATCTCTTTCATCACCTTTCCCTATATACTATCCAAATCCACCTCCCTTTTTTCTCTCTCTCTTGCTCTTGCCCTAATAGTTCCTTCCCCCTCTCTCGTTCCCTCTCTCTCATTCTCTCACTAAAATCCAATTGCACTACATCAAATTTCGGTCTCCCCCATTTCCACCAAAACAACAGTTCTCTACCTCGAAGCTACAAGGCAATTTCATTAAAGGAATTGCTTTCTCAACCTGAATGTGTTTTTTGTGTCAATACTTTTTGTACTTTTGGACGCAACTGAATAAACGGCGAAAGGTCATTTACATCCGCTGTACATCGACATCTCGATAGATTGCAGAGATTTACAGGCTGTTAGAAAAACATGAAATTCGTTGAAATCAATCGCATTGGCACTACATATTGTAAAACAAAAAAGAGAGAGCAGTACGTAGTTCCCGAGTCTTCCCTTCTTGCTTGCACACGATCTTCTAAATTGGAGGTGATAGTCACACAAATCTGTTCCCCCTCGATCATGGTTTAATTATTGCAGGCTTTTAATTGTTGATGTGCCCTCCCTCGTTGAATATGTGGTTAGGCAACTACCACCCCTGCCCTTTCACACACACACACACACACACGCACACACACATTTCCCTTAAATTTACACTGCCAGCTATACGCTGCTAATGATTTATATATTTACATCAAACAACATATACAGATATCTTAGCAAACACTAGAAAATTACTTTTCATATTGCCTGTGTAAATTCCATATTTATACAATGTATAGGCCTATTTTTTCACAAAAATACTGGGTAAATTGGTGAATTGCCATTTGGTCTACACCCAGCCCGTCTACTATCCACATGGTATTATTATCACTTCGTCGACTTATCTTTTGGTCTAATGACCATTTAGGCTAAAAGCCATTTAGTCTTATTTACAGTCGGTCTAATTCTCAGTTTGTCAAAAGCCCATTTTGTATACTATCCATAAGAATTAATATTATTATTATTTATAATTATTAGACCTAATGGCTAGTAGACGAAATAGGCAAAGTTTACGCAATACATTTAGAACCCGGGACTCTGTCGATCACCTTATCGTAGACGATAGCATCATACTGTTGGTTGATGTCGTCTGCAGTGAAGACATCAACGATGATTGGGCGGGAAGTCGGAGCGGCGTCCGCTTGAAGAGCGTCGAACAAATTCGTCGCAGCAAACTGGTCTCTCTGCCGGGAAGTGATAGTAGTGATTTATTGATAAGAATTGTGACTAAATTGAATCGTATTTATTTCAGCCTGTTTTATTTCAGCCTGTTTTAACCCTCGTAATCGCAGTGTTCTCAGCTCGAGGCTTCCCTGAGGAAACAAAATTAATTTTCCACCATTATTATTATCATCATCATCATCACCTATTGTAGAAAAGTGGAAAATATAAATAATTTTAATGTTCAGACAAAAGATTTAGCCATTTTTTTGCTATACATAATGTTTATTCTTGCTAGGAAGAAAGCAAAGAAAACTGAAATCCCGAAGTTGATTTGAAGTTGCGTATTTATTTTGACTTCAAATTACATTTTAATGATATATAATTATTAAATATGACAACTGAGCCCCGTATCCTGAAAATGCTTTTATGTCAGTAAAACGATGTTAAGTGTCATAACGAATCTAAATTAGGACAAGTCATTGGTTAATATCTGCGCAAAGCTGTCTGCGTTCGCGTAAAGTTGAAGGGACTCCTGCCCGAGCACCATTAGTTTGAGTTTGTTATGACAGTTAACATCATATTCCCCAAGATAAAGGGTAGCATCCCGCTTAGCATCGTTTTCAGAATACAGCCTCTGAACATTACTGTGTCGAATCTTTCAAAGATGCTGAGCTATCCTTAATTTATAAAGTGTCAAAGAAGTTGATCGATACAATTTTAAATTTTTTAAAAGTATGAATTTTATCTATCAAACATAAACCATATTTAGTGTCACAATCATGAAAAGAGGTTAGATAAAATTAAACCTATTCCAACTTTATAGGGCCATATTCTAAAAAACGATGGTACCTTCATTAGTAAAAACGATGCTATTTGTCATCAAAAACTAAATTTGCGCGGAATCAACCAATGTAACTACTTATGAAAATTAACATCATTTCAGTGATTTTACTTACATAAAAGATAAAATCGTTTTCAGAATACCACCCCTTGGCAAGAGTGTATGTCCTAACTTACCATACCCCAGTCGGGTTCTGTTATGTTGGTGCCGATGATAGAGGCGTAGGTGGCAAAACCTTCTTTTAACCACAGATCGTTCCACCACTCGAATGAAACTAGATTACCAAACCACTGCAAGAAAACAAGAAAGTATACAACTATTGACTGCTTTGAAGGGCACGGTTAAAACTATTGCCCAAGGTGATCTCGAAACTGTACAGCGCAGTCTCGAGATCACCGAGGAACTATAGTTTTAACCTAGACAAGAAAAAGTAGCAGTCATTATGTGTTTGTTTACCGCATCCCCCGTGTCAAGTCTCAATAAAGAAGTAAGCGGTGATAACAAAATATTCCTGTTAACATGTTGTTGTTGTTTTTGGGTAAAAACAATTACTCTTTTAAAAATACTGCACGTATATACGGTGTTGTTTTGTTTATCTACTTTTTAATCTAGAGAATTGACTGGTTTACTAACATTTCAAATTCTATGCATACTTTTTAAACAAAGGTTCTTCTTGATATCCTAAAAGCTTTCCCAAGGCTTTCCCGGCATAGCAACACGTAATGTATGCAGACTAGATTCCGGGTATTGTAATTAATTAACTACATGTAAATGGATTACCCATCACTACGTACCCTGAAAAGAAACATCCACAAATTTGAATATGTTATAACCGGTCTATTTACGCGACCGGAAATTCTCGCCTGAGACACCGCCACTCAAGTGGGGGAAGGGGGGAGGGGGCATGACCGACCTGATGGGCAAGCTCGTGGGCCAAAACGTTGTTAATATCCTGGAGGTTGGATTCTGACGACTGTCCAGGAGTGTAGAGGAGATAGGACTCTTTGAACGTCATCAAACCCCAGTTCTCCATTGCACCTACACCAAAATCGGGTATGGCAACCGTATCTGAAGAAGACAAAGTAGACAGTGGTAGTTCCAATGGGTATATGGGGCACGTCGCCCCCCCCCCACCAATCCAAATCTGGCATACCATATATATGAAGTAACAACAACTTGGCCTTGATTTTTCAGTGTCTCAATCAGCAATATTAGACACCAAAGGGCACCTGGAAAAATGTGCAAACCTATCTTTCTCTCTTCTTTTTTTTCCTTTTTAAAATTATTTCAGAGAGTATAAAATGCACCTACAAACATAATTTCTTTTAAATGTTTCCCTCTGTAGCGTTTTTTTCTCTCCCTTTTCAATTTTGCCACAACCTACCCCTGCCCCTCCCCATCCCCCTTTTTATTGGGCAGAGAATAGTGGATCTGCAACTGAGATATCTTGTTGATTCTCAAAAACAATACAAAAAAAGTATAAAATAGCAACAACAATAATTTTTTGGAAAACATTATAAATTCGTATGTGTCCGCTACAATAATTTTAACAAGAATATGCAAACAGTGATGACAGGAGAAAATAACGGCCACCAACGTCATGTGAACGTAAATAATAATACGCGAACCACTTTTGCTGCCCCTTCCTCAACCCCTGTCATTTGGTTTCAAGAACTCTTATATTTCAACTGAATTTATTCAGAATATCATTCATATCAAAGTCCGATTTTAAAGATATAATATTTTATTGATCACCTGCAAAAAAAAGAGGTGTAAAATAGGAAATTCACAGGACTAAGTGTCAATCTAAAGACTTAAATACCAAGATTACATTCAACATGACTTTTACTTTTAGGTCGATGTAGCCTGTTTAGCTTTTATATATTTTAACTTGAACTGAGGTTTTCATGCTGAGTTTCTCAGACTTCAGCCATACAAATGAGACCGATATAATAATACCTGAAATTACTAGAATTGACCGAAGAAACGATTTAATGAGGGTAACTTGGTGCTTTTCCCTAAGGTTCATAATTCAGAAACACAAATATATGTGCTTTATTATGGGTTGTGAATATTTTTCAATCTGCTGTAAGTTCTACATTATGATTTCCTGTTTTGGTATATGTTTTGTTTTTATCTAGGGCTCTCCAGAACAGCAGGGTTATTTCAAACTGAAGACGCATCCCGAATAAAATAAAACTGAAAAAACAAATGAATTAAATAAACAATAAATGGTCTAAACAGGCTATTCCTATCTCTATTTTCCAAGGTGACCCGTCTTACCCATTTTGGGGAGCGGAAACTTGGTACTGAAGTAGAAATCGAAGTAATCCAACATGGCGGCTCCTTTCTGCAGAGCATATTGCACGGAAGACATCGCCTCTTCTCTTGCCCAGATACTAAACTGGAAAGAGGATAGAAAATAAGAATTATAATTCATGTAGTGCTTCATGACATTCATGGCTAAAAGTTTAATGCAGATGAAAATAAATGCAAAGAGCTCAAACAATGTTAACGTATTCTTTGCGAATAGCATACAAGTTGTAGAATCTGTACTGAATTATTCGACCTACCTTCCTCTTTTTTCTCCCTTTCCATCCCCTGTCTCTGTCTCCGCCTCCCTCTCTCTCTCTCTCTCTCTCTCTCCTCCTCCTCCTCCTTCTTCTTCCCCTCCTTCCCCTCCTTCCCCTCCTTCCCCTCCTCCTCCTCCACCACTACCTCCTCCATCTCTCTTTCATTTCCTTTCCCTTACTCTAAGTAGCGGTATTTTGCAATTCACGTCGGCTTGTTCATTTTCGACCTTCGGTCTATCCAAATCTGTCCGGGTCACTAATACGAAATTGCTTCGGACATTTTCCCTTCGAATTAAGAGCACAATTATTTTCGTCTGTCGGAAAGTTCAAACAGTCAAAGATCGGAGAGAGGTTACAGGTAGACAGATTTTAAACCATCTGTGGTTTGAACTTTAGGTGCACAATATCTTGTAAGCAGATGCTCTCAACAAATGCTGACAACTTTTTTTTTCTCTCGAGTTGATCCCCTAGACAATTTAGGGATAATAGCAAACTTTTAACCCTAAATATCGACTTTGTGATGTTTGACCAAATCATCGCAGTTTCTATTAAAGGTATTTCAAAATCAAACATAATTATCACCTATGATAAAGATGAATACATTATGTTAGAACAATGATCGCTAGACATTCAAAAAAATCAAACATTGGGTAATTTAGCATAGCCTTTATTGTGCAAAGATGGCAACGACCTATATTACTACAGTCAACCCGGCGTTAGTGACCACCTGTCTACCAAGACCACATTTTTGGTTTCCCTTGAAAATGGTTTCTCATTGAAACATGTACTAAAGGAACCTGTACATAAAGACCACTTGCCTTTAAAAAACACTTTTTGTGTTACTCTTGGGCGGTCGCTGTAGACAGGTTTGATTATACTATAATCCGAACATGATTTGTGAAGGCAACACGTACGATGAGATAGTGACATTCCCCTTTGATTGGTTTCTAGAAAGCCTTAGCGATCATGTTTAGGGTGTATAGTTATTTGCTAGTACACGCTTGTCGCAACGAACTGGAACAGTCGTTGAGAGAACACTGATTTTGTTATATCGGTGGTGGTGGTTGGGGTGGTGGTGGTGTTTGGGGTTGGTAGGGGGCGTATCGGTTTTACTGGGTGAGTAGATCGCGAGATAACTAGATCATCGAGGACGGGGTGAAGGGTCGTCGTCTTAATTTGTTTCAAATTACCTATGATGCCCTCCTGACTAAGTATTTTGGGGGACAACAGAAGAATTAAAGGAAAGGTTGACTTCCAGATCAACTTTGTGGGTTTTCTAATTCTAATTAACTCCTATGTGAAAGGATATCACAATAGTTTTAAAAAATTATATTTATTCTTTTTCGAGGGACTTTATTTGTTCATATCATAAAATAACAGCTATTTAAAACAATTAACACAATGTTTAATGTTGTAGTAAAAAAAAAATAGCACTCTCAAATTCTAAATATTACTGAAAATAGTTTCAACTTTGCACACAATGGAAGTAACATCAACCAGTCAGAAAAACTTCTAAACAGTTTGCCATCACTTTAGGCACGATTCTGGAATGTTTTGATGGAGTCTTAGGACAGAACTTCATTCGCTCTGTCATGATATCGTAAGGGGTCACAGCCAAAGGCGTCCATCTTGTTTTTCTCCTATACTGCACACACGAAGATCCCAGGGGAAGGATCTTGAGTTGCAAAGAGTAATAAGCCACAGGATTTTTTTGGGGGGAGGGGGGTAGGTGGTGGGAGGAGTGGCGTAGCGTCGATAGAATTGTTGACGGGGGGGTTACTCTCATCCGTTATTGGGGAAGGCAATGGTCTTAGAATGACCTTGTTATGAGATAACAAGGCCAACGATTGTATGGAGGTAGTGGAAAGGGGTTCTGTCATCTTCTCCCCCCCCCCCCCCTCCTAGTTTTCCCCCGCCCCACCTCTCCCTTTTATTTCTCACCCTTTTCTGGGTTTTTTTCTGCACTTTAGCCATTCAAGAGGGGGGTAAAAGGCCCATGTGCCCTCTATAGCTACGTCGTACGGTGCCACGTACGCGGGCTATGAGCGCAAATGAGAAACGAATTGGTATTGACAGGATCGGAATTTGTATAAACATGCGACCATTCCTATATTGAAGAAAGCAAAAGCGATAAGCAAGTACAAGTACATGAATTCAAAGAGGAATGGAGAGAAAATATAATCAGTATGTGAATTTGTATGTTCTTTACTCATGGAGAAATTAAGAGCATAATTGATGGAGTACATTATAAGCCAGTCGTGTGGTAGATACATTTGATTTGATTTGATTTATTTATTTCTGTTTGATTTTCTTTTGCATTTTTACAAATATATAACAAACAAAATATTGCAAATTTTACATATTTTAAAAGAATATAATGGCCGAGTTCGGGGATAGGTCAAGTTCCAATTCTGTGATAAATAACAACAGCAACAAAATTTACTATTTTCAAGTGCCTTTGCATGCCTTAACTTGCTGATGAGGGGGGGAGGTATTTTTCCACTTAAGATGTACTTAATGTAAGCCAACTTTAGATTTGCCGGGGCACATGACCCATTGCCCCCCCCCCCCCCTTCTCGGATATGGCAGTGAAACAACCTCCAAAATCTTTCTCTCACTATGCTGTAAAGCCATTAGATAATAATGTAACAGACAGCTGTTATCTGTTTCGATTTGTTTTTTATAAAACTAATATATAATAGGAGCCTTCGTTTGCTGGAAATGTAATTGTTTCGTAGGAAGATTAAAGAGCAAACTAAAACGTCGCATAGTAAAATATCAACGTAAACAAGAACGCTTACCTCTATGTTACCAGACGTAATCACTGTTTCTTTCTTGAAGTCGCAGACGACATAGCAGACTGTGTAGCTCGGCATCGGTTTCGTTCTCTCGAAAGTCGACCTGACCCATGACCTTTCACCTTCTTCGATCGTCACATTCTCCGTCCGCATCAGCGGCATGTTGCTAATGGCAACGTAGCCGGGCTGGTGGACGAGGGTGATGTTGTATGTGGCTTTCATGGCTGGCTCGTCAAAGCAAGGAAAAGCCATGCGGGCGTTGGTGGGCGCAAAAAAGGTAGCGGCTAGGTATCTAACAATGGGCGATATACAAAAAAAAAGATTTCAAGGTGATTATTGACCATTAATCATTCATGATTAAGAAAGTGGTACAAAACATATTCATTGACTTGGTCTCCGATTCCAGACTGTAGTTTTCTCCACGATCATTTTCAAGAGCAGGAACCCGGACAACAAAATGTTGCCAAGTTTGTCGACATCATGGCACAATATTCACCGAGCACAACACTAATGCACCCTCAACATTTGGTGACTAATCTAAGGTTAGTCGTACAGCTTGAAAATTTGACGAAAGAAAATTTGAATCAGCTCTGTTACATAACCACTAGCTCTCCCACTATAACCACCATCTGTACACTCCACCATAGCTTCCTGGTGACACCAAGAATTCGTCGTCAATTACGATCCCTCCAAAGAGAGGTTCTTCACCATTTCATTTCTTCTTCTGACGGTTCTATGATTTATTATTTATTTCAATTTTTTCTATATTATACCCACCGCAGCTAAACTATCATCAAGCAGATCTTTACCAGGGCCCATATTGTAAATTGATCCCAAATCGATCGCAAATCCACCTCCAATTAATCATCCAAAAAGTTTTGGATCATCGGTATCTCCATTATTTCGTTGCCATTTTTACCAAATTTAATATGATAAATTGAGAATGATATCAAAATCAGCTTTAACAAGACGGGGTATTTCTCGATTGGGTGTAATCCATATTAGAGACGTTTGTCTCGCACAAGATTTCAAGATCAAGATAATTTAGGATGCGCCTAATTATTTGGTATTTCCCTATCTGCTCTCGGATGAAGATTTACAATGGAGTTTTCCATCAGCGTTGGATGATTTTCGCCAGGCAATGTGAGAGGGCGTATAGTTACTGGTCCTCTCTTGGTATTTTTGCTCTGTTGGATCGACGATGGCCTGTGGCGTTGGGATTATGAAATTAATAACGTTAGTAAATTATTATTAGTAAATTGTAGTAAGCTATAATACTTGTTTACCTGGTTTCTCCCGCGGCCGTTTTGTACGAGCTCCTGTAGAGTCCCAGGAGCCCTTGATCTACAAGCTCGGCCCCGAATCCAATAGTAAACCGGTACACCTCTCCTGCAACCAACCATCCATCCAGCTCCGCCACGAGGTACTGATTCTCTGCGTGCGTCCAAGGCTCCTTCAAGAACCCCGGAACCACGACACCTTGCCCCGTCACCGCTTCAAGCGAGGCGGTACCCGCGATCATATCCAACTTCTTCACGTGCAGCAGGATGAGGTTCGTCGTCCTCGTGCACGTCATCGTCACCCGTATCGTCCCATTAAACCACTGCTGGTCATCGATGTCGATTCGGTTGTCGAGGTCGTAGTGAGTTGGTATGAGGTCCCCGGGGAGGCGGGGTTTGTCCCATGACGCCAAAGGTGCCGGGCTGGTGGACGTAGGTGGAGGCCTACCGGTTGTCGAGATATGAGTGGTACTTTCATGCTTCTTGGTGGTTGGTTTCGGAGTAGAATGGTGACCGGTGTTGATTATGTGTGGTGCGTTCGTTACTTCTGAGGTCCTATGTATACAAACAGGATTAAATTAATGTTTAAGGTTAAAGATAAAGACCAGTTATGGTCATGCGATTGCATTGTGAAAGAAACGTTGTGGAATCGATCACAAAAGGTCGATCATCTAGCATATTTAAGTATTGGGGTGTACTTCAAGGTTCTGGAATCATCAAAATGATAAGAAATTTGGCCCAGTCTTGGTAAAGTTACAAGCACTGTACACAGAAAGATGTATATGGGACTACGCGACACGTGCGCGATATCTATCAGGTCCACATAGATATAATAATTTACCAATATATCAATTAGTAGGCGGTTTCTCGGTAAAAATTTGTCTGATCACGTATTAGTCAAAACATATCCTTTCACATGATTGGTAATAAGAGCTTCCATTTCACTTTTTGAGAGGGGCGTTTCCGAAACTGCTCTTATACCTTTAACAACTAACGTTTTGGGATTTATACCACAAAATGTATATCACATGCAAGTGCTTCGAACAGCAAATTAACCAAGAAAAACAAATCAAGAATGAAAAGAAAACCTAAAAAGATTGGTCGTTATATTTGAGGAAGATCAGTAGCAATATAGGCTTGTTTTCAAAACATGCATTGGTGTAACCAAAACAAATGGTCTCTCTTTAGAATATGGACTCCAATTTGTTCAGTGTTTCCCGCATCAAGTAATCGTCCAAGAAATTGAGTTAACTGCAATGGACCATGCATGATTCTGAAAATAACATTTTATGTCAACGTCTAATTGGAACATCAGACTGACATGTAAGATAAGATCTGGAGAATTTGTCTGCCGCTGAGTTCAATTGACCTTTGACCTCGCTACAGGCTTAGGCAAATACATGAAGTTCATGTGTAGCTGTGTTTAGAGGCAACAGGGTGACACTGATACGAAGTGGGTTACGTCCCAAGAGACCACGAGCGTCACTCAGCTCGAGATTGCCAAATATCCCGCTATTTCTGATTTGGGAAATAATCCCGAAGTTACAAATCGCTTCTTCATCAGCTCGAGACTTGACCTCGAAACTTGAAACTCGAGCTGGAGAAATTAGCTCGAGATATTTTGCTCAGCGTTCACGCATAGTGCGAGTCTTCGGGCTGGTGAAAACGCACCGGACAAATATCGGGATATCTTGCAAACTAGCCCAAGATATTTTGGGATGATTATCTCGACAAAATATCCCGCTTATTGCAACTTCGGGCTGATGAAGGCGCAAATTATCCAGATAATCCATCCGGGATAGTTCAAAAAGCGGAATATTTGGCAATCTCGAGGATGAACAACAGATTGATTAAGCAGAATGGAAGGAATTAATGAATGACAGCATAATATATAACATAATGAAGATGATGTTGAGAGGGATAATGATGGTTGTACTGAAAGAAATATATACAGGGATGAAAAACTGTTATGAAAAATATTAAGAGGTTGACACA
Organism: Strongylocentrotus purpuratus; assembly: GCF_000002235.5. NCBI lineage: Eukaryota > Metazoa > Echinodermata > Echinoidea > Camarodonta > Strongylocentrotidae > Strongylocentrotus > Strongylocentrotus purpuratus. The sequence goes on from NW_022145607.1 coordinate 29,346,900, forward strand.
GAAACCTCACCTGAAAATAGCATATTCTGATAATTACATATTTCTGTTGTACTTTGACTTTAAATGAATAGAGGGGGCAACAGGATTTCATTTAAAACCTGAACTAATTTAGTTCAGGTTTTCCGATACCTGAATCTATACCATAATCATAATCCTATATCTTTGATGAAAATAATAAACCTAGAGCCATAATAATTGCCGTCGAAGTAAACGTCGGGGTGCCTCCGCGGGGACCTATGCCTAAATCTCATTGTAAAACACAGTCGTCACTTGCCATTAGGGACTTTTAGATTTGCACGTCGACATAGTGGACTGCTACGTGTGACGTCCTTTTAAGGCACAAGGCAATGGCAGTGTCTTAAAAGGACGTCACATGTAGCAGTCCACTATGTCGACGTGCAAATCTAAAAGTGCCTATTTTCTTTTCAGGCCCCACAGAGGGGGAAAAACCACTCTTCAAGATCAGAGTCGATAGCGTAAATGCATCCAACTGGGAAAAACGTCAATGTTGCAATGTAAATCGATTTTATGCGACCGCTCTTCTCCCTCAGGCTCGTGCCATGTTATTTTGCCAATTTTAATGGCAACCTGTAAGGCAATTTGAGGTAATAAAGTGCCTCAATAGCATGTTTACATCAAGAAGGTACGATGATTACAACTATTATGATCATTGATAGAAAGCACTTGGTGTACGATTATAGATATCAATATTTTGCGTGTTTACTTTCTCCAATCTGCAATGTCACGTTAGTATATAGTGGCGTGAACTGACGATTAATTACTGGTTGGAGAATGGGGAATATGCGACACGATTTCTTCAAGAAATAAAAGAATCATACATATTTTTAGGTTATTACTATTAATCATTCATTTTGGAAAGGAAGTGGTTGCTTACCAGATTGGCCAAGGAGGGATTAAACCTCCCTGCGTGGTCACTGGCAGGTGGTTATCTCATCTAATCAGCTCTCAGTAACAAAAGAAACGGGGGACCATGGGGGATAAACGGGTACCGCTTAGGCATTGTTGGCTATATAGCGGGCGCAAAAAGCTACAAGTAGTGCAGTCCCGCCTTAAACTCCTGGAATAGTTATAAATGGGTACCGGAAAGGAATGAAAATCCCTTGAATTTATAGCCAGGTATGGTTTGTGGACTGCACCGTATGTATCCCTTGGGAAGCATTATGTCCGCGATATCATATTAATGTAAAAAAAAACTATTTTTATCATCAGCACTAGAGAACTCGGCAAGGGAATAGATATCATCATGCTGTCATGAAATTATGTTGATTTTGTGTTCACTAAGATTAAAATTTGTGGCAGATATTTGTAACATCACCCCTGTACTGGTTATAACTTTGACGTACGCAAACTACGACCACTTTCTCTTTGTAATTGCCATCTCCATTTCATATTATATCTCTCTTTCTCTCTCTCTCTCTCTCTATTTCTCTTTCGTTCTCTCCCGTTTTCATTTCTGTATGTTCTGTCTAATTGTTATGGCCTTTTCTTTCATTCTCTCCCTCTTTCTCTGTCTTTCATGTTCTACCATCTCTTTTATCAGTCTCCCCCCCCCCCCCCTCATCCCAAATCACCCTCTCTCTCTCTCTCTCTTTCCTTCTTCCTGTTCTCCTTTTCTTTCTTAATTCTATTTCTCTTTCTCTCTCGTTTCTTTCCAATTCGACTCGCCTTTCAGGTTTCACACTGCGGTTCGCACATAATAGGCCTCATATTGATTGCAGATACATTCATAAATAAACTCCTGCATAAAGGAATTTGGGGCCTTCTTTCCTTTATAATATTCTATTACTATTTTGTTCTTAGTAATTATGCTTTGTGCACCTCATTTTGAAAAAGTCTCTACAATGTCGAAAAACATATAAATGTCATCACCATGATTATTACAATAAAAGATATCTATATAATACTGCTCATATTCAAAACATGTCAAAGTAATAATAAATAACTATGATCGAAATATGTTTATTTTTTTTAAGGCCTGCATATTTTTTACCAAAAAATTAAAAGCTTTCCGAAATTCTATTAATGATTATCAATTAAACTTTACCTCGAATGACATGGCTTCCTTTTCGCCAGGAGCCCGCACAGCAATCCCACGACAATGATCGAGAAGATGAACAGGAAAAACACAACGATCGCCCTGGTCTTCGATACGTACCGCTTCGCTGGTCGGTACTGTTCGTCTGGAAGCCTGTCGTTTTCTAGGAAGTCAAATTTCAGCATTGTTTACAGACGGCCGCTCTGCGCAGGTGGATATGACGGTGGAAGTCGCTGTGTAGGGGGTGGGATGTGCGTGACGTGCGCTGTTTATATGCCGTTACATCCAGCGATTGATGAATACAATAGGATTAAATTGACCAAGGTCCTCCTCGTATTGATCGAGTGAAAGGCAGATAGTGCACTCACTGCATGGGCGCACATCCTTTGACTCCGATAGATTCTCCTACTTCCATCATACCGCCACGGCGTAATGACAGCGAACAGACCGCCGTATACCGCTGGGAATCGGATACGGAAAATCGCGGATTTTGTCCGCTTTCGCATTCGTAATGAGATTCGCCTCGCAAAGCAAGACAATTTTCACGACCTTGTGTTTCCTTTCTTATTCCTCTCTTTCCGTCTCTCTCGTCTGGATTCCCACGTTTTGTGTGTGTGTTTGTCTTTCCCTTGCTCTGTGCACGGTGTGTGTTTGTGTGTGTGTCGTCGACGAGATCGAACGTCACAGTGACGTAGATGATCGCCGTATTCATTGTCTGCGCATCGTCTGTTTTAATACAGTCAAACATTTTATTCAGTTGACGGTAAATCCGCCCGCTGTGCGCACAATTACGTTGCTGATACACAGATTTGTTATTTCTTCGACATTGAATCCATTTATGAAAACGTAAATTATGAATAATGCCTATGTAAGACTCGATCTAAAAATAAGTCAATAAACATGCATGGTGTATGGATTCAGGTATCCTAATTATTTTGGATTTATTATTTCATTTAATTGATTAATTTAGAAAGCCATGACCTCGTTTTGCTCGTTTATGAGGGTATACCGCCTTCTAAAAGGAAGACAGGGCTTATCCATGCTAAACTTTGTGAATAATAGTGACGGCGCTTCAGTACATCAGGGGTCCGAGCCAGCCTAATAGAAGGCATTTAAATCTCTCTCTCTCTCTCTCTCTCTGAACAGCGCCAACAGCAGAATCATAGAAATCGCTGGAATCCAGTGTATTGTTTCAGGCCTCCTATTTTTTATGGAATAAAATTACTGTATAGGCATGCCGTCAAATTCCCATGAAATTTACTGAAAGCATCATAAATTTAAAGAACTATGAGATATAAATCACACTTTTTAAATATGACGTAATGAAGATTAAGTCTTGCGTCCTCGAGCATTTTGAAGAGAGAATCATTTTGCATTCGGTATTTTTCTTTCTTTCATGTATCTTTGTGATTTTAGCGATATAATACTTTTCCCAGCATTATGTGCAGCATCGTTGTTGTTATCACCGTTAAGGCATTCAAATTCTCTCTCTCTAAACAGCGCCAACAGCGGAATCATATAGAAATCGCTGGAATCCAGTGACATATTTTAAGCCTCTTATTTTTGATTGAATAAAATTATTCATATAGGCATGTCGTCAAATTCCCATGAAATAGGAACCCGGGGCAAAGTGGACCAACAAAATTAGAACAACTAGAACAGGATTACAAAGTAAAGTAAAGCAAAACATTTGGTTTATACTTTTACCTTAGGACTACGTACCACTAACAATATTGACACTAACAATGTTTCTCAAATAATCAGTTTTATTAAATGATATGAACTTGAAAAATGTTAAAAATGTTAAAAAGTGAATTACTATGTAACACATTCCATTTTGCCCCACCCACTTTGCTCCGAACAAGTGATTTTTTTTCAGACATGCATTATTTTCACGTGGGCCAATGATTACTAGCGATGCTACGATGTATAAAGTTAAGCTTAAGCCCATCCATCATTAATATGGCTTTCGTGATAATTCGGCATGAACACAGTTATTGGCACATGAACTTAGATAGATGGCAGCATAAACAAAAAATTACCGGGCGTGTTTCACTTTGCCCCGCGTTCCACTTTACCCCGGGTTCCCCTAAAACTACCAGATATAAGTTAAACTTCTAAAACGTGACATGATGATTAAGTTAGGAGACCTATAGCATGTACAGGGCGAAATTCATCCCAACTTCGTTGTATATCGTGTTTACAGGAAAAGTCATTTGGAGTATGCAGAAGTATTCTAACAAATATTTTGTGTCTTTTATTCGTGTTTTTTGTGATTTTAATGGTATAATAATACCTTTCCAAGCATTGTGTGCAGCTATCGGTGTCGTCACAAATGTGACACCCCCCCCCCCCCCCCCCATCAAAATAAGGGATCAGTATGAGGGAGGCTTTGACAGAAAGAGCGGGAGAGACAGACAGAGGCAGAGACAAACAGGGAGAGAGAGAGAGAGAGAGAGAGAGAGAGAGAGAGAGAGAGGAAGAGGAAGAAATGGAGAGGGGGAAGCAAACGAATTGAAATAAGTTTATATGTACTCTCTACCCCCTCAGTTCCATCCAGGCGCGTACGCAAGGGGGGTTGAACCCCCCCCCCCCCCCCCTTTTTTTTTTAAATTCTTTTTTATGTGTGTGTTTCGGAGGAAAACCCTCCCCTTTGTTTTTTTTTAATAAACAAAATTAAATTAAAACAAATTGCGGTAATGGGTAACCCCAAAAGCTTACCTTACCCCCCCCCCCCCCCAAACTATTGACCAAATTTCAAATTTTGAGAGACACACAAAAAAAAATGTCCTCTTACCTATATAGGCCCCTGTTTTTGGACTTTTCATTCATTCATTTTCATGACTTCACTGTTCAGGTGAACGGATACCGTCTGTGTATGGTGAACTTGACGAACGACGTTTTTTATTCCAGACTATACCAGACTGTTCTTTCTGACTGTACCATTGTAGACCCAAAGTAAATTTTCAAAGGTCACGATGAATAAATTTTCTTGGATTTCCTGAAACTTTCCATCACTGACTGCATAATGGTGGACACCGTTTTATATCACGTAGCAAATCAAGTAAAACTTGGTCTTCTTTTCTTCTTCGGGGGGGGGGGGTTAAGCTTTTCGCCGTCGGCAATTTGGTGACCTTGGCTGATCAATAGATGGTTAATGAGGAGATGCTTTTGGAAAATTTAGTCCAACATCCTTTCATACAGAGATGAGCGATGTTGCCATTTTCTACATTCATTTTTCTTTTTCTTTTTTATGTTTTGGAGGGGGGGGGGGGTGTTTTGTATTATTTTGTTATAATTTGTTCGCTTTGTCAGTGTTTTTTCTCTTTAAAAAATCCAAACCAACGAATGGAAATATTATATTTATTTGAATCCCTATTAGTATATTAGAGACAACAATGATCTACTTTTCCTGTCATAATGATTTTTAAAAAATACAAAGAATCAAACACGGACTCTTTTCAAATAATTGTTAATGATTATGATTTTTGGTAGTCGCAAATCATATCACCTTTTTTAAGTAAATGTTCAGATCGAAATTTTTACCAAAAGAGTGGATATTTTTATTTCGAAGTCTATTAGGGATATATATATGGTTACAAAAGCAAAATCCATACGAAGAGAAATAACCGTACGTACCGTATAATTATGTACCGTACCCCTAATGTAATTTTGCGCATGCGCGTTACGTTGACAACGGACGCTACTTCTCCTAAAAAATGGCAGGGATAATGCAGTTCCAATTGACTGTTATTGGGCTTTTACCCAACGAAACATTCCACATTGCAAGATGTTGTGCAGAGGTATTGTTTTATTTCATTTGTATGATATACCTGAATCTTATTGTTTAATAAAGTACTATTTTAAGACGTTTTGTATCACTCTAACATTATAACACGGTCCCATACAATAAATAATTTGTTAGTTTGTAAAGAAGGGTTATGATGCGGAGCTGTGTGTCCGCATCCGGATATGCGGATGATTCACAATGCACAACCCATCTGGACACACAACATTTTGGACTGTTTAAATGATTCTTTGCCATTTTACAATGCATTAGGTCTAATATTAACACTATCGACCTCATACATCCATCATCATCATCATCATCATCAAGTACGGGTAGAAGGCGTTGGCCTGTAATTCCCGGTCACTGCTTCTATAATGTAGGTTTAGCCTGTTGGATTTATTGCTGAGTGTATGCGCATGCACAGGAGAGAGAGTCATGGGAGGTCGAAGCGATACTCCCACCAATGTTTATCTATGTGTCTTTTGAATTTGTCCGTTGTTGCCAAGACCACAATATTTTCTGGCAAACTGTTCCAGTCTTGTATTATTCGTCTGCTGAAAGACTTACTTCTAACATCCAGTCTGCAGTGTTCTTTCTGGATCTTGAGACAGTGCCCTCTCGTGGATCTACTTCTACTTGCAGGTTGGGAGAAGAAATGATCTTGTGGGATGTTGACTAGTCCGTGCATGATCTGGTGGACTGCGATCATGTCTCCTCTTCTTCTTCTGTAGAACAGAGAGTACATGTTCATGTATTTAAGTCTTTCTTGATATGGGAGGTCCTTGATTTCTCGAACCAATTTGGTAGCTCTTCTTTGCACTCTTTCAATTTTCTTTGCATCTTCTTTAAATCTGCTATGCCAAAGAACACTCCCATATTCTAGGTGTGGTCTAATTAGGGTCTTGAATAGAATCGGTAGTGTTGTCGTATCCAGTTTGGAGAAAGTTCTTTTCATTATTCCCAGTAGTTGGTATCCCTTACTGACCGCTAATGATACATGTTGATGGAATTTCAGCTGGTAGTCAATTGTCACTCCAAGGTCCTTTTCAGCTTTCACTGATTGCAGAAGTTTCCCCTGCATGTGGTAGTTCCCTTCAGGATTTCTCTTGCCTATGTGGAGTACTTTGCATTTGTCCTCATTAAAAGGCAACTGCCATCTCTCAGACCATCTGTGCAGGTTGTTTAGGTCATCTTGGAGGTCATTAATCTGTGCTGGTGTGCTCACTGTATTATACAGCTTTGTGTCATCAGCAAATAAGGCTACTTCGCTCTTTCTCACGTCAAGTGGAAGGTCATTTATGTAGACCAGGAAGAGGACCGGTCCAAGGACGCTGCCTTGCGGTATCCCGCTTGTTACTGGAGACCAGTTGGAAGATTATCCGTTAACGAAGACTCTCTGTACTCTCCCTGTCAGAAATGCTCTAATCCAGTTTAGGAGTTTACCCTCAAGTCCATGTGCCTCTAGTTTGAGTAGGAGTCTTTCATGGGGAACACTGTCAAAAGCTTTTTTGAAGTCGAGATATAAAACATCAATCGCCTTCCCTTCATCGAGCCATCGCGACCATTCCTCTAGTACGCAAAGTAATTGAGTTGCACATGTCCTTCCTGGGGTAAATCCATGTTGATTTTGTGAGAGTAGACGGTTACTTAGTAAGTGTGTAATTATAGCATCTCGAATAACTTTCTCCATCAGCTTTCCTGCGACAGAGGTGAGGCTTATAGGTCTGTAGTTAGAAGCTTGTGTCCTGCTACCTTTCTTGTGAAGAGGTACTTCAGTGCCTCTTTTCCAGTCCAGTGGGAGTTTACTTTCCTGCATAGATTTATTGTAGATTAACGTCAGTGGTTCGGCAATAGTCTTGGCTAGTTCCTTCATCACCTTAGGATGTGTCCCATCTGGACCTGGTGACTTGTTGGTGTTAAGCTTTTTAAGCTTGTTTTCAACATCGCTCACTAGTATGTTTACTTTGCTTAATGTAGGTAAGTCCATTCGTAAGGGTACTTGTATGTCTGGTATATTCTGCAGGTCTTCTTGAGTGAATACACTGGAGAAGTATTCATTAAGAATGTTTGCCATTTCACTGTCAGTTTGAGCTGGTAGGCCATCCTCCTTCATGAGACTCACAATATGGCTCTTACTCTTCACCTTGCTGTTGGCGTACCTCCAAAATGCTTTGGGATTTTGGCCAATGTTCTCTACAAGATCTGCTTCAAAACTTCTGCTAGCTACTCTTGTTGCTTTCCTAAGTTGGTTCCTTATTTGTTTATAGTCTTTGAAGTCCTTTTCCCTTTCCTCTCTTGTTCTGTTCTCATCTGTATAACGTTTCCAGCAACGTGTCTTCTTCTTAGACAGTTTCAAGATGGGCCTTGTTATGTAAATATTTCGTCTTTTGTCTTTATTACACTTCCGTACAGGTACATAATTTTCCACGCATTCCTTTATTCTGTGGAGAAATATATTCCATGCCTGCTCACAGTTCTTATCTGCAAAGACCTTTTCCCATTCTATCGTCTCCAGGGTTTCGTTCATAGTTTTGTAGTCTCCTTTCTGATAGATTGTACGAATTTCTCTCTTTCTTGTCTTCTCTGTTTCCTGTAATATGTCTAATTCTGCTAATAGACATACGTGATCACTTAGTCCTAGAGGAGGCAGATATTCGATCGAAAGAATCAATTTGGCGGTATTTGTAAATACGAGGTCAAGCACATTAGCCCTTTGTCCATTTCTGTGCCGGGTTGGTTCATCTATATGTTGGTGGAAGAACGATTCCTGTGTGGCGGTGAGGAACATGTGTGACGAGTTGTTTAAGCATACTAATACGATAGGCCTATCTAAGACAAATTCAAAGGCACTTTGCAGACAACAATAAATAGGTAATAGATCTAGATCTAGTCTAGGTATCCTATTCCTAGCAAATGGCAATGGCAATGATACAATAGAAAACTTGCAAGTAATTGTGTGTGATGGTGCTTATTTTACCTGACTGCTAAGAAAGCATAAATGCTGTAAGTAAGCAACCAGACGGCCGACGGCTTTACATGTGTAGGTCCTCTCCGAGGGACCTGGTAATGAGGATTGATGCCTTACCAAAGGGCACTAAAGCCACTAGCGCATCGTCTTGGTTTCGAACCCGGGTCACTGGATTACGAGACCACTGATCTACCGACTGAGCTATCGCACCTAATTAAACAAGACCTCCAGTCCACAGGGACCAGAGTCACTGTCACAATCTTCCAACCACCACAACCATTTTCCAAATATAGTCTAGATTTCTAAATGATATAATAATATATCCCCATGAAGAATTATTATCAATCGTCGTATGTCCCCTTTTATTTTGTTCAGGCACTATACCAAAGTAACCCTGAGAAGTTCAAAACACCTGACATACGAGGTTTACTGGAGTTTGAATGGGAGGAGTATGTGGAAGAACAGAGGAAAGCCTTACGAGATGAGACATGGGTCTTTACTGAAAAGGCAATGACTTATGTCAATGGAGAATTCCTTGGTAAGTGAAACACAGTCTGTTTTCATACATGTAATCAAGGCCTCAATTGTTTTAGTGTGGGTCCGAATTATATTATTTCAAGTCTCTGTACGTAGAGCCACTGTTTAAATTCTGAAATGTTAGGGGTCTGCAGTAACCTTTAGGAAGCCAGTCACTCATGTCATTCATACTATCAGCTCCTGCTCTGTAGAATTCTTTACCCTTAGCAGTTAGGAACATATCTTCTTTTAGAGGTGTTGTGGTCTAGTGGATAGGTCACCTGACTGTAGATTACAAGGTACAGAGGTTTAAATCCAAGCCCAGCACTAACGTCATTAGCCCAAACATTAATCTACCTTTGCCACTCTCCAGGTGTAAATGGACACCCAAAATGATTGAGTACCTAATTACTTTTTCAGCTCATATTATACATATTTATAAACCAGGGTGATAATGTCTAAGCGCCATGAGTGTCACGTGAGCGTCACTGCATGATGGTTATGAGCAATATGTAAGTGGCCATTATTATTATTATTACTCTGTTCCTGAAGTAGTCGATAACATACCATGGTATTTGGTTGAGGGCAGTAACATGTAATTTCATCTCTTTCTTTTCCCATGGTTACAATACAGGAGGTCCCGAGGCTCTGAAGCAGTGGTCAGAGCAGCACTTCAACTATGTGGAATACAAGCCCCTCCCACTCTACATGGCTTTAGCTGAGGAAGCGTATAAGGAACATATTCTTGCCACAAAAGTAAGACAAAAACTCATTTGACCATAAGAATGCAGTGAATTGATTTATTTACTGTACAAGAGCTTTTATTATGTTTTAAAGGAGACAGTGTTTATGGCAATAAAGAGAATTACATTTATATAACAAGATTCAGTATACATGCATGTACTGTAGATGAAAATAACAGGAGGTACAATATACTGTAATTATTGCATGTTGATGGATATGATTTGCAAAATAAAGTTTTATGAACTTACTTGGTATTCCCATGAAGTGGTATCAATAATACTTTATGTAAAAAAAAAATGAAAAAAACAAAAAGGAAGGGATTGAAACCTTTTCTCCTCCTCCCCCTTTACCCTTTTACTCCAAGATTTTGATAGAATATGTCTTTATATTGTTTTCTATAAATTTATCAACCATGTTATCACATTTTCTCTCCTCAGCATACATTTGTGTACTTTGACGTAACAGTTGATGGGGAAAAAATTGGCAGATTGCTGTTTGAGGTAATTAGGTCTTATTTCAGGTCATTCCTTTACCTGTTGGATTTTTTACCTTGCAGTATGCTATTTCAGTGAGTTTAAGGGGGGGGGGAGGGTCAATGCTGATATTCAGATGGTTTTAATGAAAGCAAAAATATGAGAGAAACGGATAAGTGAAAGTGTGAGCAAAATCTGATGAAACTTTGGCCTTAACTGAATATCTGTTATTATTTTGTAATACTATTACACTGTACATGTATATACCAACAGTTTTCTCAAAACTACACTATTCAAAAACCTTGTGACCAGGGCCCCATCGCACAGAACTTACCATTGATGGTAACTTTGCCATCAATGGTAACTACCATGGAAACCTTGATTTTGATTGACTGTTGAGCCCTGTTACCAAGGTAGTTGCCAGTGATGGCAAAGTTACAATCAGTGGCAAGTTTTATGCAACGGAGCCCTGTTCAAAAGCTTTTCCAATCTTGAGCACTCCTACTTTTCCTTTTCCACTTCAATTCATGACTCCTCCCCCAAGCCAATTTTGTTGTGTGTGGACATAGTTGAATTGAATTGCATTGTGTATACAATTACATATACATGTATTAAAACTAATTAGTTTATCATTTAACGGATGTACAACACTTGCTCCTGCAACAACAGTGCCACATACCCTGGACCCGAAACTAAATAACCCTAACCCTTACTCTATCTAAAGTCTAAACCTAACCTAAATCCTAAGTGGAACTCTAACCCTATACTTTTGATGAAATAAAGCCTGTAGTAAATGCCGCTGGGAAAAATGTCGGAGCACCGACTTAACAGTTTGGATTACAAGATATCAACATGAATTTTTTATTTCTCTTATAGCTCTTCACTGACCAATGCCCAAGGACGTGTGAGAACTTCCGAGCGCTCTGCACGGGGGAGAAGGGACAGAAAACAGATGATACTCTGATGAAGTTCCACTACCTTGAATCCTTGTTTCACAGGATCGTACCCAATGGATGGGTACAAGGTGGAGGTAAGGTCCGCTGGTGTAGCTACAGCAGGGGAGGGGGGTCACAAAGAGGGGGGGGGGCACATTTGTCACGCCCTCCATCGAATGGCAGCAAAAATAAGGCATAGGAAAAGAAAGGAGAGTGGGAAAAAAACATGACATGAAGATGATAGGACCATCTCTTACACTTCCCAGGGAGTGAAGCATGGGCACTACCATGTGTGGATTGGGAATTGAATCCAGTAACCGGATGATAATAATTTCAATACAAAGCGCTTAGAGACGTAGCATAAAGGGCTATACAAATGCAAATATTATTATTATTTATTATTATTATTACTGTTATTATTATTATTATTATTATTATTATTATTATTATTATTATTATTATTATTATTATTATTATTATTATTATTATTATTATTATTATTATTATTGTTATCATGATTATTATTATTATCATGATTATCATCATTATTATTAATATTACAATAATTATTATTATTATCATTATTATTATTATTGTAATCATTATTATTATTATTATTAATAGAGATTGTTGAATACCAACGAATCCGAAATTGGGACTGGGATATCAATATTATTTTAATTGTTGTTGTTGTCATCATCGTAATCATTGCCATTATGATTCCATTTAATTTTACTCTCCAGATATCTTGTACGGAAAAGGAGATGGAGGTGAATCAATTCATGGACCAGTATTTGAAGGTATGTTTCATTTTTTTCTGGCACAAATATTGGTTTTCATAAAAGTAATGTACTTCTCTCACTCTTCTTGATTGCGCCACTGTAAGTCGGTATGAAAGGCATGATGACTAATATGGATATATATATGGAATTGATATCAATTGAACAAAAAAAATAAAGACTCTTTACCTGAAAGTGATTGTAAAAGGTCTACCTGTTTGAAAGTTTTCTTGCTGATTATTCATAGAATTTCTTCTACAATGTTTGAAATTTTTAACTAGACTGATTACAATTTGGGATGTCACAATAGCTAGGACTTTTTCTCTTTTTTTGCACCTCTTTACGGAGAACACACACATCAAATGGTCGAACATAAGGCCCCAAATTTGCCTTGATTTGATGTTGTGATTCTGGAGATGAAGTCCACACATATTATCTACAGGAGCTGTAAAACATTGCGTTGATTTCAAAAGTACGTGTTACATGTACCTTTCTATGAATACAAGGAAAGCAGTCTTTAAATGGTGTTGCAGTTATTTATGAAAAAATCAAACTTTTAAAAAGGCCAAAATGTTGTGAAAAATCGTAGTTGAAAAGTTTCTAAAAGTATGGTGGCATAATATTCGTCCAAAACGTCAATTCTGTATTGATTCTCAGTCATTTTCAGGACTTCTCAATCAACACGAAAGAATACAAACAGTCCATTTAAGGACTATCCACATGGTTGTACCGCAAATCTACTCTCTAAGTTATCTTCTCGCCATGCACACCTGTACTTTCCAACAACATTACATTTTGTTTTTCAATTACAGATCGATCAATCGATCTCATTTACTGGGTGTATAAGCCACAAATATGTTCAAACTATTGAAATTTCTCCCAGGAAGCATTACATTTATAAAAAACAAACATTACCGGGTACATTTTTTATTTCACAGATCATTGCTTGCTTGCTTGCAGACTCTAGATTCAATATCGTTTATCTTTTTTTCTTTTCTTTATTCAGATGAGAACTTTTCGGTGAAGCACAATGCCAGGGGTGTACTGGGGATGGGCAACAAAGGAAGACATACCAACGGATCTCAGTTCTACATCACGTGTCAACCCGCTCCGTGGATGGACAGCAAGTTTGTAGCCTTCGGGTGAGTGTATGAACATGAAGATGTTGTCAAAGACTAATCAGCTTTTCTTACTCAAATTGGCAATTAGCAGCGATAGTTTTGTTCAGTGATGTAGTTCCTGGACATCAGGGCCCTAGCTGTTGCACAAAACTTACCATTGATAGTAATCCCGGCCCCCCCCCCCCACTCCGAGAACGGACGGACCCCATGCGTGTTGCCAAAATGTCCTTTTCGTAACAAAAGAAAAAGGTCGACCCGTATTGACTTTACACACCGAACTTTTGCTGAAAAGGGGGGGTGCTGAAAAAGGCTTGTATACAAAAGAAAAAGGTCGAGCCGTATTGACTTTACACACCGGACTTTTGCTGAAAAGGGGGGGTCGGTTGGAACACGCATATGCGTACCCTAAATAACACTGAGTGGGGGGGCCGGATGGTAACCTAGCTTGTCATCAATGGTAACTATATGGTAACATTGATTTTGATTGGCTTGTTACCATGGTAGTTGCCGTCAATGGTAAGTTTTATGCAATGGTCCCAGATACATAGCCTTTAGTTGAGGGAAGTTGTAACAGCAATTTAAGTACATGTATTTTAACAAAAACAGATTTTCAAAGACTATATTTAAATTTGTGTTTTTATTTTCCCATGGAAATTAGCTTTTCCCACATTTACATATACCACTTTACATTACATAATGATAATATACATAGATTTTACAGCGAATATATATATCCTGGCTGTTATTATAACATATGTGACATGGCCAGGAAAATACTAAAGAACTTGGTATTACGTAGCAGACTTTAAAACATTCATCAATCTGCTTCTCTTATTTTTCTGCTTTAATTCATTCATAGCAAAAATTTGGTAGCAGAGTTAAATTTGCTCTTGATACGATTGTGATTGTTTATCCTCATTTGCAGAAAACTTGTTGAAGGCACCGAAGTTCTGAAGACCTTAGAAGGGCAGGAGACATACAATGAGAGACCAAAGAAGGACTGTAAGATTGCTGCCTGCGGAGTCTTTGTCCCAGAAGACTAGACCATCGCCAAGACCAATCAAGACCAGTTTTTGAACCTGATTTTCAGACCAAGACAGTGTTCTCATCGCATCAGGGTTTTCTGTTTTCAGACCACTTTAAGCGATACCTGTATAGAAAAATCACCTATTTACACAGACCGCATCTTCATTTCCCATGAACAGAATTTCTCATGGGACCTGGGGGGGGGGGTGTTTCACAAAGATCCTAAGTTATACTAATCAATTATGGAAGGCCGTTAACATCTTTGAATATATATTGTAAAATTTATTTTAAAAGGCATAAAATGTTGATTCAAATCATTCATATTTTCTACTGTCAAAGGGATGTCATGTTCTTGATGTGGAATTTATGAAAAATCTAACAAAATTGAATTTTTGCTTTTGAATACATTTTATTTGAAGGCTACAAATGGCTCTCCATAATGTTTAAATCCAACTTAGAGTTAACTTCGTCTTCGGTTCCTTGAGAAACACTCCTAGGTTAAAAACGATCAGTATAGGCCTACTGCATAAAGACCACCTGCCTGTAAAGACCACTTTTCTGATCTCCCTCGAGTGGTTGTTACAGACAGGTTTCATTGTATTTCTGAAGGTGCCTAGAGCTGCTTTCGCATTACTACGAGCAATTGCTCACAACTTTTGTTTCCCACCAATGTACTGTCCATGTAGTTGATCTTCCATATATGAAAGGGGCCTTCTGATGTGAATTGCGCTCAACAAAAGTATTAGGGGCCAAGTTAAATACATGGAGTGTAAGCCTTGGTCCCACTAACATGGCTAATTGGTTATAAACATGGAAAGTGAGCTCTTCATAATTCTAAACCTGTTTCTCAATTTCTACTCTATGATGAAATGAAGTTTTGTTTCCATTGCATTATAAACCATTCAGAATGCAAGGTTAATAAAGAGTGATTGACAAAAAAAGTGTCAAAGAAGTGTCTACAAAATATCAGTTTTCATCGACCTCATTTTGTTTGGACCTATTCATCGTATTGAAGATATCGAACTTTCTTGAATGAACTACCGGTAACCAAATTTAGAAGTACATAGTTTTGATTTCTCCCAAAGTGCTTTGTGGTAGTTTCAGTTATGAACTGAATGCAATTAATCCATTCAGAAAGATATTACTATTGTTTCAAATACTGGTGCACAATTCAAGTCTGTAACCTTTTATTCATACATAAATGTAGCTATATATGGAGAAAAAAAAGTGCTAAGTCTATGATGGTGCAGCATAACTTCTGGAGGTTTTTTAATCGTTTTTTTAATGAAATGTGTCAAGTATTAGCTCATATTATTCTGTCTATCAAAAGCCACAGAGTTTTTCATTCTGTCAAATTCCAATTAATTCAAGTGGTTGCATCTAAAAGAAATACATGTATGAGAACGACTACTGCTTGTGCCTTTGATTCACATCATATCCACCAATTTTTTATAATTTTTTTTTTAAAGCGTTGCAGGGATTTGCAAGGTGAAAATGTTGTACAAAATAATAATTGGAAACTTTCCACTACGGTGGCAGAATATTTATTATTAGCAAAATTAAAGTCACACTTCTTTTCAAATTTGAATTTCATTTGTGTTTTATTCACCCCATTTGTTGGGTATGAAATGAGGGTTTCAATTTTCACTCAGAGAGGGTAAACCCCGGCCCCCCCCCCACCCCGAGAACGGACGTACCCCATGCGTGTTACCAAAATGTCCTTCTCGTAACAAAAGAAAAAGGTCGACCCGTATTGACTTTACACACCGGACTTTTGCTGAAAAGGGGGGGTGCTGAAAAAGGCTTGTATAACAAAAGAAAAATGTCGACCCGTATTGTTTTTACACACCGGACTTTTGCTGAAAAGGGGGGGGGGGTCGCTTGGAACACGCATATGCGTACCCTAAATAACACCGGGTGGGGGAGCCGGGGAGAAAACCAGTCTTTTGATCTGACTCGTCTTGCTGGTAGCAATAAATTTTGAGATAAAGGTTTTTTAAGGGCTTGCAAATCTCTAGTAGGGGCCTTATGCTTATGGTATTTTATACTACTAGCTTTACCAAGCATTATACCCTTCAAGTGACTGATGCAGTAGTTCCATTTATGAAGATCACTTTCTGAACTGTTAATGTACATAATATATTCAATTGTAAAAACTATTAGAGGTACTGGTTGTGTATACTTAAATTCTTGACTGGATATTTACTATGATTTGATTGTAATATATATATTCATTAAAATATGAATTTCTACAAAAAAATTGGTTTTGTTTTGTTGTATTTTCCTGTGGGCACATTCTCTCTCTCTCTCTCTCTCTCTCTCTCTCTCTCTCTCTCTCTCTCTCTCTCTCTTCTCCCCCCCCCCCCCCCTCTCTTTCTCTTGTGCTCCCTTCTCCACCCTTTATGTCTCTCTCTCATTCCTTCCCACTCTTTCTCACCTTCTCTTCTTCTGTCTCTCTCAACCTCCTCTTTTTATCCCTTTCCACTCCCCATCTTTCCTTGCTCCCTCTTCCTCTCTTTCTATTCTTGTCTCTCTCTCTCTTCCCCCCCCCCCTCTTTCTCTTGTGCTCCCTTCTCCACCCTTTATGTCTCTCTCATGCCTTCCCACTCTTTCTCACCTTCTCTTCTTCTGTCTCTCTCTCAACCTCCTCTTTTTTCCCTTTCCACTCCCCATCTTTCCTTGCTCCCTCTTCCTCTCTTTCTATTCTTGTCTCTCTCCCCCCCCCCCCCTCTCTTTCTCTTGTGCTCCCTTCTCCACCCTTTATGTCTCTCTCATGCCTTCCCGCTCTTTCTCACCTTCTCTTCTTCTGTCTCTCTCTCTCTACCTCCTCTTTTATCTCTTTCCACTCCCCATCTTTCCTTGCTCCCTCTTCCTCTCTATTTCTATTCTTGTCTCTCTCTCTCTCTCTCTCTACCTCCTCTCTTCCTCCCTTTCCACTCTCCATCTTTCCATCTTTTCTCTCCCGATCCTGATCCCCTCCCCCTCTTCTCCCTCTATGTCTCACAACTTTCTATCGCCTTTTCTCTCCCTCCCACTTCTTTCTTTCTTTCCGACTGCCTATTCCACCTACATAATAACTCAAAACACACAAGTTACGTTTTGATTTTTAACATCTTTATTCATTAATACTACATGTATGCAACCCTGCCAGAATGCCACAAATAATGAAGTTTGTTTTGTTAAAAAGACAACAGAAATTTCAGGTGAAGCATTCTATTCAACAAAGTTAACAAAAAGAGTCGATGCTTACGTACAAGACTTGTAATCAATTTTATTAGCAGTGTGCAGGATTAAAAATAACGGCAGACTGACATATACAATGGTACAATATCTGAAATGGGACTAGTTTTGTTTCATAAATTCAATAATACATTTCTGGGACCCATTTCACAAAGCCTTTTTTCAATGACAGATTACAAAAATCTGCTGATGACCAATTGGAAGCAAGGGTTTCACTAGCTTATAACAAAAACTGTCATTTGTCATTGCTGACAAGTTTTGTGAAATGGGGCCCAGATGTCCGAAATTCATTTACAGCCCAATGGTGTGTATTGTAATAATGAGATGCACCAGTGCAAGTATTGACAATGATAATCATCTCTTTCAATACACTTCATATTATGATTAGAAAATGTGATATGTATTTTAAATTACCAAACCCTAGCATAATTCTGAAATGGCAGGAGCAGCAAGTGTTAATGGGTTTTATGAAGAAAAAGCATACTTAATTTGTATACGGTACACTGACTTAGGAGTACATCATATATGTAAAAAAAAAAAATGGTTACCATGTTAGAACTATTTCAAGAAATAAATTGTTTATTCCTTTTAACCCTTAATCCCCTTTCAATTCATTCAAGAAGCAAATCATTACAAAACTACAAAAAGGAAATATAAAGGACTAATAGTAATACACGATAAATACTAGAATAGCATGACTTCCTATAACATCAGCATGGTATGAAGTTTTTCTTAATTTTTATATTTCATGGTGCAATTTTTATTTTTCTGAGAGTGAAATAAAATGAAAGAAGCAGGTACAGGACTATAAAACAAACAAAACGGGCATACAAATATTCTTTTACGCAACAAATCATTTCGATTAACTATCGCACATATAGTGTGGTACGGTATGTCACTGAAACAGCTCCCGGAGGATTTTTGTGCCAAAGTTAATTATTTTGCATTTTTGGATTCATTGGAGTCCAAGCTATCAGAAATTGATGGGGTTCAAATTTTCCCGGAGACACCAAATTTCCCTATTGCGCGTTATATATGCCATTTTGGCGCCCAATATGGACCCCCCAGGAAATGAAGGAGGGGTCTGAAAATTTGAACCCCATCATTTTGGGCCAATTAGGACCCTTTTGAAGCCAAAACAGCAAAATAATCAACTTTGGCAAAAAAATCCTACGGGATTACATACCATACTGCACCAAAATCATAAATTCTAAATTTGAATGGTTCACTGCTAGGCAGTATAGCGAAAAGTATTGGCCGGGCATAGTTCTACTTGCGCGTACATTGCAAGGTCGCAATGATTGCACGTGAAATTAACAATGGATACAAGCAATGGGACACGTGCGATGCTCTTAGGAGAGTAAATTTCCTATACGCTTTAACAGGCATATTATGTTAAAATGTCTCTTTACGAGAATTGACACTGGAGATGCAATATAAAAATTGACGGCTTCTTTTGGGGGTCAGGGTTAAAAGTATAGCTCCTCTGTGATACTGAGACTGCACTATGCCCCTGGACTTGGTCTCGGGACACAGTACAGTTTTGAGGTCACCTTGGGCGACAGTTATAACCGTGCCCCTCAAAGTAGTCAATATTTGTATACAATACAAGAGACTAAAACCAACTGTTTTCCACTCGTCTTTGCGATCGTACTGCCTTCCCACTTAGACATACAAATGTAGATGTGTAAAAATCTAGTATATATGTACACCTTCCAACCTAACAGAAATCACTATGTGCTGCAAATTCATACTTGGTGTTGTAAGAAGTTTGAGTAGTGTTAGAGTTAGGGTGCTTCTAATAGCCTTTGCACTCATCTTTGTGTGAAAATGTCAACACCTCTTACATAGCACTTTAGTGTCAAAAGTGCTAACCCACACATCTGAACTACTGTAAAATGGATTTTAGGCCAACACGAGCAATGGACACTAATATCAATATGAAATCTAATTGACGTTGTTCATCTTTCATGCATGCATTCAGATAGTGATTCAGATATATTTTAGGGAAAATAAGCAGAGAATTTGAAGACATATACATGTACTCGTTGACTGCATGACCACAAAACACAAAAACTATACATTTTTAGAGAAAAATAACACCATTTCATAATCATTACACACAGATATATAAACACTATTATGCATAATTATCTTTTTATACATTGTTCACATCCTTTCATTTGTACATTATGTGTAAATCATTAATCTGCTTTACATCATATCTTAATCTGCTTTACAACATGTGTAAATCTGCTTTATATCATGTGTAAATCTGCTTTACATCATGGGTAAATCTGCTTACATCATGTGTAAATCTGCTGTATATTATATGTGTAAATCTGCTTTACATCATGTGTAAATCTGCTTTACATCATGTGTAAATCTGCTGTACATCATGTGTAAATCTGCTGTACATCATGTGTAAATCTGCTTTACATCATGTGTACATCTGCTTTACATCATGTGTAAATCTGCTGTACATCATGTGTAAATCGGCTTCACATCATGTGTAAATCTGCTTTACATCATGTGTACATCTGCTTTACATCATGTGTACATCTGCTTTACATCATGTGTAAATCTGCTTTACATCATGTGTAAATCTGCTTCACATCATGTGTAAATCTGCTTCAATACACCAACAACTGAGTGCTTGAATTATAGGCAAAAGAATTCATGCAAGCTGATGCAAGTGCTATCATACAAAAATAAGTTCCTTTTCTATTTCACCGATGCCAGATTTTCAGAAAACAAATCAAATAGCAGAATAAATACAACCAGGGACCTAATTCACAAAGCCTTTTTTCAATGACAATTGACAAAAATAAGTGAGCAAGGATTTCACTAGCTTATACAAAAACTATCATATGTCACTGATGACAAGTTTTGTGAAATGGGGCCCAGGAATGACTACCATAACTACTTTAAACAATCTTAAACGGGGTATATGAAGGAGTATAAAAAGAAAAAGAAATAGCAGATGAAACTTATGAGGCATATACATTTGTACATGTACTTGGGGGAATCACGATACAGTTTGCAGACAGAATTCTCTACCACCATTATCCTGTTTTGTAATGTAATCTTCTCTGACAATTAGAGACGTTATTCTGCTTCTAGCCAGAGCCATCTGCACACAGAGTTGGGCCAAATATGGCAACTACTGCTTTGTTGGGCAAACACAAGAATATACGCCATGTTGTGACCCAGTGAACCAAGTTGGCCAAACTCTGTGTATAGATGGCTCTGCTTCTAGCCATGCTACACCCCCCATCTATCGTATTAAAAATATTCCATTAACATATAATCAAACGA
Source organism: Strongylocentrotus purpuratus (assembly GCF_000002235.5). NCBI lineage: Eukaryota > Metazoa > Echinodermata > Echinoidea > Camarodonta > Strongylocentrotidae > Strongylocentrotus > Strongylocentrotus purpuratus. Next base: position 29,367,866 of record NW_022145607.1, read on the forward strand.
GTACACTTTGTATATGTATGTCCATAACCACCGGTACCCACATCTCCCATGTGCATTTTTTAAAAAAAATTCTAAAGTGTTTAAGCAACAATTACAACCTCCCTTCATCTATGCAATCAAACAGATAAATGGGGAAAATGTAAATACATGCATCCAAAAATATACATGGGAAAAATATATTCCTTAAATTTGGCAGACCTTGTGACAGCGGCCTTTTGGATATCTCACAGAGTACATATGCCCACTAACGATAATCTAAGGTCTTAATGTGCCTAATTGACCAAAGTTTTTGTAGTGTTTGGTTTGGTTGACAAATTGAGTATAAGGTACCTCAGAAGAGTAATACACATATACCTGTACCTTGGAATATGTACAATTGTTGTTCCTTTTAGGAAAACTGCATATTATTTAATTCGAACTTGGAATTATGTTGCATTATTCACAATACAATCAATTTTTTTTAAAAGCAGGCCTGCACTACTTGTAGCTATTTGCGCCCTCCATACAGCCCACAATGCCTAATCGGTACCCGTTGGTCCCCCATGGTCCCCTTTTTCTTATGTTAATTGAGAGCCTGTTCGATGAGATAAGCACCTGCTTAGAAGGTGGTCGCGGTCTCGTGTCTACTTGTCAGAGTCGCATAGAAGTCTCCTTACATGAAGCACAGGTGGAGTATGGTTCTGTCTGTCTGTATGTGTGTGTACAATGTGCATGTGGTTGGTCATTTTTCCCGGGGGTTACGTATTCCGCACCTTGCCTGGCACGTAGTTCTTGTCCAGAGCCTTGTCTTGGAGAAACATGTGAAGGCTCTTCTCGTTCTGGGCGAGCGGATGCCCCGCAATTCTAATGAAGACAAACGATAAAATATTCAGAATATCAATAACAAAATTATAGCAAGCTACATCAGGCTCAAACTGAAGAAAGCATGTAAAAACATGGACAAATAGGTAACTTTTATAATGTAACCAAATGTAATGCATACATCTTTGTGAAGTCCCTTGATACAAATTATTTCATTCCCCTCTTACAAATAATTGTATTTCAATAGTCAGTATGTAAATTGCATATACTTGATGTGAAGTAGGGCCCTGTAGGGGAAGCCAATTGTTTGTCCTACCTAGCAACAACTAATGCATACCTGCCAACATTTGAAAATGAGAATTAAGAATTTTTAGCACGGTATGTCTTTGAAAATAAGAAATTATACATTACGCTACATTTTGTTATATACAGTCTAACGAAAATGGCCTATTACACAGGCATACTGGTAAGAGTGGTACCAGTGTCGATTTTAGTCTGAAGATAAAAGGCAGCAACATTTCAGCTTCCATAACATGCGAAGGCCCTTCTCATTCTGAGAGGCAGAAGCCCTGCAATTCTATTCAACACTAACAACAACAGTTACAACATGTACAACACCAACAACAAAAATGAAAGAATAAATAAATACAATTGTTAGAATTTCAATAGGATAATAGCAAGTTCAAAGTTCAAAATCTAATTACAAATTGAATTTGAACTTTCAGTTACAGGTGAAGGCTCTATTCATTCTGGGACCTGTTTTGTATAAAACTTGTTATTAATAACAAACATTGCTGAAGTTATCGATCAGAACCAAATTTGTTACGGACGGACGGAAGGACGAACGCACGCACGGAAGGACAGATGGCAGCGTTACTACATGTATATCCCCTCTGACTTCGTCGTTGAGGGGATAATAAAGACAAGTCTACATCTGCCCTCAATTTCACAGATGTACAATTTTCCTAAACTTACTTATTGATAAACTCCTCCAGAGCCGTCTGCCTCTGTTCAATGAACTCGTCCTCAAATATACCGTCTCCTTTCTTCAGAAATGGAAGCTGTCGACCCAGAGCTTTACCAGGTAATGCAGGTACAACAATCTACAGACAGAAACACAATGGAAACATGATCTAACATGAAATTGACTTAGAAATTAATTAAATAAATTAGAAATCAACCTTACCGAATGTCAATAGCTCTGTCCATAACCTTCTGTAATGTTCTTATGAAAGCAGAAAAATGTTTGGAGCAACAACAAAAAATCACAGAAAACCTGTCATGGGTACATGTAAATTCAAGAAAAGGCTGTGACTGGATCTTTAATTGTCGTGCTAGCTGGACACCCTAGGTGATTGCTCGGCTTGCCAAATTCAACTTTCTGTGGTCACTTAGTTGATATTTATAGTAAACTGCAGACGAATCACATGCAAATGATAACTGAGGTTTTTGGTTTTTGAAGGCAACAAAAACAGGCTTCAGGTTGCAACATTTGGAGGACTTTAAGTTATTTTGTGCCATATGTTACCAACTGAAGAGTGGTCCACAAGGGGTTTAAACATGAAACAGCGACGGTTTTTAATTTTCTTTTACAGAGTCGACTTTTGATTGTTCAGATTTGAAAATCAGGAAAACAGGTTAGTATTCATTCTTAATGAAAATAAATGAATTATTAGTCATAAAATTAGTTTGAAAATGATTCAATACAAGGCTCAGATTGCACCGAAGTGTATCTAAGAGCCCGTAAGATAGACCCAGGGCCTGGCAACAAGGGACTTTGTGCTTTGCATACGTCAGTTCATACTCTTTCCACCTTCTAATTTGACATATTTAACTATTTGTTGGCGGACAACCCTGCAACTGATCACAGATTTTAGTATGATTGATGACTGTGTGAAATTTATATTCTGTACTAGAGCCTGGATCTGAATACAATTTCTCCGTCAAGGATATTCATCGTTCCTGTTATTGCATACATGTAACAATACAGAACATATACAGTAGGACACAACATGACCAAATACCTACTTACATGTATTCCCCATTCCTATGAGAAATATTTGCAATCCAAATTATCAATAATAATCACAAAAAACAAATTCACAACAATGTCCAGGAAAATAAAAGCTTTCAAGAAAATCATTTCACTTATCAAATTTATCATCTGATTATAAAAATATGATTTCAGCTTCAGTTTTGGTTCATAGATTCTTTTGCAAAGGGCCCATTTAGGATTGCCTGATGCTATCAGAAGTCAGCACATCTCTCATAGTTATGTTTTGGATTTTATGTCCCTCTGACTAGCATACATGACCTGCCCGTAAATCTAACAACATTCCATTACTCCTAAAAATTCATGGTGAAACGACAAAACTTACAGAAACAGTGTCAAACTTCGGTTTCCATGTAAGATCTTTAATTATACCAGCATCATGTTTATTTCAACTTCAAATGTCTTCATGATACAGTCAAACCTGCTTTAGTGACCACCTGTCTATAAAGACCACCTGTCTACAAAGGCCACGTTTGTTGTTTCCCTTGAAAATGGTTTCTTATTGAATCATGTACTAAAGGAACCTGTCTACAAAGACCACCTGTCTACAAAGGCCACTTTTTGTGTTTCCCTTGGGTGGTCGCTATAGACAGGTTTGACTGTATTACTACTCAAATGAATCACAATTGGAAGACATACAACTTAGTTTTAACACATGTAATTATTTAATTATTTACTTACTTTACTATCTCTTTCTAACTCTTGTTTGAGAAACTCGAAGTCACTGTATCTCCGCCGTACTGTTGATTCTTTGTTCTTGAAGACCGGTAAATTTGTCTGTTATTATCAAGATAAATTGTCATGTAAGTTAAGGTGATACATGTTTGTACACACATCTTATCTTTCTTCAGATGAAAATTAAGAAGACTTTCTGATTACGGTCTTACTTTATGTTATTTTTTATGTTTATCTCAAAACAAATGAAGAATACACAATTAAAATTTGATACTTACTTTACGATAATAGCGCTTAGTGTAGAAAGGCATGCAGCCAGGGAGTTCACTAAATTCAGCGAACTCCGTGCAATGATGTACTGCCTTTGTATACTATACTAATCGCTATCATCGTAAAGTTAGTATCAACTTGGCACCACAAAATAAGTTTTGTAAAGTGTATACCGCGTGTCTGCATTTCAGCCGGAACTGACATCGCAAACTCTCATAAGAGTTTAGCGTTTTTGTTATGTAAATCCCACCTTTACTAATTATCATCAGGAACACATGGAAGGTAAGCAAATTGCTATCACTCGATCCGGTAGCAAAATCTTACATTCTATATTTATTTTTTTACTGATTTCAAAGTGCTTTTTATGAGAAGAAAGAAGAGTCCACACAAGCGAACTCCGAAGTCTGCACTGTGCAATGTTTTTTGGGTGCGAGAAGGTGTGATTTTGGACGCATTTTAAGTTTTGTTTACCAGCCTCTCCATGCAGGGCTAAGTGTAACTCCGGGAAGCTCCAACACCGGCGCCGCAGGCGTCGGAGCTTCGGGTTCATGCATCAAAACGAATTCTAACAGCGGGTTGGGTGACATTATCTCAATACATTATCTCAAAACTACAGCGTATGCGTACTTAGTGCGTACTTTCTCTTCGCCGGTTGAATGAAGGAAACAACATGGAAGAATCGTCGGGATAGGACAAAGAATCACGCCCTTTTTCCCCATCAAAGACTTCTTCAAATTATAATTTCAAGTTGCCGACTAGATGCCCAGAGGCATCAAGCAACCTAGTAAGTCAAAATTGTAATTACTCCCTTTGCATATATGTCACCCAACCCGCTGTTAGAATGGTTTTTGATGCACGAAGCCGAAGCTCCGACGCCTTCGGCATCGGTGTCGGAGCTTCCCGGAGTTAGGCTAAGTGATACCAAATTTACCAATTTCATATTTTGCATTGTCACTTATCACTTAGATCTAGCTCTTAAGGCGAAAAAGAGTAATGTTAAGTCTAGATCTAAATAACAAAAAAACTGAGGGCAAAATTTTCACAGATTTGCGTCAAAAATCGCTAGTAATAATAGTATTGTGCCACCCCCTTGCGCAAGCCATAGACTAATAGGGAAGGTTGACGAATGTCAGTTTTATTAAATAATTCCCCATACCAGACGGTTATTTCTGTCTACATAAATGAACATGGGTTAGGTCTATGCTACATGACATCTCGCACACACAACTAACGTTTGAACTCTACACTAGCCTACATGTAGAGTAGGCCTACTACAGTGATCACGCCTCCTTCAGTTCAGAAATCAGTACTCACACACACAGACTACGGCCAGTACGGGCACTCACCTTCATTCTGACTTCGTAATCTGTGTATCTTTTGTTTCCGATGCCATGAGTTTGATGATTACAGACATCTATTTCAAGGAAATTAGCAGGAGCAGCATAAGCATCATCAAGAGTTTGCCTCTTGGAGTCCAAACGACTTGTATCAATGTCAGCAGCAGCAGGTTTTGTGGATCCGTCTTCCGCCATGTTTCGTTTTTTTCCAAGCTATATCGAGCTGCAAAGACGGTTTAATTTCACGACACTTTACTGTGACTTACTTCCGTAGTCCGTAGGCGGATATTCGGTTGAGCTGAGTTGATTTCATTCTCATTGACTCCACTTTAATCCAAACACATCTTTATGTTACTACTTGAAAGTGTGTCGTCTTATTTCGGAGTTCATTAAATGAAATTAAAACGAGAAAAGCAATACATAATGAATAGTTTGATTATAAATTACGTTAGATAAACAGTACTAATAAATATAATTATATAGATCTAGGTAGAACGTTAAAAGTGTTACATAACTACATACTAAACTATACATGTATAATTTATTTACAACTCAAGTTATTAACATACAAAAATTGATACTAAACTATACATATTGACAAAACAAGCCGTGAAGGTGGAGGATTTTTTAATCATAGTTCCCTTACATCCCGCCTTTAATACTTTTATGATAAGCTCGAAAAGTTGGAGAAGTCATAGGTTTTGTGAAAACTTTTTATCTTATTTGATGTTTTTTATATATGCTTTGAAACCTCATCTATCCTCTTCCTTGGCACTAGAATTAATAATGAGACTAAATCCATTAAAAAACAGACGATATTACGATTTTGCTATTTATGAAAAAAAAACAGCAAGAAAAATACAGAAGAATAATATTAAAAACATTCTGATAAAGACTATAGCGGTGATTTCTTTACTACAATATACTCGCGTGCTATATTGCGGGACTGGCCACTCTTCGCTAATAATACTCTTTGATGTGGAAACAATAATGGGGCCAGGGTGGCCGTGATATCTCCGAAGGGGGAGGTAACCCCCCCCCCCCCCCCCTACACTTTTTATAACATGGATTTTTATATAGTCAGGGATAGTTCCATAATTCTGTTGTAGGGGGAAGGGGGAACAAATACATTTTCGTGTGCCCAACCTCTAGAATTTATTTTGAAGGGCACACGTACGTACAAGTTGTGTTTTTCTGTGTTGTATAATACTGAATTGGGATATACTAAATTGGGTTTTTACCAAGGAGGGGCCATACGCCCCCCCCCCCCTCCCCCAATGAGGTAGACAAGAATTGTCCCGAGTTGGAAGATATGGGAATGTAGTGGGTTTGACTTTGAACCCCGGCATTTAATGTCATTCACAAAACTAATTGGCAAGTAGCCTATTAGGTCTAGTGATCGACTTGATTGACTATTGACTCTTTGTTTTTACAGTATCTGTCTTTATCTTGATCCTTCTCTCTCTCTCTCTCTCTCTCTCTCTCTCTCTCTCTCTCTCTCTCTCTCTCTCTCTCTCTCTCTCTCTCTCACCCTCTCTCTCTCTCTCTCTCTCTCTCACCCTCTCTCTCTCTCTCTCTCTCTCTCTCAACCTCTCTCTCTCTCTCCCTCCCGCTCTCTCTCTCTCTCTCTCTCTCTCTCTCTCTCTCTCTCTCTCTCTCTCTCTCCAGAATGCATGGGCACTCACGGGATAGGATTCATAACGTCATCGTATAGTTTAATTAACTTAAGTAGAAAAGAGACAAAGCAGAGAATGTTGAACGAAATCGAAAGCAAAAGAAAAAAAGTCATTAAAATTGTAATCACGTATATACCTATGCAAATTTTAGAATGACTTACTTTCATGCTTTATATACATCGAAGGGATATCTTTCGCTCATTATCCATTCTTGTATGTTTTCTTCTCCCCCCCCCCCCCCCCCCCCGCCCCTAAACTACTAAATCATCCCATTTGCGTTCGTTCCAACGTGCACACATACAATTTTACCTCTTTCAATTTCATATTTACAATGATGGTACATTCTTACATAATTATATTCACATAATATAGATCAATTAGCACAGTACAATACATTTTTTTTAAATGAAATTGAAAGGGAAGAAGGGCCGACTAAAAGCAGAGCTTGGGGTATAGGCCCCCTGTAAAAGTAATTGTTATGAATTATTATTTTTTTGAGAAAAAAAACAATAACAATAACTGATTCAGTAATACAAAAATCATTTTAAAAATAAATACATACATACAAAGAAACAATCAAGGTTACACAAACATCAAAGTTGCATAAAGTTACTTTACAAAATTTGATTGGGGAATGCAATAGCCTATAGTCACTATTCAGAAGAACGCTTTTAAGTCTCCTTTGAATCGAATAAATTAAGTATCGAGTTTTCAAAATGTTTGAATCAGGAGGGCCTTTTCTTTTTAATCATCCTGTAATAATATGCTATCCATCACGTATTTAATATTTTGAGCAGTGCATCAGGGGAGAAAGCACATAGGAGAAACCATATATTAATCATATTTTTGTAGGCCTACGTGACAAACGGGAGAGTTGCCCGTGTAGTCATTATATACGTCACAATCCACTAGCCAAATTACCAAATTGAAATTTGTAAAGATTTAGTGATCTCATTTTTCAAACACTCAAAACTTTCTTATTATTGGTCCAATTTATATCGATATTTTGTCATTCTGTTTCTTTGCTTTCATACAAATAAACTCATTACAAAGGTTGCATGAATTGCCCTTAAATGCACGCCTGGAAAATGGCCCCCACCTTCAACATATTATTCGTACGAGTGTTTCGTTAGGGTCTGACATTGTGTTGCCGAATGAATAGCCGACCAACTTCTCAGTTTATGCAGTTTCAGGCACGTAGCCAGAGTTTGATGTTTGGGGGGCACATACAATTATCGATCGAGGTTTAAAAAAAAGGGGTCTAAAAAAGTTAAATCGATCTTGGAAAAAAAATTTGGGGGCACGTGCCCCCCCCCCCCCCCCCCATGGCTACGTTACTGTGCAGTATACATGTTATCGCCTCACCCCCCCCCCCCCCCCGCGGGTCGGAAATTTGAAGAAGTGCTTTTTAAAAAGGTATGACTAAAGACTGCAACACACAAGTTTTGGCTCTGGAGGGTCCAAGAGTGCAGCGTTTAGACTAATAAAAATGCGACTGAAATCTTCTCGATCGGTCGCTATAAGCTTCCTCGCATAATATCCTTTCTAATGTACAAGTAAATAGTGGGAAATAGAAATCCCATCCATGCCCAAGCGCCCTACTTACTAACATTTAACTCCTTATATTTAAAACTCTTAGGACTGCTGCGACTGCACACTAATTGCTGGCAAAGCAGAGAAGTGTGAACAAAGTATATTGCTTGTTTTTTATACTAGTATTTCTAAGGAATGTAATTTTTTAATACAACAAAACTTCAAAAACCTGTGAGGTGGTAGTCATTTCCATTACCTTCGCCTCTCTTCGCTAAGCTCCCTCGTCCCTCGAATTTCGCCCCCCCCCCCGGTCATGAAAAGAAATCGCCGCCCGTTGGGGCAACGATTTCATTTTGTCATCAAAATATTCATTAAAAGTTATGAAATAAACTGCTTCGTACGCCTTTGGGTTTGAATGACTTCAGCAGGGAATGTGAAGGTGAGCACATTTTTTTTTTGCTCCCGAAAATTTTAAAATTTGCACCCCCCCCCCCCTCTCTTGGGCGCCAGGGGGGCCATCCCCCCCCCCCAAAAGGTAAAAATCACGTTTTTCCCAGGGGGAAGGGGCCAACCCCCCCCCCCCCTGGCTCCGCCACTGAAAGGGTTTGGTGCTATTTTTCGGTTGTAAAATAACAATTTACGATAACAGTAATACTGTAGTAACAGTAAAAAACCTATCCACTTTTAAGCGTTTCATTTGTTATGGATGATGCGATCATAATTATTTGACAACTGTCCCGAAATAATTATATCATTAAGTCATCCGGTCCACACTGACTCTCCAACACAAATGGTTATTCTGATTTTTCAGGCTTAAAAAGATAAAGGTCATTGGAACAATGTTTTTAATTTTATCAACAGTAGCTCTCAAAATACAAATAAGCAACAAAAAGGAGGAAACAAAAGAAAACGTCTTGCTCTCAAATTTGATAGACTATAAACAAGTACTAGTATCGCGCCATCTTTTGATAGACATTGTGCACTTCATGCTTTGATGAATATATAAATCACTGAACTCTAACACTACGTAGTGTTAGAGTTCAGTGATTTTGAAGTAAATCTGGGTTAGCAGAGCGGGGGGGGGGGGGGACACCGGTCTTGTTTCTTTGTGAATTAAATAGCTGAGTCGAGCACTACGGAAATATCTAGAGAGGAGTCGTATCCTTTCCTTTCACTTCAAGTGCCTTACATTTTCATTTTGGTTTTCGACCTCTTTAGCTATGCCATTTGATATATGGGGGCACATGCAGTGCCAAAAAGTAGGTTTAAAAAGAAGGTGGTAACTTTAATTTTACCCTGACAAAAAAGGAAAAAAAGACGGGTCCCCTCCCCTGGCAAAAAAAGAAGAAGAAGTAGTTAGCTGTTTTTTCTTACTCAAAGTGGGGGAGGGGGGGGGGTTGAGTGAAAAAAAAGAAAAAAAAGAGCTCCATAATCCATCCAAGCAATCGACTGAACTAATCAATCATAAAACAAATGATTTAATTACTATTGTATCGAAGCACATTGATCAATCATTACAGAAATTAACCAGTTAAATCAATCACTGTAATGATCGATCAACCAACCAACCAATCATTCGGGCAACCAACCAACCATTCAATCATTCGGTCAACCAACCAACCAATTAATCAAACAATCAATCAGTCAACCAACCAACCAACCAACCAATTAATCAGTCAATCAACCAACCATCAATTAATCAATCAATCAACCAACCAACCATTCAATTAATCAATCAGTCAACCTACCAACCAATCAATTAATCAGTCAATCAACCAACCAACCAACCAACGAATCAATTAGTCAAGCAGGCAACCAACCAATCAATCAATTAATCAGTCAATCAACCAACCAATCAATCAATCAAGCAGGCAACCAACCAACCAATCAATTAACCAAGCAATCAATCAGTCATCACACCAATCAATCAAGCAAGCAATTAATCAAGCAATCAACTAACCAATTAGTCAACCAACCTATCAATTAATCAGTCAACCAACCAACCAACCAATATTCAAGCAATCAATCAGTCAACCAATCAACCAATCAATTAATCAGTCAACCAACCAATCAATTAATCAGTCAACCAACCAACCATCAATTAATCAGTCAACCAACCAACCAATTAATCCAGCAATCAATCAGTCAACCAAGTAATTAATCAAGCAATCAATCAGTCAACCAATCAACCAAGTAAATAATCAGTCAACCAACCAACCAATCAATTAATCAAGCAATCGACTAACCAATCAGTCAACCAACCTATCAATTAATCAGTCAACCAACCAACCAACCAATATTCAAGCAATCAATCAGTCAACCAACCAACCAATCAGTCAAACAACCAACCAACCAATTAATCAAGCAATCAATCAGTCAACCAACCAACCAATTAATCGAGCAATCAATCAGTCAACCAACCAACCAACCAATTAATCAAGCAATCAATCAGTCAACCAAACAACCATTCAATTAATCCAGCAGGCAACCAACCAACCAATCAACCAACCAATTAATTAAGCAATCAACCAACCAATCAACTAACCAACCAGCCAATTAATCAAGCAATCAATCAGTCAACCAATTAATTAATCAAGCAATCAATCAGTCAAACAATCAACCAACCAATCAATCAAGCAATCAATCAACCAACCAACCAACCAACCAACCAATTAATCAAGCAATCAATCAGTCAACCAACCAACCAACCAATTAATCAAGCAATCAATCAGTAAACCAATCAACCAATTAATCAAGCAATCAATCAGTAAACCAATCAACCAATTAATCAAGCAGACAATAAACCACCAATCAATCAACTAACCAACCAGCCAATTAATCAAGCAATGAACCAACCAATCAATCAATCAATCAGCCAATCAATCATCAATTAATCAGTAAACCAACCAATCAATAGCCTATTCATTCTTAAAGTTAATCAAACAACCACCAACAGCAATTTAAAAAATTCATCAATAAACAAATTAATGATTCGGAACCAACTATTATGTCATGCAATCACTCCTTCAATTGACAAGGGATTTATTTCACGAGTTGGCCAATACCCCATTGAAACGTGCATATATTAAGATTGAGACACGTTTTGATGCGATGCCGGTGAATTTGTACTTGGGACGGTTTCTTGAAACTAATCACTCAGTCAGTCATTCAATCAGTCACATAATCTAACCACTCCATTCGTCATTTGGTTAATGTATGAGAACAGAAACAATGATATAATTTCATTAACTTGGCTTTAATTGTTCAACAATATACCTCTCTTTCATATTTTAAAGAATACAAAGTATCTACATGTACATTAAAGAAAAATGCTGAAACTCTCAAAAATAATTTAATTTCATTACATTGTAAGGAATGTTCTATTTGATTTCTCTAAATCAGGAGCAGTTCAGGGACCCGTTTCACAAAGCCTTTATTCAATTACAAATATCAGTGACTAATCTGCTGATAACCAATCAGAAGCAAGGATTTCAGTAGCTTATAACAAAAACTGTCATTTGTCACTGATCACAAGTTTTGTGAAACGCCCCCCAGGTCAAATAATTGATTACCTAGGTCAATACTGAAGAAGGTAAGGGATGTGTGAGGTTTCTTGAGTCCCACATCCTAATTATCCTACCATTGATCTGGATTGGGGTTAAAGGGAAAATCCAACATTGATGGCAAACTACGCTTTAGGAAAGGAGAAAAATCAGAGAAGACAGGTGAAATTTGGATGAACTCTGACAAAAAATGAGAAAGTTATGATTTTTTAATGTTGTAAATCACTATAGGTAAGGGCTCTTCAAATTGACTGAATAAGTTATGTCTCTGTGATGTGGTGGCAGCAAACTTTCCCATTTGTTTCAACAAACGAAAGGACTGAAATTTCAATCATCAAAAAATGTATGAAACAGGAGGGTCTATCTTTAGAGGACCTATAATATAAAGCTTTCTATAATATATTTTGATTAGCGCTCCAAGGGAGAAGGCACTAAGGAAAAAACAGAAATTAATGATATTTTTGTACACGACAAACCAGAGAGTTATCCGTGACTACGTCACAACCCACAGACCAAACTGCACATTAGATTATATACAAAATAATATAATCTATGAAGGCAAGTTTCTTCGCAAATGCAGTAATATCTCATAAATCATCTATATACAAACAATATTTACAAAATATGCTTTTTATCAATTATCTAATCTATAATTTATTGTCACATAACTTTAATGTACATAATATTTAACAAATTGAAACAAACCTAAGACACAACAAAGATATTTTCTCTTTGCAGGCACCTTACATCTTGCTTGAAAGCCCAATAAGTTGATCATTTACGTGGCAGAAACACAAAGAATACTCTTTAACCTCAACATTCACAAACGTTCTTTCAAATTATTTTCAAATTATTTACAAAAATTGAAAACCATACTTACAAGTAGTATCAAGATGCTAATGAACATAATATTGCACTACAGTTTTATATTATGAATGCACACACTGGAATTCATACATATTTCATGTGTTTATTTCTTTATTTTTTTACAGGTACAATTTCAAAACGATGAGACACATCGTTGAGCTTGGGCAGCAAGGCAACCAGGAAATACAAAGACAAACTTGGAATGACAACAACAACAAAATATATAGATATCTGGAGGTAAATTCATGCCTACATGTATGTGCATCTCCCAGAGTATAGATAGAGAGCAAATCCAATATTTATAATGAATGAAATAATTCCCAGTATTTTGCAATAGATTTTGTATGAGTCGTTGTCTATAGAAATTAGAAAAAAGCTATGCTAGAGACCCAAATTATCATTTCATTCAGAATTTAAAAGTCCCCCCCCCCCCCCTGTTTTCTCTGTCTGTCTCTGTCTCTCTCTCTCTCTCTCTCTATTTCAATGAATGTAGCTTTTCCCATTTTCAACAAAACAAGAAACAACTTGTGAACAGATCATTTATAAACAAATTGTATTGTTGAGGAATCATACTTCCACACAACTAAATAACATATAGAAAGAAGAGAGATGATCATTCAAGGAAAATACACATATTTTTGCCGCTGAAGCAACAGCTTTGTACAGCAATGACAGATCATATTTCCATTTAAATCCGAATACTGAAAAAACATATTGTATTGAAAACACTACTGCAAAGGTCTGGAAAGTTTATTCCAGATTCAACATGGCAAATACGAGGCAATAATAGGGCAAATCTATTGATTGTATCTGCATTGTATGTACCACAATTTTACATCTGTAAGACGAAGCCTCATTCGTCTGTTACGAATCCCTAAACACTGACTACAGACTTATCGTTCTCACTCTGAACCCATTAGCACCAACAGATTTTGCATATGGCAGTTGACAGGCAAGAAAAGGGAAAGAGAGGATTATGAAAATAACGTTTTGAGCGGTACTACCAGTGGTTTGGACAGAGCAAGTAGTCGTAGGAGAGAAGGCTGGGGATGCATTTGGTGCTAAAGGGTTCAGAGTAAAAATACTACGGTAGACTGCTTTTAAATATATGTAAGCCAGCAAGAAAGCAAGCATGGACCTATTCATTATGGTTCTACAGGATCAACGATGCATCCAGGTCTTGGACACCCCTTATACCTGCAGTTCATCCTGTAACTCGTCCTGGAGTTCTGTTGCCTTCCAGTTTGTCTCGACATTGCACACCTGGGGCCCTGTTGCATAAAACTTACAATGACTGATTGCTACAATTCTGTAACAAATTTGCTCTAAGCCGACCAATTTGAATGATTCCAGTAGCTAATATCAATTATTGTAGCTTGTCATTGATGACCCTGTTTGATGTAAGGGCCAAGAAAGGCTTGTAGCAGATGCCTCTCTTTCTGTGTCAGATCAGTCTGAAGAACTGAAAACCTCACCATTACAATAGCATATCACTGGCATCACTGCAAAGGGTACTGTTGATTGAAGTTTCACTCATGGGTTTGTTACCATTGTTGTTATTGGCATTGTCTTCATTGTTTTTAACTTCCTTCTTGTGCAGATTGCGATACATCTTGGCCATCTTGCTCAGCTTCCCCGTGCACTCGTCGCTGTTGCTGTTGTTGGCGTTGCTGACACTACTCGAAGGCATCTTGAACCCCGCGGTCGGGGACATCACCTGCTTGGTGCGCGGTGTCCTACCAGGGCTGATGGCTCTGTTCTTGCCCGAAGGTCCGGGGCTGGTGCCTCGCTTGGTCGGACCGGGGCTGGTGCCGCGTTTCGTGGGGCCTGGACTTGTGCCTCGCTTGTTGGTCCTGCCTGGGCTGGTGCCACGTTTGTTTATTGGACCGGGGCTGGTGGCTCTTTTGGCCGCCGCAGCCGATGCGGTCGAAGAAGAGCTGGATGAGGACGAGGAGCTCCTGGAGGAGCCGTTGATCATGCTGAGGTTCTGGGTGGAGGTGCTGTGCTTGATAGGGAGCTTGGAGGATCCACCTCCGGGAGAGGAGATCCTGCTGGTAGAGCCTGGAGACATCAAACGGGAATGCTTGTTGCTGTTGGCCTGTGATCCAGCTGAACCTCTCCGCTGCTTGATGGGAGTACCACCATCTAGTCACAAAGAAAGAAACAAGAATTTTATTTTATTATTAAATGCATATATGATACGCTAAGGCAAACAACTACATGCCATGAAAAACAAAGTTATCACTCATACTTGTAACTTGTCAGGCTTTTTAACCAGGGGGCTTCAAGAACAACAAATGAACTTTTATTTATCAATCCACATAATTTAAAGATGTCCCCACACCTTCTAGCATATATTTTATCAAAGATAAAGGAGGGGACAGAAGCCTCCGAACGATTAAAAAAAGCTAGAGTATATTTCTTTGTTAACTTGCTGTCTGCAACAGTTCACAGTTCATAATTTGACTAAACGTCGCGATGAAAGTAATATTTGAAATAAACCATTTTTAATTGAATTGAATTGAATTGAATATTGATATTGGGTCATATCATCTGCTTGGAGCCAGAAGTGTGTTTTGAACTTTAATCTATTTCAATATATTGATATACCCTGATTGTATCTCCAGTTCATCATCCTGCATACTGTCTGATTGGTGCCAGAAGGGCGTTAACTCATATACCTTAACACAGAGTTACCCCCCCTTCTGGTTCTCAACAGATGATATCCTGTTGTGATGCTTCGACAATTGCTCTTGCAACAATTGCTTCAGGCTTTTTCTTGTCTAATATTTAGGTTTATGGTTGCAAATGGGATTTAGGTTAGGATTTGTGTTATGTTTAGTGTTTGGGGGTGGACTTTAGCTGGTGTTGGAAATTACTGCAGAGCTATTGTCGCAGGGATAAGTGTTGTGTATATTTGTTAGAGCTTAACTCATATCCTGCCATAAGGCCGCATGCAAGCTACCGTTATAGTGCTTTGTACACGTGAGTGTGTTATCGATTGGCTGCTTTATTCATGCGAGTGAACTACCGCTTCGTTGCTTCATGCATGTTGTCTCACATTCGTAATAGCAGTTATTGTTCATGCCCATTGCACTGCGCTGAGTGCTTCGCACACGCTATTGATCGCACCATCAGATTATCAGATTATCTCAAAATAAACTTGGCACTGGGGGGATTTGTGGCTTGGCACAATGGGGATTAGCCATGTGGCTCTGGGCTGTATTCATTATGTCAGGATAAGAGTTAAAGGTAAAGAACCCACCTGCTTCAGACTGCATCTCCAGCTCGTCCTCCGCTTCCAGCTGCTTCTGGAGGTAGAGGTTGGGCTCCGACCCGCTGCGCTTGATCTGGGGTACCTTGCTGCCCTTCTTGCCGGCCTTGATGCGCCCCTTGCAGGCACTCTGCCCCCCTCCTCCGCTGGGGCTGGAGAGGGTGCTTCCGCCGCTCTTGGAGCGCGACCGGGCGAAGAGAGGATGCTGGTGCTGGCTGCTGTCAGTGGATGGGGATTCGGGCTTCGTCTTATTCTGAAAGGAAGGTAAAAGATGATGCAGAGATGGTAATGAAGTACATGTAGAGATTTATATCATCATACTAGAAATTATTTCTTGTCAAATAACAGCAGTATTCTATTAACAAACAACTTGTAAACATGCTGGCTGCTGTCGGTGGATGGGGATTCGGGCTTCGTCTTATTCTGAAAGGGAGGTAAAGATGATGCAGATATAATGAAGTGTATTCATTATTAATTCATTCATATGAACCCTTGCAATGGATGGACAGTTTCTGTTCTTAAAGCATTCCCTTGATCAATAGCAATACAGTTTTCCACAGATCTAAAGAAGCGCCAGGAGTGTCAAGTCTGACAGACATTTGAGCTTTACAAGAAAACCCACTATTATTATGTAGAGATTGATATCATCACACTAGAAATGATTTCTTGTCAAATAATAGCAGTGTTATTTCTGTTGCACATTCATATTCTATCAACAAACAACTTGTAAACATTGCATGCAGATTTAAATGGTTAAACTAAAAATATACTTCTACTTATCCTTACTTTAGTCACCGATTCATAATTTCCTTTATTGATTTACCCATTCCTTCTTTCTTTCCCTTTTCCAACTTTTCCTTCCTTAATTCATTCACTCATTTCATCATTCATTTGTTCTTTCATCTACTCATTCATTCATTCATTCATTCATTCATTCATTCATTCATTCATTCATTCATTCATTCATTCATTCATTCATTCATTCATTCATTCATTCATTCAATCACTCATTCATTCAATTAAACCCTTATTCTGTCACTACTTCATTCATTCATTCATTCATTCATTCATTCATTCATTCATTCATTCATTCATTCATTCATTCATTCATTCATTCATTCATTCATTCATTCATTCATTCATTCATTCATTCATTCATTCATTCATTCATTCATTCATTCATTATTAATTCATTCATAGGAATCCGTGCAATGGCCGGACTGTTTCTGGTTTTACAGCAATCCCTTAACCCATAGTACTTCAAAGCTTTCTAAAGGTCTAAATGAATCAGCTTTTCGTCCTCAAATTGGCAACAAATTAGTCATATTTCCCACACTTTCATATAGTTTGAAAAAATCATAATGTTTATCAAATTAACCAATGGGGTGGAAAATTTCAAAAAGTCAACATGAAACTGCCAATATCAAATTAATGATATGTTACTCCTCATACAGTACTGTATGTCAAACTAACCAATGGGGTGGACAATTTCAAAAAGTCAACACTAAACTGCCAATATCAGATTAATGATATGTTACTGCTCGTTGCCAATTTAGAAACAATAATGATTATTTTCAAATAAATCAACCTTATTCATGGAAAATTTAATGGCACAATGGATTGCACCAGAAACAGAAATGGACTCAATTTTCCATCAATTTCTGCGCTTTCTGCTCATGTGTAATTTGTTATTCAGAGCATTCTGGATAAAAACATCACTAAAAGGAGAGTCTAAATGGATTATTATCTCCCAGACAACAATTACTGCACCTACAGTGGTGTGAAGTAATGGATCTGGTTATGTGTATACATACTCTAAATATTTTCTACTTTTAAAGCCCCTATAACTGAGTGTTGGTAATCCCAAATTTGCCAAAAATCTAATGGCAAAATTTCACTTAAATTGTATCATGATGTGAAAGGGGAAGTCATTTGAGAGACACTTCCCCCCCCCCCCCAAAAAAAAGGCAAGTTTTTTTTTAAGACAAATGCATAATTTGGGTTTTCTGTAGTATGCAGAAAACCTAAATTTTGTATTCTTTCGTCAATATTCAACTTCAAACACATTTGTTTTGAAAATCTTTGGGTAAATGTATCTTAAATGTCATCCTCTTTCACATTATGATACAATGTAAGTGAAATTTTGCCACCTAATTTTTGGGCTCCCAACACTTTAGAGGGGCTTTGTAATTTGTATCTGGAAATCCAAATAAATCCAAGATTCTGTGACTTTCAAGAGGCATATTTCATATTCCATTATTTCATATTACCCTTTTTTTGACAAAATGCAGGCATTCACATGCACCTTAAGTGCAATCAGAGATATCACAAAACCTAATAGATGAGTGTTTTCTAACGTGCGAAATGAAAACAAAATCAATTAGAATGACCCGAGGAGAGGAAGTGATTCTGTTGTGTATACATCTGTTGTGTTTCATTTCTATACAGCTTTCGGATGGAAATCCCGATATCACACACAATACGGTAAATACAGTATTTGGCATCACCTGTGCCTGGGAGGTGAAAGCGAACTGAATCACTGTAACCCTCATGTCTCTCCACCCGGTATAAATGATTTGGGGTGTTATGGTGGACCATGCACTACGCAGGGTTTCCCCCTACTCTTTGGGATCCTTAACGTGCAAAGGTGGTGACTCTCCTCTACAAGAAGCCCCCATTTAACGTCCTATCCGAGGGACAGAGTGTTTTCCACAGTACCATAGAAACAGGGGATATTCTCTGCCTGGATTGGATTTGAACCCTACTGTGGTCCTTGTTCACATGTTCACACTGTAATTGTTGCCAAAATATATAATCTTATTGATTTTGTTTGGGGGAAAATTCAGTAATCCAAAGACCTTGGAATTAGAGGGGTTGCGCAGATGTTCACGCATAAGGCGTTAATCTGACGTAATTCAGCTCCAATGAATCCAATGACCGGGGTAATAGTATATCTGTAAAGCGCTTAGAGACATCGAAGATGTATTATTCAAGCGCTATATAAAAGCGGAATATTTATTACTATGATGTCCACCATAAGAAAAATACCACTTTGGTATTAGTACAAAATTTCACAAATGCCTATCAAACTTGAACTTCAAATTTATTGTTTTATCAATCTATTTTTTTCTTCTTCACTCTATCAAGCCCCTTTTTAATTCCTCTCTCTCTCTCTCTCTCTCTGTCTCTCTCTCTCTTCTTCTTCATTTTTTTCCCGGCAATCTCTTCACATTCTCTTTTTCCTGCAACTATCTGCTTTTTATTCAATTTATCTTCCAAACATTCTAGCTCTTGGTCACCTATGTCTTATCCTATATCCTTTTGAAAGAAGACCAAGACCAGTGGGCTTCTCTGTCCCGGAAGTTCACAGCTTGCAACGATGATTGTTAAAAGGCATGGGACGAGCGACAAAATGAGACAGATTGTAGGATTATCACAGTATTTACGCTCTGACTGGAAGCCCCAAGGTCACTAAACTAGCACCTAAGCAAACAAAGTGGTAAAAATAAATCAATCTCGAAAGCATCCCCTTCCAAAAATAATCAATACAAATTCTACGAGTAGTCATGAATATACTGCATAGGAAAGTCTATACGTGCTTGTTCTATTGCCGTATTATTTACGTTTGCTTCATCTGTTCTAAGGCTTCACTTTGTTTGATTGTGTTGATGAGCCGGAGCCATTCACAGCAAGGAAAGTTTATCAAGTTCTTTTTTGTGTGTGTGTTTCCTGTAGGGAGATGCAGGTGTAACAATGTATAGCATCATTTGGTAGATTCTCATTGCAACCAGAAGTTTTAGAAAGCAAACCGTTGGGCATAGGAGAGGTCGAGAGGGGAAAGATAGAAGGAGAGGAGGGGTGGAGAAGGCTGTGATGGAAAGCAAGGACCGGTGGATCATCCTCGTGCTCGTTCTGTCCATCTGCCATGGAAGGGGACTGCCGGGGGTCGCGGGGGACACGGGGGATGATCGCAGCACCGCGGGGCATGATCGTAGCACCGCCTTTGGAAAGAGCAATTTCTTCCAGGATAAGTTCTGCGATCACTTCTGCCCCAAAGACGGCAGTCAGCCGAGGCTCACGTTGACGGATGAACAGATAGAGACCATTCTGAACAGTGAGGAGGTAGGGTGCCCTTTTATACACGAGGTGTCTGATTCCTTCAGGGATGGGATTCACTTGATGGGATTCACTTTAAGGGCTAAATTGATCAAACGTTTTTCCTCAAATTTGCACCAATACAATTTTAGTTTTATTGCTACATTGGTCTAATAGAAATTATGTCTCTGAAAAGCAACATCTATGCATAGGAAATTTAATAGTCAAATAGTTTTAAAATTGCCAATTTTGATAGAAAATAATGATTTTGAACCTCTTAATGTGTTGCCAAATTAAGGAGTTTAAAGCTGATTTTCCTTTTTTTTTAATTCCTGGCATCAAACGCTATATGGTCATGCAAAAATAAATGGATGTAGTGTGTACATACACACTTTTACATGTTGTATATTTTTTTTATTGCTCTGAAAGCAAATGTCATGTTGAACCAGACCACAAAATGTGGAATGATTGTCCTGAAAGGATTATTTAAAGACTAATTAATGACACATTAAATAGCCACTGCAACAGCAACAAATAATAAAAATCAATAACATTTCAATATTAAAAGGCATGAGGGGAATTTGAAGAAAGCATCTAAGGTACACGTTAAAAAAAGAAAACCCCCAAACAATCAGGAAAGTTGACCTGTTTTGGTAATATCTATTTTTAAAAGTGTAGAACTGTTTAAATGATCTATCCCTCTGAAATTTTGCACTGTTCAGCTACAGCAGCCTTCATCAGTGAAATGACCCGACTTAACCATTCTTTTACAAAATATAGCCTGAAGAATACATCATTTATAAAGCAAATATTATCTCACACTTTCTTATCACAGGGGAGTGTTTCACAAAGATCCTATTAGTTGAACTTATCTCTAAGTTGGACTTAACAATTATGGAAAGCCATTAGTATCTATGAAAATATTTTATAAAAGATATTTCAAAAGGCATAAAATGTTGATTTAATTCATTCATATTGTCTATTATCCAGAAGATTACATGTTCTTGATGTGGAATTTATAAAAATTCTAAAATACTTGAATTTTCGCTTTTGAATATATTTTATTTTAAGGCTGCAAATGGCTCTTCATAATTTTTAAGTCCAAGTTCAATTTGATCTTTGTGAAACACCTCCCAGATCTTGAAAATGCTGGAGGACAACCCTGGCCTACTGCACGACAACAAAGCCCTGGACTCGGCCTGCCTGATCAAGTTCAACGATGACCAGAGGGACTCCATACTCGCCCAGTACGGGGCCTTCTTCTCAACCCAGAACGAGTTGAAGTTACTGGAGGAATCTGCACGTAGCATCAATTTTGCAGACAACGTAGACTCGGACAAGACGGACTGGGACATGTTGGACAAGTTCTTGGAAACGAACAATCCCAATCCCGCAAGGAGCACAGAAAGAAAAGGTGAGGGGCAACTCAATGTTCATATTAAACGGCACATAAAGCAATTATGCAATTCGATATGACAAATTGAGGTTGGGACATTATTTATAGGCAGAGTGGCCCATTAGCAGGCCCCCAAAAATGAAATCCTCTGAATATAATCAGCATTTTGAAGTGAATATCGACTGAGAATCATTAGAAGAATTATTTACTATTACAGTTAAACCTGTCTACAGCAACCGCCCAAGGGAAACACAAATAGTGGTCTTAGTAGACAGGTGGTCTTTGTAGACAGGTTCCTTTAGTACATGTTTCAATGAGAAACCATTTTCAAGGGAAACAAAAAATGTGCTTGTTGTAGACAGGTGGTCACTAAAGCAGGTTTGCCTGTATTTGTACCAAGATTGATAACTTTCATGAATATGAACAAACAACAAAAATTGATTTATTAATTCTCATATTAAGTTGTGAAAAACATAATCCAAGTCTACTGACCTAAAATAACCTTTGACCTTGTCTTTGTGACCTGGAATTTGTGTCATCTGATTTGTGATACTTGATAACCCTTGGGTACAAGTTTCCGGAAAAGCGGCGCCTATGTCTCGCTTTTTGCTACGCAGGTGAGACAAAAATGGTGAAAATCACAAATACCAAGAGTAAACGCAAACAAAATATTATCATAATTATGAAGTGTTGTAGTTCAGCGGATAAGTCCCCACACTGTGGATCAAAAGGTAAAGGGTCAAGTCCCTGCTACATCACTAACGTCCTTTGTGAGACACTAATCTACGTTTGCCACACTCAACCCGGGTGAGGTAAATGAGTACCTGGCAGGATTATTCCTTAAAAATTGCATCATTTGCAGACAATGATTTCGACCGATCCAACTGTACAGCTATATCATTTCATTTCATTTTGTTGAATTCCATGATCCATGAAAAAAAATAACCACCCCCGCCATTTACTTTTCCTCTTCACTAGAACCTACTGCTAGCGATGAAGGCAAAGGCAAAGCCAACTCCAAAGAGCAGAAACAGCAAGAAACTAAAACAGAGGACACCCACAACAATATCTGGAACTACAGGTCATATAACAGAGGTAGCAGTAGCAGCAGCAGTAGTGGCAGCAGCAGCAGCAACAGTGGCAGCAGCAGCAGCAGCAGTGGCAGCAATAGTGGCAGCAACAGTGGCAGCAGAAGTGGAAGCAACAGTGGCAGCAGAAGTGGAAGCAACGAAAGGAGGAATAGTCATTACGGCTCTTCCAGTAGCAGTGGCAGCGATTCAAGACGACGAAGAAAGAGACGGGGAACTATTGACAAGACTCCGGAGGAAAGACAGAAACTGCTTGATGACTTCATCCAGAACAATTCCATAAGGTAGGGATGGTTACTTGAACACTTAATATTCAAGATCTCAATCAGTCAATTTGACCCCCCTGTAGTAATTTAGCGACTACTCGGCAGATATAAAGTTTTCCTTTCATGACTTTTTTCTTTTGAGTCTTATGCATCTTTTAAAACATTTTTTTTTTAAATGACTTACATGTATAGTTACAAAGTCACGTAATCTAGTCCAACTATGAACTTCAAATAATTTGTCCGCAAAGATATATTGCAGTTTAAATACATTACCAGTGAACTGTTAAACGCCTTGTAGTGGGATCATAAAACAAAACATATGAGTACACCGTTTTCCTTTTTCAATTTCTTTTCATTTCTTAAATTGTTATTGTGCATTTGTCAGGTTTGTACCTGGCTCTGAGTAACCTACTTGGTTCTGTATAGTTAGTCTTTTTACTGTTAGTCTCTGTTTCCATAAATTGTTTCTATATATTTGGTTTGGGTATTCTGTTTCTTTATCATAATGTATATGATATCATTTATGCTTTTTCTGTTCATGCGTCATATAAAGAGTAACGATTAATCCAAATCAATCGTAATTCCTTTAATCGATCGTAAGTTTGCAGTCTCCTATCTCTTATGTACATAGTTGCGATTGATATTAACTCTTTGTAAGATGCAGCCCGGGTATGGTTTTTTCATTGAAACACTTTTTATTGTTCAAATATATACCGGTAGTCATGTCATTGGAGTCTTGGCTCAGTCAGTAGAGCGTCCGCCTCACAACCGGGAGGTCGTGGGTTCAAACCCCGGCCGTGTCATACCAAAAGTCGTTAAAAGATGGGAGTTGTTGCTACCTTGTTTGGCATTCAACAATAAGGGATAGAGCAACGTCGATCTGGCGCTGCTCAGTGGCTGCCGGGCTCACGATCAATTAGGCAAAAAGAATTTCCGTTTCGGTTTAATAAAATTAGGAGTGGACTATTAGGCTATTATTATTATTATATTATTTCTTGATCTTTTCAGAAAAAAAACCCAGAGGATGAGATCCCGGTCGAATCGGGCTGCTCGGGTCAAGAGAAATTCGGACCTCATTCCACTTTGCCAAGCTGCGGTCAACGTAGAGGCCATCCAGCTAGCATTGACAGTCAGTGGAGTGCTGGTGCAAGTTCCTCAGGTAATTACAATCAACAGCATATTCCTTATGTCGCAGGAGAACATAGTGTACTTGCTCAATTATTTTGTATGTATTAACTTTCCTGTGATTTTGTGAGTGGTCGAGTCGCCAACATATTTGAATCGTCGAAATAGTAAAGTTATATTGAATCACAAAATGAAATACTTGCAATTTGCAAAAGTTCCTAATACAGAAATGACTTTTTTTCAAAGGAAATCATTTCATAACTTTGTTCTCTGTTGACCCAGAGTGAACCATGTGCCTGTTTTGAAGATATATTTTTCTAACTTTCCCATGATTTTTGTTTTGATCAGTTTCCAGAAACCGAACTGTACCAGTGGTTTGTTAAGGAAACCTGTTTGGAAAATATTTCGTCTGTCCTGGAAGGAGTCAGCTGCAACAGGACCAGTCGGAGTGAGAAGGCCATCGTGATGAATCTGGATGCCCTAGCGGGTGGCTCACCCCTCTTCGAAGGCCTTATCGTGGTGGAGAGCTGTTCGGCTTTCGTTTCTGCAACAGCGGCAGTGGCAGGGGCAGAGGCGGCACGAGTGGTAGATGAAAGTCCTTCCGAAGAGACGCCCGCCGAACCACCAGCAGAGACACCCGAACCACCAGCAGAGACACCCTCCCCACCACCGGCAGAAATGCCAACTGAAGGCCCTTCGGAAGAGCCGACACCCACTTAAGCACTAACTCCTCCAGGACCCGTTTCACAAAGCCTTTTTTCAATGACAAATGACAAAAATCAGTGACAAATCTGCTGATAACCAATCAGAAGCAAAGATTTCAGTAGCTTTTAACAAAAACTGTCATTTGTCACTGATGACAAGTTTTGTGAAACGGACCCATGATCCCCCTGTCACTGTGTAGGACCACGGATACAACTGATCAAAAGCCACAATGGATTCGTAACTCATGGAATAATACTGGAAATAACATTGGGAAACAGCAGTCCTTCAAGAGAGGCACTCTGCCAGGTACATTTGAGAGACCCATCGACTCCTGCACTAACTCCTTCAACAGCCCTTGTGCATGCAGGACCACAGAGACATCTGTTCAAGAGCTACAATGGATTCACAAGGCACAACACTGGAATAATACTGTAGATACTATCGGCAAACAGTAAGCTCAGGTATTCTGCCATCCACCTATTTCTGCACTAAGTCCTGTATCAACTTCTGCAACATGTCCTGTATCAACTTCCGCAACAAGTCCTGTCTCAACTTCTGCAACAGGCCCTGTATCAACTTCCGCAACAAGTCCTGTATCAACTCCTGCATATTTCTAAAGATACAAAAATGCAAGGGGACAAAAGAAATTCACAAGAAAGGGATAATACTGGGGAATAACACTTGGGAAACTGCAGTCCTTCAGGAGAGGCCCTCTGCTAATTACCTACTACAGACCCGTCAACTCCTGCACAAAGTCCTGCATCATCCCCTCTGTACGACCACAGAGATAACCATGGAATAACACAGGGAATTACTAACTAGATGTGAACGGGCACCACAAAACCACACAAAAAGTTGCCAGATATAATTTTAGTTCTGATTCTGAAAGGAGACCATCTCAGCTTTGAAATGATATATAACTTAATCACAATTCAATTTTCCTAATCCGATGAGAAAAAACAAGAAGAACTGTCCAGTCTTCACAAAGTTTACCTTTATATAGAGAAATGGGAATTTAAAGTCTGTAGTCTATTCAAGCACATTGACTACCAAGTTGGAGTGCAAAGTGACAGGGAATTTCTGGGAAGGGATTATTGGAATGTCCTAATAATTGGCACACTAATTAAGGATAACCTCTTCTTAATTTTCTCCAAGTATCAAAGCAACAGCTTAATCTATTTTAAAATTATAAGAAATCAAAGTGAGAGCAGTAGCAAGGGTTTGTAAATGAATTCAAGATTACTACATGTACATGTGCAACAAACTCAAAATCAGACAAACATGACAGGTTGACAAAAGACTAACAAAACACCACTGTTGGATGGTTTGGTGCTTCCAAGTTTTGAAATTACATAAAGGTAAGAATACTATTTTAGGAAATGCTAAAAATTAAAATGTGTCCGATCTGACCAATGCACCTTTACTGAGCTCCAACTGAGAATTACATCATGCAACTTTGGGGTGGTTTTGTGGTTCCTGGTCACATATTAAGAAACAAAAACCAGTTTTCTGGACAGTGGACTAACCGAAGTACATGAATATGGATGAGAGAATCTACTCATGAATCGAGCAATCGAGCATCAAACGATTAAACGGCTACAGTTTTAAAAAAAAGAAAAAGAGAGAACAAAATATGGCACTATGTGACTCTTTCCGATGGCATAAATAAGGCTAACAGATTTTTCTTTAGATGGTTTGTACATGTATAATTCGGAGATTATTGGTTTCAACAAAAATATGTAGGAAATATTGAATCGTTTTTTGACAATATTTCTAGTATTTGAGCTCAACAGATAAGCCACTTCGGAGTTAGCATTTGTGCAAATGACCCCCTAACATCCGCAGACCTTTTAAACATGGAGAAGTCCCATTTTGTGCGTTTTAGAACAATTGCTGCGAAAGTGTTGGAGGTGCATCATGAATACCTTTTGTTTGCCCTCTTGAAAAGAATACTTTCACAGAATGTTCCGATGGAGCATGAATGAATAATGATTACATAAATTTCATGAACATGTATCAAGTGGTCATATCTGCTGAACTTTGGAACAAACTACCTTTACATGTCAAAAACTGTCAGACTGTCAACCAATTGTTTATCACTGTATTTTGTTTGTTATATCGCTTAGAGATTTTAGTGGTAAGCGCTTTGTAAGCACCGTTTATTATTATTATTTTATTATCTCCATGGGTTTTACAGGTTTGTTCATGACATTTATCTGCCCATGCGCAGATAGTATCTTCGAAGTGGCTTATTACAGAGGGTTAACAGTTAATTATTTGGAAAATTTGGAAGGTTCAGAAAATTTGAAAAGGGTTAAGGTTAATTATTTGGATAATTTTGAATTTGGATTTCTTTATAAGACAATAACAGGCGTTCATCAATAAAAACATACACAGTGGCTTTGGAATGGAAATCAGTGGTGTGTGTTGTGTCATCATTACATCTGCATGTAGGCTGTGGCCAATTTAATTTCTCGGAGAGTCTTTAATGGTTGGATTAGAAAAGTGTACATGAAGACAGTGAAGTACTTGTCTTAATATCCAATACGCAACGCTTCAGTCGATATAAAAATGAACAGATTATCTTTTCCAGATGATCTTCTTCTGAAGATATTGCTTTACATGCTAAAAGACTTGTCAGTATAGAAATGAACAGATTAATCTTCCAGTCTCCAGATTACCTTCTTCCTGATATTTTGCTTTACAACATGTTAAAAGACTTCAGTCTGTATAAAAACAAACAGATTAATCTTCTCCAGATTACCTTCTTCTGGAAATATTGCCTTACATCCTAGAAGACTTGTCAGTATAGAAATGAACAGATTATTTTCTCCAGATGATCTTCTCCGGAAAATATTGCTTTACAGGCTAATGATATTTAAATGAGGTAAGTGCACTACTTATTCATGCCATACCACAAGTGCATCATTCCCATTAGAGAGCTTGCCATGCAACGGAATGAGGGTCTCCATACAGTCTTATGCTCTATAAGGACTATCCTGTTCTCCTTCTCCATGGTACATCCATGTAATTTGATCCACTGTAGAATATTCATTAAACATGCATGTGCTTGGGTTGAACCATAGCCGGGTAATGTTGGAGCGCCTTGAGGACCTTGCAAGGTCGATGCATGCGCTATATACTGTAAGAATCCAATATTATTATTATTATTATTAACCAATAGCTGTACAGCGTCTTCTTTTAGTGACTTTTTTTGGTTTTTCTTTTGATCTAGAATGCTCTGAATTACACACTATACATGAGCAAATAGAGCGAAAAATACAAAGTATTTTTATTCTATTTCTATTTCTATTTATTGTGCCGTTCTTGGATAAGAGTGATGTAATTGTAACTTATCATTTAAGTCTTTAAACTTGCAACACGGTATAAAATTTGAAATCACAATTGGCAATTTTTCAGTTAAATTTGGGAATTTCCTTTCACAGTGGTTCATTCAATAAACATTTTTTCTTCTTCTTCAAACTCCTTAAAATTTGAGGAAGGAAAACTGATCAATTTAGAAAATAAGAAAACTCTGAACTGCTATGGGTTTAACTCATTTCCTGCTTTGGTTGACCTCCATATCATGCAAGGGGACATTACAGTCAACTTTAATAAGTTTTGGCACATGTACCATGCCCACGTCCATGGAACATTGTGAACCAAAACAAAGTTTGGCAGTCGGGGTTTGAGTACCAAGCAAACAATGATTTAATGGCTTACGTTAGCACAAGACTGGTGTTCATGCAAGATGCTAAGGGCGGATCATTCCATCATGCCTTCATGACGTTACCTGGCCATTGCTGTTTCCGTTTGATCCATTACCTCCAGGACTCTTCAGTGTCTCCAGGGATGGGGTACTGGTGGTGCGGTGAACACCGCCACCCAGCCTCAAGAAACCGGTCTTGGTAGGCGAGGGTACCCGTACCATCGGAATCCCTGACCCACCGATGTTCCTTGACCTCTGCTGGACCATAGGGGAGTTTAACGGGCTGAGGATTGTCTTGATGTTGGTAGGCCGGGTGGCTCTGCTTGGCCTTTCATCAGGTTTACTCTGTTCTGTGCCATCTCCTGCTTTGGACCGGTTGTTCATCTTGGCTTCCTCGCCATTCCTGGCAGATGCAGAGACCTCTTTGGGTTTAGGTTTGCTAGGCTTCGGGGCAAGACAGAACGAGACAATCTGCTTGGAGGAGAGTTTGCTGGCGGAAGCACTGTGGTCGCTAGGAGATGCCTCATCCGAGGACATTCTGCTGTCTTCGAGGCTGGATGAACTCACAACCCTCTTGGCTTTGCCCTCGCCAGACCTCAAGTGAACTGTCCTGTCCTCACTATCGTCACAATCGCTCACGGGTAAGGACTCTTCAAAGTCCACCGAGAAAGGATCATGCCCGACACTCACCCTATGGGACTCGTCCATTTCGCTTATCTCACCCATTGAACTCGCGGCACTACTGCTGGAGGGTTTTGAAGTGAAGTTAGCTGCAAGTTTTGACAATCGCGGGCTAGGTTTGGGCTTTGGGCTTTTGACGGGAGGAGCATCCTTCTGCTCGGACACACCTAACAGTTTAGCTGAGGCGGAGGTGTCATCTATTCCCGTTGGGGATTGAGGGTAAGGGATCCCTCCCTGGAAGTCAAAATTGAACACAGTTTCCTCATTTGCTTTCGTGGCAGGCTGTTGAACAGCTCCACCAACAACCGTTTCGGAAGCTTCACTAACACTTCCTGTGCTCTGCTTCGGCTGTAACCCTTTTCCTTCTGATTCAGTCTGTGGAGCAGTTTCTTGTTCTGAGTTGGAAGGAGAATTAGTGATATCATATTTCTTACCATAACCTAAAGATTCTTTGTCACCGCTACCCTGTGACTCCCCATTGCACAAAGGGCTCATGTCTGAGGTATTATTTAAACCCTGAACACCATTACACTTGCTCTCATCATTTATATCTACATTTGCTACACTTTCGTCACAACCATTACCTTTCTGACATTCACCCAACCCCTCTACCACTTTCTTAGACACATTCTGCACATTATTTGTTTTCTCACCAATACGTCCTTCTACTTCGCTACTTTGGTCAGCCACTTGCGGACCTTCCTTTTGAGAGGACACTTCAAGTTGTTGAACGGGAACAACTTCAATCGCTCCACCGCCTCCATTCTTCTTCTCTTCCTCCATCGCATTGGTTCCTTCCAAATCAGGACCGACATCAATGAGAGCGATGATGGCCATCTGGATAGCAGTGTCAATGATATTCTGACTCATCTCAACGCCAACAGACTTGGCTATGGCAACTTTCAAACCGTCCTCCAGGTCGACCACGGAGGGTTCCGCATCAATGTCCGTCTCTCTTCTTGATTTCGCTGGAATAGATTGTGCTTTTCCCTGCTTTCCACTCCCTGCTTTTGGCTGCTCTCTTGCCGTCTTGGCATCGTTCTTGGCATTCTGGCTGCCGACGTTGGACTTGTCCTTCAGAGCATCCCCTTTGCTGGCGGAACTGCTGGATTTCTTGCTCAGAGACTTCGTTGGAGAGTCTTTGGAAGCTTCCGAGGATGATGTCTTTGAGCTGGACTTCTTCTGGTTCTCCTTGCTGCTTCTTGGGCTGGCCACTGGACGTTGTTTTGCGGGGCTTGTCTTCTGTGCTTCAGCCGGCGGAGATGCCTTCTTGGTTGATGGGGATTGGGGCAAAATCACCTGGTCTGTATTGGAATCATCAGACTCACTGTTGGGTCCAACTCCTCTCACAGTAAATCTAGAATTGAAACAGCACCAAGACAGGATCTTCAGAGACTGTGGTAATAATATTACACCGAACCATGAAAACTTCACATTTCATATGTCACTTTGTAAGAAATAGATGTGTCACCCACAGTATAGAAGAAAGAGGGAGAAACATAGGAATTCAACAAAAATGAGAGAAAAAACCTAAAGACTGAAAAATCAAATAAGTTTTATGTGCAAGCATTCACGAAGGCCTGTAACTAATTTGCTTTGACCCAATGCACAATTTCTGAAATTACATTTCGCCATCTTTTAAACAAACAACAAGCAAATTAATGTGGTCTGTCACTTGCTTCAATTCTGTGGGCCCAATGCACAAATTCTAAAAAATAAATACTGCTGACTTTCAAACAGCAACAGCAAAATTAGATAGATCTGGGGGGTGTTTCACAAAGATCCTAAGTTAAACTTATCTCTAAGTTGGACATAATAATTATGGAAAGTCGTTAGCATCTATAATAATATTTTATAAAAGCTATTTTAAAAGCATACAATGTTGATTCAAGTCATTTTTATTTTCTATTATCAAGGAGATTTCAAGTTTTTGATGTGGAATTTATAAAAAGTCTAAACTACTTGAATTTTCACTTTTGAATATATCTTATTTTAAGGCTAAACATGGCTCCCCATAATTTATAAGTCCAACTTAGAGTTAAGTTCAACTAAAGCCTCGGTCACAAATGCCATTACGAATGATTTTTCAGACAATGGAAATTCGGGAAGACAATGAAAATTATGTTTCGTACGAACCTTTGTGACCATAGCAATAGGAACTTTGTGAAACACCCCCCTGGCACTGTCTATACTCTACCTGTAAGTTCCTGGAGTAAGGCCCCCTAGGATGGCCTGCGGGTAGGGCACATCCATCACTTCTCTGTGACTCTCTCCCAGCTGAATGAAGAGCTTGTACCCCTTGATGGGACTGATGAGCTGCCTAGCCCCAACCTCCTTCTCACCGGGCATGGACGACGGCGTCCACTTCAGGGCGATGCTGGTGTCCGAGCGAGCCGTGGCGACCAGCTCGGCGGGTGCTGTGGGCTGCATAGGAAGCGGAGAAACAGTTACTCAAGGCACAGTACTAGCATCGTTATTATCTATAGCTTCTTTTAGTGGGTCCACAAACAAAAATCATATAACTTGGAACGTTGAAGGAGTATGAACTAATGTATTCAAAGCAAAAAGTCCCTAATGGCCAGGCGCCAAGGTATCTGCTCTAGTTTAGCCATGAGGGATTAGACCTCAATGCATGGTCACTGGCAGGTGGTTATCTCATCAAATCAAATCTCAATTAACATAAGAAAAAGGGGGCCATGGGGGATCAACGGGAGCCGTTTAGGCATTGTTGGCTGTATAGAGGGCGCAAGTAGCTACAGGTAGTGCAGTCCCGCTTGAAGGGCTCTAAGGTTCTTAGATGTACTCTGATGAGCTAGGCTTCAAATTATTTTTTCAAACAAATTTAATGACTGACAATTCATAAACAATTTCAGTTGGAAATGAATTTGAACCTATTATTGCTGATTTTCAAATCAGTACAATCTAAATTCAAACCTGTCATTGACACATGTTTACACCCCAAGTGGACCACTCTGGCTTCTATGATAATTCCTTTCATGGAAAGAATATTACTCAATGTCTATTCATACCCTCAAACCTGTCTTAGTGGCCACCTCTCTATAAGGCCACCTGTCTATAGTTGCCATGTATGTTGGCTCCCTTGAAAACAAAATATGCAGAGCTGCCAACCTCTAGAACAGAAAATCAGTAATCCGTAATTTTAAACAACATTCCATAATTCCGTAATGATCGTTGATTTCCGTACCAATTACGGGAAATCCGTACTACATTTTTTGGCAGGTCCTAATATGTGTCATAGAAGCTGTCTAGAAAGGCCACCTGTCTACAGTGGCCACTTTTTCTGTTTCCCTTGAGTGACCTCTATAGACAGGTTTGACTGTATTATCATTCATACCAGGGACAATAAAAACTAGGTAAAACAATTGTTACTGCTGTCGGCCCATGACGTAAACAAGTTAAACATAATATTCTTGACCTGCAGCTCAGATTATAAGGCAGACAGTAATAACATAAGAATAATGATAATAATAATAATGATATTCTGGGTATATATAGCCCTAAATACATCAACAATGTTTCTAAGGGATTTACAGAAACATCAACCCATCATAGACAGTTTCATTGTCTTTCAACATGCCTTTCCAGGAGTTTGAATTATCTAGAGATTGGTTCTCAATGATTATGATGATCCACAGCACTTGTATGACGCCATTTATCTGTTTCAAACATTCAAAGGCGCCCGCTCCTCCAATAGTCAAGGACTACACATTTGCTTGATAAGATGGGTTTTAAGGCCTGACAGATAAGTGAGATATCAACAGCGTGATAAGAATTACTGGAGGCGCGATAGCTCAGTCGGTAAAGCAGTGGTCTCGTAATCCGGTGACCCTGGTTCAAAACCAAGACGATGCGCTAGTGCCCTTTGGTAAAGCATTAATCCTCATTACCAGGTCCCTCGGCCGTATGGTTGCTTACTAACAAGCCTTTATGCTTTCTTAGCAGTCAAGTAAAAATAACCACAACCAATATAACTATTAACTAACTACCTTTAGCTCAGCATCCTCCTGGTCCTTCTCGTCCGGTAGAAAGTGTCCTGCCTGGACGACTGAAGGAGAACCTTGAGGAGCCTGGCTGAATGCTTTGGTGTTGACTCCTGCTCCTGCTCCTGCTCCTGCTCCTGCCCCGTTCCCTGAGACTCCTGCCTGCTCTGACATCCACTTTGCTGCACTGATGAGGAGCTGTTGGACGTCCAGAGGATGCAGACCCTCTGGAAGGTTGTTCAGCGCCTGGTTGATCATGGCCCCCTCCCACGGTGCTGGCAAGGTGACCCCTTGAGACGACGGAACACCACCAGTCGTGGCTGCAGTTGGTGCTGCGTTGTTGGTGTTGCTGTTTCCTGGTGGGCTCTTCTTACCATCCTTGACCGTCTGGGAAGTGACCCGAGACAGACTAGCTTTTGATGCCGACCTGGACTGGTCTTTGGTGGATGCAGACTGGGTGAGCGGCTGGTCTTTTGTAGGGAGAGGGGTGGCAGGGAAGGGGGGTGACGGAGTCGAAGGGTTGGTGACGTATCCAGAGGTGATGAAGGTCGTGATGCCGTTGATTGATTCTTGCAGGCGACCAACCTGTCTCAAGAAAACAAAAGAACTTTCAATTAATCGTATTCTCCATGTGATTTCATAAACTATAATTTAAAAATAACATGTACTCCAAATACACATAGAATTAACTACATGAACATGTAAGTATCCACATTAATATGACTCTTCTTTGATATATTGAGTATTGAAGGAGTTTATAGAGGCTCAGAGATTATAGCAGTAACAAGAGATTAGAACAATTTCCCATGGACTGCACTATGCAGGGATGCCAGTTAGAATTGATCAGAGGACCTGTAAATCACCTAGAATGAGCTTGTTTGTACACAAAAAAGCCTAAATTATGGTCTATAAATAACTTGCCAGGGCCTGAAATCAGGCTATAGCCTGAAAACTGGCATCCTTGACGTTGCCTTCAATACCAAACCAGCACATACATTTTACAAACGATTCTCAAAACATCATATTGTCTGGTAAACAACATAAAGTCCATGAAGATTCAATTCCAAATAAATCACTGAATGAGAGGTCAATTTAGCAATCAAGCACCTCTCAATTCACTTGTTTCTCTATACCCTCATCATACAAGTTTCTTCAAAGGTCGTTCCACAAAGTTGGGTCATTCTACGAAGTTGGGGCAATTTTTGTGACATACCAAAAGTGAGAAACTATTGAGTTTTGCATAAAAAGCATAGCCAACTATCTTCAGAAATCTTCAAGCTTCATGGTGAAGCAATCTTATGGACCCAAAGTTCATGTAATATTATAACGATATGGTGTCCATGTAATGCTGGTAAAAAAGAGAAATGTGTATCAAGCAAAGATTTTGAAGAAACAGGAATGACTCTGGCAGGGCACTACTATTACGGAGCACTATATATATATTCATTGCATAAAAATCTTCAACAGATAATTTCATCCTCTGTGTGTACTAGAAGATCTCATACCTACATTACATGGACACCGTCATTTGTTTTGCCCCAACTTTATGGAATGACCCTTATACGACCTTCTGTCATTAACTGTTCTCTCCCTTGCACTTCTATTTGACCAGGACAGTGTTTCACAAAGATCCTAAGTTGAACTTATCACTAAGTTGGACCTAACAATTATGGAATGCCCTTAGCATCTTTGAAAATATTTTGTAAAAGTTATTTTCAAAGGCAGAAAATATTGAATCAATTTATTCATATTTTCTATTATCAAGGAGATTTCATGTTCTTGATGTGGAATTTATGAATAGTCTAAAATACTTGAATTTCTGCTTTTGAATATATTTCATTTTAAGGCTACAAGTGGCTGTCCATAAGTTTAAAGTCCAACTTAGAGTTAAGTTCTACTTAGGATTCTTTGTGAAACACCCCCCATACCTGCTTCTGCAAACTACTGCAGGTCTTCTCCAGCTGGACCTCCCTCACGGTGGAGACGGGTGTCCCAGCAGAGAGGGCCTTGGCATCCTTGGATGATGATGCAGACCCTGGGGTCCCCTTGGGATCACCCTGGAAGTGGGAGGGGGTGGTGATGGAGGGTGGGCCAGGGGGTACGGGGAGGGGTCCACCAGGGGGAGGAGGGGCGTCCCTCCCATCCACGTCCTGCTTCCACTCCTGCAGGGTCTTCACCTGGGATGATGATGAATTGGAATGATATAGAATTTAATGAAATTGGAGCAGAATGGAATACAAAAGAGAAAAGAGTACAATCAAAAAACAGAACTGAAATAAAAGGAGAGTGGAATGGAAAGGAAATGGATGAAATCGAACTGAATGAAATTGGAATAGTGTAAAACTGAACTGAATGAAATTGGAATAGTTTAAAACTGAACTGAATGAAATTGGAATAGTTTAAAACTGAACTGAATGAAATTGGAATAGTTTAAAACTGAACTGAATGAAACTGAAATAGAATAAAACTGAATTGAATGAATTGGAATAGTGTGAAACTGAACTGAATGAAATTGGAATAGTTTGAAACTGAATTGGATGAAATTGAAATAGAATGAAACTGAATTGAATGAAATTGGAACTGAATGAAACTGAACTGAATGAAATTGAAATAGAAGTATTATATTAAACTTGGGATTTGAAACGTCTAACATTAAATTTCATCACTCTGAATTTAACAAGTTTAAAACCGATTATGTTAAAATCTAAAAAAAAGAGCTACATGTACTGTACATGAATCACATTGACTCATTTTCAAAGCAAGGACTAATGACAAATTACAGTTTAAAAACACTACATCGAATGTAAATATTAAATGCTGAACTCCACGTGCACCATACAAAACCAAGAAGAACACAAAGTTCCTCTAACTTGATATCACAAGACGTTCGAGGAACAAGGGTACTATATCTAGGTCTAGGTGGGGTCCTTGGGGAGTTATTTTAAGGTCACGGGGGCCTAATAAGATTATATCTGCCAGAAATTATAATTAGAGATTGATTATATATAGATGGACGCAGCCTGGAGAAGCAGTAAAAATGTTTGCGGCCATTTCCCCCCTGAGAGTGAAGGCATTTCCTGAGCGAGAGTCAGCAGTTTTGGTTTAGCACTCAACCCTCTCTCTATCTTTCTTTCTCTCTCTCTCTCTCTCACCTTTCTTTCTCTCTCTCCACCTTACTCTTTCTATCTCTCTCCACCTTCCTCTTTTCTTTCTCTCTCTCTCCCTCTCCACCTTCCTCTTTTTCTCTATCTCTTCACCTTTATCTCTCACTCTCTCAACTCTCTCTCTCTCTCTCCACCTTCCTCTTTCTCTCTAACTTTCTCTCACCTTTCTTTCTCTCTCTCTCTCTCTCTCCATCTTTCTTTCTCTCTCTTTCCACCTTCCTCTTTCTTTTTCTCTGTCTCTCTCCACTTCTCTCTCTCTCTCTCTCTCCACCTTCCTCTTTTTCTCTCTCTTCACCTTTCTCTCCCTACACCTTTCTCTTTCTCTCTCTCTCTCCATCTTTCTTTTTCTCTCTCTCCATCTTTCTTTCTCTCTCTTTCCACCTTCCTCTTTCTTTTTCTGTCTCTCTCCACTTCTCTCTCTCTCTCTCTCTCCACCTTCCTCTTTTTCTCTCTCTCTTCACCTTTCTCTCCCTACACCTTTCTCTTTCTCTCTCTCTCTCTCTCTCTCACTCTCTCTCTATCCACTTTTCTCTCTCTCCACCTTCCTCTCTTTCTCTTTCTCTCTCTCTCTCTCAACCTTACTATTTTCCTCTTCTCTCTCCACTACACTTCTTGCTCTTTCTCCTCGTCACTTCAAGGTTGCACAGAAAAGGGGGCAAAAGTTTACTAGAGTTTGGAATGTCAATATGTGATCAAGCATTTTCCTGCTATATTTCATAATGAAATCCGAGCATTAAATAAAGCTCATATGATTCAAATTATTTTGATCCTCTCCTCTCCTCTCCCTCTTTCTTTCTCTCTCTCTCTCTCTCCCCCCCCCCCCTCTCTCTCTCTCTCTCTCTCTCTCCACCTTCCTCTTTCTTCCTCTCCTCTTTTCTCTCTCTCTATCGCTATCTCTCTACCTTTCTTTCTCTCTCTCTCTCTTACTTCTCTCTCTTTCTCTCTCTCTCTATCTCTATCTCTCTACCTTTCTTTCGCTCTCTCTCTCTCTCTATTCACCTTTCTCTCTCTCTTACCCCTCCACCTTCCTCTTCCACTTACTCTCTCTCTCTCTCTCTCTCCACTTTCCTCCACTTACACTTCTTGCTCTTTCTCCTTGTCACATCAAGATTGCACAGAAAAGGGGGCAAAAGTTTATTAGAGTTTGTAACGTCAATATGTGATCGAGCATTTTTCGTAGTACATTTCATCATGAAATCAGAGCATTAAATTGAGCTACGTGTAGGCCTACTATGATTCAAATTGAACAATCTACATGTATTCTCCCACACTCTCTCTCTCTCTCTCTCTCTCTGTCTCTGTCTCTCTCTCTCTGTCTCTATCTCACTCACTCTCTTTCCGTCTCTCTCTCTCTCTTAGTAGCATAGCATCTGGATTGTATCAAGAAATAGGTAAAAACCGACCTGACACTGTAAAGCTAATTTGCAAGATCAGGCTTTTTCATAGTACATGTAGATGTACATGTAGTAAATATGCATCTGCCAACAGAATGAGAATAGGTCCATGGTTTGATTTAGAACATGGACCAATGAAAATCATGTAAATGAGAGACTTACCTGGTTCCACAGAAGCTTCAAGGCCTCCATCTGCAGCTCTCTCAGATGTTTCTCCTGCTCGTACATCTGACGTGTCCTATACATAGAACAAATTGAGGGTATTAAAGGTAAAGACCAGTTATGGTCATGCGATTGCATTGTGAAAGAACAATGTGGAATCGATCAGAAAAAGGTTGATCATCTAGCATCTAGCATCTGCAAGGTTCTGGAATCATCAAAATGATAAGAAATTTGGCCCATTCTTCGTAAAGTTACAAGCACTATACACAGAAAGATGTATATGGGACTACCCTATATCTCTCACAGACCATGAGAGAAACAAATTTACCAAATATATGAATTAGTAGGCGGTTTCCCGGCAAATTTTTTATCATCATGTATCAGTCAAAACATATTCTTTCACATGATTGGTAATGAGAGCTTCCATTTCATTTTTTGAAATTGGGGCGTTTCCAATATTGGTCTTTACCTTTAATACAGGTGTTCCTTTTTTATATTTTTCCCTATGTAAGGAGACTACCCCCTCCCCCTAAATAAATAAATTAAAAAAACATGAACATTATGTGTGTTTACAAGATGATAATCAATTCATAGTATTTGCAATATGGTAAGCTACCTATTGGATGCCACAGATAGGCCAATCTTTTTAACTTTGAGGGTCAACATCTGTGCTACTGCAGGAGCAAACAATGCCTAATCGGTGCCTGCCTGTTGGTCCCCCATGATCCATTTTTCTTATGTTAATTGAGAGTTGATTTGATGAGATAACCACCTGTCAGTGACCTTGCAGGGAGGTCTAATGCCCCCTGGCCAAACTAGTGCAGACAGGCTTAAGTCTGTAAGTCTGGGAATAGCATTCTTGAGCATCAAGGATTTTAAAAAATGTGATTCACAGTCCAGTAGTATCTAGGTCTTCTAGACCAAGATACCCTTTCAATCAATCAATCACGCATGGTCCTCAGTTTTACCTGTCGAGCTCCATATTGAGGTACTTGATGTGCTCCTCCACCCTCTGCTCCTGCATCTGCTTCTGGGCGCGGCCGGCCTTCTCGTCCCCCTTGCGGGCGTGGTGCCCCCTCCAGTTGGACTGGATGGTGCTGGCGGCTCCGTCCTTGCTCTCTTCTTTACCCCCGCCTGCCCACGCCTCCTGAGCGGTCATTTGCTCCGCTTCAGGTCTGCTGGGAAGATTGAAATAAATGGGAAATGATGATTATGCAATTCCTTGACAGGCATGTGTGAAGTCTCCTTCAACGAAGGCACAGTAACTCATGCACTCCAAGAAATCTGACCAAATAAAAATATTATCAAAGTAAGCTTCACGTTTCTGTATCTTAAAGTGACTCTAACATGATTCTGAAACAAAATCCTGGATTTAGTCAGGAATCCCATGACTTTTATAAGCCGGTCGCCTGTCTGATTATCAAGATGTTTATGATTGGAAAT
Organism: Strongylocentrotus purpuratus; assembly: GCF_000002235.5. Lineage (NCBI taxonomy): Eukaryota > Metazoa > Echinodermata > Echinoidea > Camarodonta > Strongylocentrotidae > Strongylocentrotus > Strongylocentrotus purpuratus. The sequence continues at coordinate 29,407,144 of NW_022145607.1, forward strand.
CAAAATTTCATCTTTTGTTTCCTAACGGCTTCAGTCTATTGGGGAAAATGAGTATGGTAAAACTGGTCACTTGGAGATTTTTACTTTTTTGAGGCACTTCATGATAATTTTGAAGCGCAATTTTTTAAGGCCCTCCAATATTACACCATATCACAGACACTGATAACACATAGGGCCATGCTTCTCAGATTTAACATTGTTAAACTTAAACAATGCCTTTAATCTTAAGGACCTTAGTTGTGCACAGTGTTTTTCACCACCACTTGCCGTTCATTCATGTATATGAAAAATAGTTATTCTTCTGTGATGGCTTTTTGAAGGCGGTAAGCGGTCAATTGTATGTGAACAAGGCTTAATTGCAGAGTTTCTACAACAGAAATCCAATAATAAAGTGGGGCTAATCAAGTATTCAAGGAATAATGGTATGGTTTCCAAAGAAACAATCTTTGAAAAATCACTGAAATCCATTCAGTTTTTATGGTACGTTAAGCATTCAGGAACTAACCGGATATACTAAACCATTAATACTTTCAAAATGACAATAAACTGTTGCAAAATCGTAAAGAATGCTGCAATAACATTAAAATGTGGCATAAAATACGATATCCAAAAGAATACATATCTTTAGTTAAATATAGACTAAGGTGCTTCTAGGAATAATGGTTATTTGTTAGGGAGTCACCTCAAGAATATTACAACAACAAAACAGCATCATACTGAATCTTTTATAGGAAACTGTTGGTATAATTCTGGTAAATTTAGACTTTTAAACTGTCATTTGCACCACTCACAGCCCTATTCATATGTAGAGTTCTATTAAACAAAAAAAAACATATCACACAGATTGAATAAATCATGACCACTCTATTCTCTCCCCTGGAAAAACAGACTGTTATTTCAAACCGGGCACACAGTCGTCATGTTATCACAATGCCCCGTTCCCTCATCACCCATATCCCGCCAAAGGAACGAGACGATTAGAGACCGCAAACATTCCGTCAGCCAACAACAACACGGCTCTCGATGGCATCCTCCCTAGGCCTCTCTTCATCAGCTCAAGTTTGCCAAATAACCCGCTATTTTAACTATCCTGATTGCAAATTAGCCAGTTAATTTGCGCCCTTATCAGCCCGCAGTTGCAATTAGCGGGATATTTGGTCGAGAGATATCCAGAGAAATCTTGGTCTTGTTTCCAAAATGTCCAGCTATTTCGGAAATAGCGGGCTAATTTGCGCCTGTCTGAGCTAGTTTGTGATGAGCGTATCAGTCTGGTGAAGACGCAATTTCAAGCTCCGGGATAATATCCTGAGTCTGAAAATAGCGGGTTATTTGGCAAACTCAAGCTGATGAAGACAGACCCTCTGCGCCATAATCAGGATATCCATGGGTTTCCAGTATGGCCAGAGGCAAGGTGGGAGCTATCTTCCCTTCCCAGACCCTAAAATATCACACATTCATCTCATCACTTTTTGCTGCCAAGGTATAGGGTTAAACATGCTTGAGGAACAGTCCTTTGCTCTCTGAAAAAATGCATAATTGGTTGTATCCATTGATATCTTACAGACACCTGATCTAAAAGAATTGTCTTAAATTCTAAAATTTGTGAAATTATCATGGTTCATGAATTCTTGTTTTCCTTCATAGCTTCAGAAATACATGTACATGCATTCTATATATAAATTTTCTTCGCTCTGAAATAATGCAAAATTGGCAACAAAAAAGAAACAATTACTGTCCCCAAATTAAAGAAATTACAGATAAGCCTCAAGCATACACACCCTAAACTTTTAAATTCAGATTCGTAACAAAGTCAGCGTTGACATCGTCCAAGACAACTTGAAAGGAAAACTCATATTCCAGACTGATCACAACAAGCTCTTGGATACATACCTCTCAAAGTCTGGGTTGCCGTTGACCTCCCAGTGTCTACCACTCTGACCTTTCCCCTGCTTCCTGGAGCTGGCCGTTTCCTTGCCATGCTTGCCATGATCAGCCTTCGAGCCTGACGATGCTCCCCTGAGATCCCCACTGCTACCCCCTCCCCCTCCCCCTCCCCCTCGCTGCTTCCCCAGATGACTCCTGCCCTTCTCCCTTCCTGCCTTGGACGTGTGGTGGAAGTCGTGAGGGCTGCGAGGCGTGGGGGTACTGGGGAGGCTGGAGGACGAGTGTCTGGGGCTCGGGGTCGAGGGGAGGCTCGACGACTGCCGAAGGGTTGGTTGACTCCCCTTCTTTGTGACACGCCCGTGCCCGGACCCGCCCCCCTCCAGCTGCTTCTTGAGCATGTTGGTCGCCAGGGACTTCACTGGGCGGTCCTCGTACGCCTGGAACTTGGAGACGGGGGACGAGGCGTCGCCCCCGCTCTGGGTCTTCTCCAGCTGAGCTCTGACTTGGGACGCGAAGCTCGCGGTGTCCGTGATCCCGTGGGACTGCCTCATCGGGTGTACGTCGGTGTATTCTTCCGACGCCGCGTTGGGCTTGGCCTTGCTGTGTTTGGTGGCGTGGTGCTGTGGCTGCTGCTGCTGCTGTTGGGGTGGGGCCGTGCTGGGCCTGGTTTGTTGTGCATCTCTAGGCATGGATGGATGGTGAGGTAGGAAGGATGCAAGGGGTCCCAGCTGATCGATTTCACCATCTACACATAAAACAACATTGCACAAATTTGTTAAACTTTAAAATAATAGGAACAAGGGCCATTCAAGAGTGTCTAATATATTCAAAGGGATACACGTAAACAGGAAAAATACTCAATCAACAGTATTCTAGACTGATTTATTGATAAGAGAAAGAAAAAAAAAAAATTAACCAGAAGCATATGCATAAAGACCCTCTGCAAAAAAAAATCCAGACCCCCTATGAAATAATTTGGTGGGAGCTCCTTTAGGATATGGTGTTGTATAAGTGTAATCCACGAATGATTATATCTAAGTCTTTTATTGGATTGTTTTATCAGAGCTCTTTTCAATTTACTGGAGATCTTTTAGAGCTACATGTACCAAAGTTAAATTGCTTACCGCTCCCTAGTTTTAAAAAAAAGTTTTAGGTTGATTTTATAGATTCTCACTATACACATACATGTACAGTGTACATGTATTATATGTTCAGGAGACTGGAACACTTTAAACAATAAATAAATCTAGGCCCCCTATGAAATAAGTTAGAATGAAGCCCTGTTGGAAGGAAAAGAATCACAACGGCATACCTTCAATGTCTTGCAGGAAGACATCTGCAGCGCCTGCAGGAGGTGAGTTCTCCCCCACTGGCTTGAAGTTCCGATGGAGTTGAGAGTTCTCATTCCTATCAGAGGGCCATGCAGCACCCGGGCTCAGTAACTACAGGTAATTAAATAAATAGTTCTGAATTATTACCAATTAATGATTTCAATACATGTACTAGTAGTCATAATGTACTTAAGAAATAGTCAGTGGTTGATGAAATACATGGACATTTATATGACAATAATAATAATAATAATAATAATAATAGGCATTTCTATAGCGCCGTCTATCTACAAATTCTATTCAATACACGTTCTTTTAAGAATAATCCATCCAATGCTTTGGGGCAGCATTTAATGAAGAGGCTCAAGGACATACAGTGTAACTCACAACATTTGATGATTTTGTTTATAGAATGAGACACAGATGGGGCAGAACTATTATTTCACTAAGTTGACAGCAGATGCTACATACAGTATACGATTGGGATGTAGCGCTGGAGTCCACAGAGCTCAAAGGACCTTCTACTGTAAACGCTGTTATTTTTGTGTGATTAATTTTTTCACGGTTAGCGACCCCAAAACATATTTGCTGGTTCTTTAATTCCAGTTTTAGGCAATTTAGCCTGTTTAAACATGCATAATAAGTAATTCTTATTTTTGTGAGTTCTAAAATTCATGCTTGTCAATCTTAGCGCAAAATCCGTGAAAATAAATTTACCATGAATATTCCTACTTTTACAGTATTTTCCATCAGTCATAAATCTTGCCATCAGCTAATTCCTAAAATACCATCTTTAACAGTCTGTAAAGAAAATGTTTTCGCAGTTTCCCTTGAACAGTGTTCCTTATTAAAACCTGAATCAAAGAGAACATTTCATGAAGGCCATCCGCATTGAGAACCTATAATAAAGGCATCTGTCTAAATAGACCAGCTATCCTTGCTATGGGTGGCCTTTATAAAGCCTACAATTTCAACTATGATTTGAAAACTCACCTTAGAAGGAGAGGGGCTCCTCAGGGGTGAAGGCATCCGCTTGGTAGGAGACTTCTGGCCCCCGTTACCCCCCTTCTGACCGGGCATCGAGGGGGTCAGTTTGGTAGGCGAGAGCCGCGTGGGGCGCATGGTCGACCCAGCAGGGGCGTTGCCTACCGGTGAGGAGGGGAAAGACGATGGGGTGGAGGGGAGAGATGATGATTGGGTGGAGGGCCCCTGTGCCCCGCCCTGGGCCTGGCCCTGGGCCTGGGCTTGGGGTGAGGTGGAAGGGGACGGGGATGGGAGCTGCGCCTGGGCGGGGTCGACACCACCTATTGCTACTGGGAAGGGGTGTTGCAATTGTTGGTATTTCTTCTGTTGTTGGAGGATCCTCATTAACCGCTCATCTTCTTTTGCCTGTGTCTGATGAAATAAACAAAAAGGAGCATGATATTCACTACGTCAAAGTATGGAAACACAGTTAACAACTGAATTATTCAGACCCCATTGTAAATTTGATTTTCTTGTGTTTTTTGTGACTCAAGAGTAAAAGGTGGACCAGTTTTAAGGTAAAGACCAGTATTGGAAACGCCCCAATTTCAAAAAATGAAATGGAAGCTCTCATTACCAATCATGTGAAAGAATATGTTTTGACTAATACATGATGATAAAAAATTTGCTGGGAAACCGCCTACTAATTCATAAATTTGGTAAATTTATTTCTCTCATGGTCTGTGAGAGATATAGGGTAGTCCCATATACATCTTTCTGAGTATAGTGCTTGTAACTTTACGAAGAATGGGCCAAATTTCTTATCATTTTAATGATTCCAGAACCTTGCAGATGCTAGATGCTAGATGATCAACCTTTTCTGATCGATTCCACAACGTTTCTTTCACAATGCAATCGCATGACCATAACTGGTCTTTACCTTTAAAAGTTGAATACTTTCAGATGTCAGCTTCAGTACATATTCTCAAGAAACACAAATTGGGACAAATCAATTTTGTCACCATCACCATCACCATCATCATTACTATGATCACCATCATCATTATCATGACACATGTTATTGGTAGAAGTAACATGTGTTGCTTACCTCAGACACCAATGCTGTAAGAGGGCATTTATTGCTCAGATATTGCATAATTTAGTGGGTGTGAGAAGGTTAAAGATATTCTATTACTTGTACACTGCAGGTTGGTATTCTGTAGCTTTAACAAATGAATAGATCATCATCACAATTACCACCATCCTCCTCCTCTTTAACGCCATCACTGTCATCAGTATCATCTTCATCATCATCATCATCATCATCATCATCATCATCAGCACCACCAACACCACCACCACCACCACCACCACCACCATCACCACTACCACCACCACCACCACCACTACCACCACCTTCAAGGTAACCCTGAGATGTGTTGCTTACCTCTGATACCACTGTGAGAGGGCATGTGTTGTTGAGGTATTGCACGAGTTGTACGTGTTGTCCGGGGTGGTACCATCTGCCTTTACCTTGACTGTACAACCACTCTGCTTTCAAGCTGCAAGTACAAGTGTGGTAGATATTGAATGGAATTGAATGGAATTAAATTCAACGGAATTGAAGTGAATTGAATTGAATGGAATTGAATTGAATTGAATTGAATGGAATGGAATTGAATTAAATGGAATGGAATTGAATTAAATGGAATTGAATGGAATGGAATTGAATAAAATTGAATTGAATGGAATTGAATGGAATTAAATTCAACGGAATTGAAGTGAATTGAATTGAATGGAATGGAATTGAATTGAATTGAATGGAATGGAATTGAATTAAATGGAATTGAATGGAATGGAATTGAATGGAATTGAATTGAATTGAATTGAATGGAATTGAATTGAATTGAATGGAATTGAACGGAATTGAATTGAATTGAATTGAACTGAATTGGATGGAATGGAATTGAACTGAATTGATTGGTTTGGAATTGAATTGAATTGCTTTATTTCCACATTTCCATAAAAAATAACAAAACAATATATACACGATATACTGTACAGAGTAATTATTCAACACTTGAATGAAACAATAAACCTTAAAAATAACAAAATAAACAGGAACAAAATTAGAAACAAAGAATAAGATTAGACTACGAGTAAATAAATGTCAATGTGGGGGATTATAAAAAGCAATGAACTTATAACATATACATAACCTCTAGGTTGTAATAATAAATGTATAATTTATATGGAAAAGGGAGACAAAACAAAACAAATTAATTAATAATACTGACAATTCAGTGGAAGTAAATGAATTATCAGAGAAATTAAAGATTATGTAGAAAATACTTTTAAGTTTGGATTTAAATATATTCAGGGATTGAGAATTTTTAATATATGACATTAGAGTGTTCAAGGCAATGTCCAGCACAATCAAAAAGGATAAGATCCTTATAGGGATGAATGGCCTTGAGTGGGATACACAGGTAAAGCTCACAAGCATAATTACCGAGCAACTTTATGCAGCACTTAGACTACAAATACAAACACACAAGCTGCCCATAACATGTACAAATGTGTAGCAATTATGTATCAGGTCTTCAAATGATGTCTGAATTTCAATGTTATCCTTGCTCCCAAAAAGCGATTGAAACGGAAAGAACTGCACCTCCGTGGGGGAAAAAACGCAGGGCCATGCAATGGCAGCTGATCTCATAGTGCGTGACAGAGTTAAGAGGGGAAGGGGTAATTTGCAATGCCGGTGACAGGCAAATTACCTTAATTATAGCTGCAAATGTTGTAACAAAGTGGGGCTTAGAGATGCATGTACAATGTACATGTGTTAAACCTGTTTGAATAGTAATGCAAAGGTCAAAAGTGCAGATGGTTGCTAAAGAGAGTGTGAGAACGATGAAATGCAGAGACTGAATATATGATAATAACAGTGGGTTCTCAGACTTGACACTCCTGGCGCTCTACAAAAAGCCAGGGTTCCTGCTAGTGCCTATACATGTACATCCCTGGCGCTAAAGGGCAACTCCAAAATCTTCTGTCATTTTGTGTCCCAAAAGGTACCAAGTATCACAGAATAAGGAGTACCCATATATTCAACATATCAAACTGCATCACTGCTTTAACAGAATTCTCGCGTGTGATACGACTTAAGGTTCACACTTTCTTCATAATCTCTGCGTATTTCTTTCTTCGTAGTCTCCGTGTATGACGACTCCTCTTTAATAGACAACCATCAGCCTACAACACTGGAACTGACTACATGTAATGTCTGTATTAGAGATGGATTAAAGCCTTGTGTGGCCTTGATGGAGAGAGCAGTGTGATGTGATACGGAGAGCTTGAATCATCCCCTCCCTAAATCCCCCTCAAACACTTTTAGGGCGTAGGATGGGCTGGGTCCCACATATCTAATCCCACGTGGGTACAGTAATACTCCCTGAGCCTTCTTGCCCACGATCAAGGGCCATGAAAGCCACGAGCGCTCCTTCGCACACAGAGAGCTGAGATCCTATGCCATCACGAGTATTTCCAGTTTCTGTCTCCGTCTCTGTCCTTCTCTCTATGTATCTCTCTATCTCTGTCCCTCTATTGTTGTCTTACTGTCCCTGTCTCTGTGTCTCTTTCTGTCTTTCTCTGTCAAGCTTCTTCGCACAGAGAGTTGAGATCCTATATGCCATCACAAGTCCTTCTCTCTCTGTCTCTCTCTGTCTCTGCATCTCTCTTTTTCTCTCTGCATCCGTCTTTCTCTCTCTGCGTCTCTTTCTCTCTCTGCATCTGTCTTTCTCCGTCTCTGTCTCTCTCTTGTTGTCTCTTTCTCTCTCTGCATCTCTTTTCTCTCTCTGCATCTCTCTTTCTCTCTCTCTGCATCTGTCTTTCTCTGTCTCTCTATTGTTGTCTCACTGTCCCTCTCTCTCTCTCTCTCTCTTGCTTGCCCATTCTTTGTCTGTCTGTCTGTCTCTCTCTCTCTCTCTCTCTCTCTCTCTCTTTCTGTCCTTTTCTGTCCTTTTCTGTCAGCAGCTCTCTCTTGCTTGCCCTTTCTTTGTTTGTCTCTGTCTCTATCTGTCCCTCTCCCTCTCTCCCTCTCTCCCTCTCTCCCTCTCTCCCTCTCTCTGTCTCTGCCGTTGTTGTCACACTGTCAATTCCTTATGAATCACCGTGTAAATGGGGGTCCCGTGGCTCAAAACGATTGAATCGATTGTTTCCTGCATTCGACCGCAAACACCAACAGTCTACGGAGCTAGAGACCGGCATGCAGTAACTGACGGATCGGGACAGGTCGACGGGGAGAGGGCTGGCTGGCTGACATCGCAAAACGTCTGTTGGGAGTTGGTTGGTTGGTTGGTTGGTTGGTATACAGACCTAATTGAGCTGTTACGTGTCCGTCACGTGACGGCTTCCTTTAGTATCTCCGGGGGGGGGGGGGGGGGGGGGGGGGGGGGGGGTTTCACAAAGATCCTAAGTTGAACTTAACAGATGGTTTGGACAAAGAACAATCTCTTTCAGACTTTCAAAGGAAGACAAAGACCAGTTTTAGAAATTGGCTACCGGTAAGCACCGGATCCAGTGACAATGTTTGGACAGAGAACTATTTCACAAGAAGAAGGAAGACTGGTATAATTTGATTATGAGCTCGTTTAGCCACACAGTGAGGGGGTGTCTGCAGTGCATGGGTACTACATTAGGCTACAGCGGTTACACACACCTAGCTACAGTGACCTACCAGTCATTGACACCGCATTGTCTGCAGGGAAAATAGTCCTGTCCTCATCAGCTCGAGATTGCCAAATAACCTACTATTTTAACTATCGCGATCGCAAATTATCCAGCTAATTTGCGTCTTTATCAGCCCGCAGTTGCAATTAGCAGGATATTTGGTCGAGATTAATCATCCCAAGATATCTTGGGCTAGTTTGCAAAATATCACGCTATCTGTCCGGTGCGTCCTCACCAGCCCGAAGACTCGCACTATGCGCAAAGTATCTCGAGCGACGAATTTCTCGAGCTTGCGTTTTGAGTTACATGGTCGAGTCTCGAGCTGATGATGACGCGATTTGTAACTTCAGACTTATTTCCCATATCAGAAATAGCAGGCTTTTTGGCAATCTCGAGCTGATGATGACATACCCAATGACCATGACAACATGGCCAGGAGGTTCTATGACACATCGCTCCTGCAACAGTTGCTCTGCGGTCAATTTCCTAGTAGTTGAATTCCTAAGACCAAAGACCATACCTACAGTATACATGTACATGTATGTATCCCTAACCAAAAGCCTGATCGACCCCCACATGTTTCCTCCATACCTTTGATGAAGTAAAGCCTACAATGTATGAAGCAAATGTCACGTCACCAACCAGATTTAAAATCAATTATTAAGTTACTTACCCCTCATTTTGTATACTTGTAATTCTTACAAACTTCATCAATAAAAATTGTACACATGCAAACCTGTCTTTAGCGCTCACCCACATAGCTAGCTCCCTCTAGGAGAAAACATGTGAACTGTTGAAGAACCTTTTCTGTAGATGGCTTTAATAGACAGGTTTGACAATGTGCTGTGGCTCCTAACTGACATCTGTTTCCTCTCCTACATAGTCTTGTCAATAAGAAGGGCTGTTTCTCTATGCCCAAATAAGCAACAGCAACATAAACTAGGTACAGTCAAACCTTGTTTAGCGACCACCTGTCTACAAAGCAAACATTTTTGTTTCCCGCTGACAATGGCTTCTCATTGAAACATGTACTAAAGGAACCTGTCTACAAAGACCACTTTTCTTGTCTCCCTTGGGTGGCCTTTATAGACAGGTTTCACTGTACATGTTTACCAGCGTGTTTTCCTAGTATTTGTTTCCGAATAAAAAAAAAGTAGATCAAGTACTTACTTTTCCTTGTGTGTGATTGCGTAACCATCTAGGATGTGTAGGGAGGGTGACCAATTGACGATGTAAGGCCTGTAGTCAAACCCACTGTTGAAAGGTGATCTGAATCTCAAGGTTAAGGAATTCCTTTTCAAAATACATGTTCATACATAACATCAATGATAATATTCTGGATTTATAGAGCACTTGAAACATTTCATACTGTCCCTTAGCACTTTAGAGATATCAATTCAGTTTTTAAAAAGTGTTTGGGATAGGTTTTTAAAAAGTTAGAATGGACATTCAAAGATCAAATAAATGAAGTCTACGGCAACTGAATTCATGCATGTCCTAAAAATTATGACGCTAGCTGTTTACTGTTGTTATAAATGAACATACCGCAAAAATGGGGTGGGGCACGCTAGGCTGCCGAAAATTTAGCATAACTTTACAAGTACGTGCAGCTGTAAATATACATGTAGAGAAACAGTAATATGACGACAGATAGTCAACCTGTTCGAAACGTCGAGCCTCTCCCGCCACCCATCCTCTCCAAGCGCTATAGTCTAAGACCCCGTTCTCACTCACTTCGTTGGAGCGCTCTAACTAAGACCCGTTCCTCAGGAGCGGTTCTTAGGTGAGTGAGAACGGTCAAAGTGGTCCAGGAAGTGGACTTCTGGACCGCTCCAGAAGACCACCTTCCGAGGTGGTCTTGAGGAGCGGGTCTTATTAAGAGCGGTTTGGAGCGCTCTAACGTGCAATGTGAACGGATAGCGTACTTTGAACGGAAGTGAGCTAGTGACCTTCGGTGCGAAACATGTAGTACGGTACATACCGTTTGTATTCCGCGCGCGAAAAATTGATCTGCTGACCTGAGCTGCCATAGCAACAAGACCACTGTGACTCGTGGAGCGGTTGAGCCATTAAAAACTGCTCGGAGTGTGTACGCTCGCAAACCGTTCCTCAAGACCCGTTCCTCTGGAGCGGTCTAACTAAGACCACTTTCAAAGTGAGTGAGAACGGGGTCTTAGAAAAGATAACCATCAGTCTTTTTTCAAGACTACACCAACAGTCCTTTTCAGGACTACACACCCTCAAGAAAGATTACAGAGAGTCCTTTTCAGGACTCCTCAATCCTCCCTCTCTCTCTCACATGGTGCATTCGCGGGCCTTCTGTATAATATATGCAACATTTGTCCTTCACTCCATATTAGCCTAGATTTGAAAATACAGCTCAGAAATCATTCCTTCCTGAAAGGCTGAATTCAAATACCTAGCGATTCTGGGCAAATGTCTTGATTTATTTCAATTGTACTTTGCATTCAGCGGTAGCAGAAATCAAATCACGATGTCTACCCGCTGATTGTATCTGTCAATATGTATTCGTAATGAACCGAAAATAACTATACCCTTTATTAACTAATCCATGTAGATGGTTCTGCCTTTCTAGGTTAGGGATAATCTGCTTTGGTGTGTCTGTAATTGGGATTTCTGGTCTCGCTCAGGAGTGCAGACATCGTGACTGGTGAGAGAGAGAGAGAGAGAGAGAGAGAGAGAGAGAGAGATGAAGACAGAGATAGACAGAGATAAAGACCAACAGAGAAAGTTACTTGTTTTGTAGATAGAGACACACAGATAGGCAGAGAGAAACACATGCACAGTGAGAGAGAGAGATAGAGATCAAGATAAAGACCAACAGAGAAAGATAGAGACAGAGATACAGATAGATACACAGAGAGAGAGAGAGAGATAGATCAAGATAAAGACAGATACATTGTACTGTAGAAACAAAGAGATCAGACAGACAGAAAGAGGTAGACAGTGACCGAGAGAGATCAAGAATGATAGAAAGTAAATGTAAATGTTGGAGAAAGGCTTAGAGAGTAAGAGAGCATTGATGATAGACGCAGGAATGAAAGACAGAGACACACAGAGACAGTCAGAGAATGAAAGAGAAAGAGATGGATATTGTTAGAGAAAGAGACAGAGGGAGACAGATGGAGCGTCAAAAATAAGCACACTATCGTCGGTGGGGTGACAAAACCTTGTATCTCAATCTTTTTTGCATAATTTTGTACCTAATGGACTACGACACCACCTGATCCATGGAACGCCTCCTGTCTCAGTTTTTCACAAATTCCACACAAACACCCTCGTAATTTTAACCCCCTTTGAAGCTGCACTGACAAAACCTTGTAACATAAGATACGTAATTCCTTCTTCTTGTAACTCACACACGGCCTAACAGTACCGAAATTAGTGTATTCAAATCCTTGTAACTTATTCAACCAAATCCTCGTAACTCATTCAGAGTTGAAAGTAAGAACTTGTATCTCAATTTGAATAAAAACTAAAAACTCGTATCTCAATGTAGATAAAAGCAAAAACCTTGTAACTCGCTTTCAAATATAAAAACAATTATTTTACTGTATTTCAACAATGACATTAAAAATTGTATAAATATTCCAGTTTTAAAAAGAAAGGGCGGTGTCACAGCACTAAATTTGTTGAGACAGGAAAGTTTTTTCGCTCTCCTGAAAATTCATGATTTTTGAGATCGAGGTTTTGTCACCCCACCGACGCTATGTAGCTTTAGAAAGGAGAGTGAGAAAATCATAGATCGCTAAAGAAGTTGAAACTCCTGACACAAATGATACAAGCAATGGAAATCACTTTCAATTGCATGAAGTTGTTGTAACCCCTGTGTATAAAGACCACCTGTCTATAAAGACCACATTTTTCATCTCCATAGAAAATGGTTCTCATTGGGACATGTCATAAACCAACCTGTACATAAAGAAAACCTGGATATAGAGACCACTTTTCTTATCTCCCTTGAGCGGTCTGTCTAAACAGGTTTCACTGTTCCACATCTTAAAAGGGTGAAACAAATATTGACAATACAAGGTTAGTACCTTTTCATTTCCCCCTAATTATCCAGGTACATTTACATTTACAATGTAAAATTTGCATGACATCGCATCAATTTCTAAAATGAAGATCTCTTCAACCTAACAGTGCCTGCGGGCCGGGCTGTCATAGTTACCAGGCGAAACTCCACTGTGTGGGTTTGCATTTCCGCCGTTCAGCCTTCTCAAGTTTCAGGTGTTTAAATATGTGCCATATCCATGGAAACAAAAACTGCTGTCTAAATGTTTTCATGACTTTTCCTGCCTGCCCTTACAGGGTTTCAAACCACTGATGCATGATCTTCTAAATCAGGAATTACCTACATGCGTTGCTATGGTTACTTGTTTCATAACCACAAAAAATGCAGCGAAGACGATCTCTTTTTCATCTATCCCTTGCGTCAGTAAAAGTTAACATGTTGAACTAATTTGCTTTCGCTTCAACCCTTTCTCATTTTTGCCCTATTTTTTTTCTCTCACTCACCCCCACCCCTTCCCTTTCTCTCTTTTCCTTCACTTACTTTTCAATCATTTTAGAAAAGTATTCAAATTCGTAGACAACAAATAATTAGAAGAATCAGCAAGTTTTAACAGTTTTATTATAGCCTACATTCTTTAGAACCTTAACTACTTCACTGACTGATAATTAGGTTGTAAGTGTACCACTCACCTAAAAAAATAATTTGTGAACAGCTAGAATTTTTCAAATCAACCTCAAAAAACTTCATCCAGCGTTCTATGGGCTAACGGATCAAGGAGTATGAAGGAAATAGGGAATAACATAAAACTACTCGCAAGGAACCAGAGTTGGACTTGAGGTTTGTGCGAGCCCTATTTTATGCGAGTGTGCACTGGGCCCTGTCTTACAAAGAGTTGATATCAATCGCAACTTATTTGCGATTGATATCGATCGTAACTATGTACATAAGAGATAGGAGACTGCAAACTTGCGATTGATTGGAGGACTTGCGACTGATTTGGATCAATCGTAACTCTTTGTAAGACGGGGCCCTGGTTTGTCGGGTAGTTTACTCACAAGCTGCTTTTATGTTAGTTGAGAGTGTCTTGAAGCTTGCAAAATCTCTTTTATACAGTAGTAATGTTAGAAGTATTTCAACTGTAGTATTACGACATGAAACAAACTACCAACATACAAAACAAAATATTTGTCGGTGATTGGTAGAGCTTAAGATTTCATGCAGCTTGAATCAAGACACTTGCAAAAAGTTTCTCTTTTTAAGTTTCTGAATTAATCAATGGCTTTCTATGGATGGAAAGTGATGTTTCTTCACAGCATTAGCTACTGTACACTGTACCTTCAATTTGTGAAATAAATGTATATACATGGTTAAAGTCCATATTCTTTTCTCTTCTTACCTACTGAAGTACATTCGGTATCACAATGAATAATCAGAAACATTGCAACACACTACATTTAAAAGCTGTACAGTGTTGCCGCGATAATCAAAAAGGCAAGTTTTCCACCCCAACCTTGCTATTTATAGAAATAGAAAGACACTGCAGCCGTCTATGCCAAACCTAATTTACGTCACGTGCTGTTGGCTTCAAACTGCGCCCTTGCAAAATCAAGTTTTACACATTGTCTTCCTCTTTCTTGTCACTATCTTGATAAGACAATGCTCTTACGTGTTACGTGACAAGAATGAGGTTGTCTGTGCAAGGCAGCATGACTATTCATAGCTCATGACAAAATAATAGAGGAATATATATATTAAAGCAGTAGTTTCATTTTAGACCCCGCCCCAGAATCTAAATGTGTTACAATATGTTTGCAATTAGAATGGCTAGTTTCTTGTTCCAAAATTTGTTACATGTACATTTGTTTGTTACTGTTACGTGACAAAAATGAGGTTGTCTGTGCAAGGCAGAATGACTATTCATAGCTCATCACAAAATTGTAGAGAATATATATTAAAGCAGTAGTTTCATTTTAGACCCCCGCCTTAGAATCTAAGTGTGTTACAATATGTTTGCAATTAGAATGGCTAGTTTCATGTTCCTAAACAGGCATTGGGAACTGGATATACAGAGGATATTTTCTGCCAAAATTACCAATCAGTTAAAAAGCACTGAAAGTCATATTTGACTTTTGACAGTGAATCTATGATTTATAATTTTTGTTCATCATTGTACAAGTCCTTGCATAAGCTTCATTATAGTCACTGCACAATAGACAGGTTTACTAGCATATGCCAATTTATATGCATACTCTATAAAGCAAAGGTTGTTCTTGACAACCAGAAAACTTGCTGATGCCTGCCTGACCTATCAACAAGTAATGAATGCAGACTGGATCCCAGGTATTGTAGTTCATTCATTAATAACATGTTAACGGAATAAATCGTCACTACATTATATGTAGATCCCCAGGAAAGAAACATCCATAAATTTGAACATGTTAGTAAATGGGTCTATTGATGTGGAGGTTCGATATGAATTTCATAATGAATGCAAAACTTTCAATTTTGTCATGCCACATTTTATGTCAAATAAGAGTGTACAAAAATGAGTATGAACTACCTCTTGGTTGGCAGCCAATAAGTTGTACCATTATAACTTCGGAAGAGACTATCCCGCGAGACATGTCGTCATTCTCTTTTGAAATCATTCTTTCATTCTTTTCTTTCTTCCATTTCCTCCGACCACAAAACTTGGAGCAGATAGTATCCCATGACGTTGCCTTTTCTGGAGAAATCAATGTTTTAACAGTTTTCTAGAGGCACCTCCAGGGGGGTGTTTCACAAAGATTCTAATTCGAACTTAACTCTAAGTTGGACTTGAATATCATGGAGAGCCATTTGTAGCCATATTATGAAATATATTCAAAAGCAAATATTGAAGTATTTTAGACTTTTTATAAATTCCACATCAAGAACATTAAAATCTCCCATGATAATAGAAAATATGAATGACATGAATCAACATTTTAGGCTTTTTGAAATAACTTATACCACATATTTTCAAGGATGCTAATGGCTTTCCATAATTGTTAAGTCCAACTTAATAGAGATAAGTTCAACTTAGGATCTTTGTGAAACACTCCCCTGGTTCCGTTACGTGGGCAGTTGGAAGTCAGTGACGCGCCAGATGGTCTGCATTATATACAGAGACTTGAAAGAATAAAGCATTGAGGCACAGAGATGGGCTACATTGATCTTGTGCTGTTCCCATTTCACAATAGAAAGGAAGGATGAACATGATATTCAGTGACTTTGCCCTTTCAGAGGAAATTTTCGTCAATATGCCTTGTTCACACAAAATGCAGAATACCCAAAAGTAACATTTTCTATGACTATTGTAAATAGTCAATATGAAATTGTAGATTGTATATGTCCAATAACTTTATACTTTGATGGGACTACCGTGATTAGCAGTGTATTTTGTTAGTTTCTTTTACTTAAACAGTTTACTACTGGTAAGTAAACTGTATATATCACTTTGTTGTATGTGCATACATGTGCATGTACGTTGGAAGGGTTTTTATTTTTATGCGGTTTAACATGTCATGTCTGAAAGAGGCGCTAAGATTTATTGCCTCATTAGTTCTTGAAGCAGTCCTTGTCCTACATTGAAGTAATTCAATTTACCTGCCGCCGGATACAGCACTGCATTACTTCATATAATTGACTAAATTGCGGATTGTATGCAAAACTACATTTACCTGTAACTAAAAAGCTTCAAATGTTGTTACTTATGATCTCCATTTCCATGTACATGTAATGGCTAACAGACCTGATAAAGCAGTATGTTTCCAATAAATCTACAAGTTAAAACAAAACTAACTGTTTCTCTGTTGCCGTATTAATAATCTGTTTTCATCACAGGCCACTGAAATTAATACTGTACATCAACAACGGCCATTTTTCACATACTAAAAACGCATTTTTAGTCTTTTATCTCTATATCTTTATGGTATTTCCTAGAAAACAAGACTACATGTATTTTCCCTTTATTTTCTCACGGAAAAATGGAAAATAGACGGAAAATGGAAAATAGACACAAAAAAGACATTTTAAGGCTAAGGATTTGGAATAAAAGATAGATGACAAATATTTTCAGATTTGAAAATAGTCAAGAATCAAATGTTTATGTGCTGTTTTTCCCCCCACTATTTTTGACTAGTTTTAGACTATTTAATTTTGACTACAGTAGGTTAGTCACTTTACCTTGACTTGAATAAATATAAGATTTACAAACAAACTAAAAAAAACTATATTCCTTGATGCGATACAGTATACATGTACTGTACTAAACAATATTTTAAAAATTGTTGACAACATTGCCTAGTATTCCTCCATTTTCTGTAAACTTTTATGACAAATCTGAAGAACTCAAATCCAGGGACCAATTACAAATAAACCAGGATGTAAGATTTAATTTGGTTTGCATACCATTGCGTGGGATGAAAGTTTGCGAGTGGGACGGACGGAACTCCCCTCTAATCAACTCTCGAGATGGGGGTGGGGAAAGACTTTCCTGTTTCAAGATTGGTTGCTAAGCAACCCTCATCTTTGGGGAATAAGCTGGGCCGAGGGAGGGACAGTCACGGTGGAATGCAAAGATGGAACTGATGGAGAAGAAGGAGGGACTTGCAGCAATTATATGTGTAAGAATGACAAGGCACTCGCCCGTGCGTAGAAAATGGGTATCTTTTACTTTTATAATTAACAGAGAGCAAAATACTCATATATTTCCGAGCTGCAACAAAGTTCTTGTATTTCTAAGATTGTCACATCTTCACACTTTAGATGTGAGCTTCAATATGCTACATTCTCAAGAAACACAAATCGGACATATATTATACATTTTTCACATACTTTTAAAAAATTACAAAACTTGTTTAAAGATAACGTTGAGTTCTGGTCATGCGATTGCACTGCAAAAGAAACGTTGTGGAAACGATCAGAAAAGGTTGATCATCTAGCATATAAGTATTGGTGTGTACTGCACGGTTCTGGAATCATCAAAATGATAAGCAATTTGGCCCAGTCTTGGTAAAGTTACAAGCACTGTACACAGAAAGGTGTATATATACATGAACATGTGGCATAAAAATTTGTCCCAATTTGTATGATGTTACATGCCATATTTATAATATTAAGGCATTTGAAGAGCCATGCTTTTCAGGGAACATTTTTTCTCTGGTGTTCTTCCAAACTTGCATAATAACAATGATAACGCCCACAAATTATTTTTCACCTCTTCCCAGAACTCAACCTTCTCTTTAAGGATATGAATAATTTAGTTATTAACTGTATAAGAAACCACTTATTATCATTGGGTGGTATTCCGGTAGCGCGTACTAAGTTAGCGCGTGCTTAGTTAGTTCACACTTTTATGGAGTGCCTGTTGTGAACTAATTTACCCTGAACAGATTATTTTAATCCTTCAATGAAAAGTGTCCAAAAAATTAATTTTGCACTGAAATAGGAAGAAAAAGATAATATGAGTATAAACTAAATTTCAACAAAGTCCTTGGTAGATTATCTTTGTCATGAATATTGAAGGAGGAAGATGAAACCTAGCATTCCATAGAAGTGCGAACTAAAATTCTTGTTTAGTCTGGACTTAGTCCCAGCTTAACTTAAGAGAATACCACCCATTGTTATTATTTATTAAGATCATACATGACTGGAAAGGATACGCGTTGGATGAACAGGGTGTGGCCATCAGCACGCAGGGGTTGTTCATGACAGACAGCTGCTGGAGGTTGTTCAGGCAGGATAGGTAGGACACCTGGGGAAGAGACGACAATGACAAGACAGATCCATTAAAGCCACACTGTACTACTTATAGCTACTTGCGCCCTCTATAGCAAACAATGCATAATTGGTGACCATTGGTGCCCCATGATCCTCTTTTTCTTATGTTAATTGAGAGCTGAGTTGATGAGATAACCACCTGTCAGTGACCTTGCAGGGAGGTCCAATCCCCTGGCCAAACTAGTGCAGACAGGCTTTAAAGCTCATGAACAGTTTCGGCAGGAATAAAAAGGAAATTGGAAAGAAGCGTGTTAAATACATGCAGTTTCAAGTTGTTCTTCTTGTATCAAAAGACATATGTACCAGATCGTTTGGCATTCTATCCATGATCTTGGTTAGTACCTGCAAAGGAAGCTAGATAATGGCTCTACACTCCCCTACGCTACATGTAGGACCCCTCCATCCCGATAGATCCCAGCACATTAATTTTGTGCTGTGTATAGCATATTTTGTACTCACAGTCCTTTAATACACAAATGTATTGCAGGATGCCATGGTATTGAAAATTTACGTCCTAGGATGTAGGATTTGTAACTAAATTTTTTTCTACCTCTCATTTGTTTATTATATTGCACTTGAGAAGAAAAGAAAGTTCACACCAATTTATTATTGCCATTATCTTCATATATATTGTGTTTATAAAGATATATGGCAAAAAAAAAAATTGAGGGCTTACCAAAGTGTTCATGACCTTTAAAGGGCACATGTCACATTCATTTTAATATTAAAAGGCTGTTAACTCAAATCTCTAATACAGTGATAAACATGTAGTACTACAGCAAAATAGCAGACACTGAAAAAAAATGGATTTGGAATTAAAGGTCAAAACAGCTCCGGAAATTTCAAAAGAAGCTCCAAAATGTCAATGTTCAGTTTCTGAGGAAAATCTTACATTTACATGTAGGAAATCTAAAATGAGCTCCATGCAATCAAATTGGAACTTTTAAACTACAAGGTACTTGGAGTTGTTGTGTTAATCGACTTTGCAACAATTTATAATGATATGGGTGCTAGTAACATCCTCCAAAAGTTACTAATCTACCTGGTATATTTTGACTATAATGAGAAAATTGGGGACATGGCAAGATACTGAAAGGAATTAGAATGAACCTGATATGTAATTTTCTCTGATGCACGTGATGGCTTATCATTTTCCCCACCAAATACTATGGGTAGAGCAATCAACATAAATAACTCACATGCATATTTTGTGGTTCTTACAAAGCTTTGAAATACATCAGGTTCTTATGACTACTGTACAAATGCAGAGCTTGTCAGGAAAAGCAAATTATCCACTGCATATATTTCTGATCCCCCCACACTGATTAATGATCACTGGAAAGGGTGAAAGTAAGGTCAACCTACACAGAAAGCCACATGATGGATGACAATATAATTTGCTGCATCATGTAATAATGAATAAGGGGATCTGGATATTATACATATCGTTTCAATTAGAGGTAGCATGTGTGTACTGGTAACTGAAATAGTTTATAATGTAACTGTAATAATGGCAGTGCTAAAATTATGAGAGTTATTAGTGTTTGTGCGTGTCTCTTTTATACAGACACTTTCCCCCAAGAGGATGTACAACATTTGTACAAGTAATGCCTTAATTTTCCTGTTAAATCCTCAGGAGGGGGGTGGTTCTACTGTTGGTGCATTTGAGTGCTATAAATATTGATATGAAAACATATGATATTTCATGAACTATCTCATATTTCTTTACAACAAAAGAATGAAATAAAATGAATGGGATTGCCTTTGAAATGGTCTCCTATTTCAAAATTACTAAATCAGTTTATAATTCAGACTCATTTTGGCTTCATGCTTGTATTTAATATAGTCCATAGTGTAAGTACATGCAGTTTCAGGATTTTTTTATTAAATTACAAGAGATTTGTGTATTTACCTCACAATAAACAATCAATATAAATTTCCAACATAGGATGGTGAACCAGTAAATGCAATAATCAATCTTTTACCTCCTATTAATGATATCATAACCTTTATCTGTATACAAAATAATAATAAACACAAACACAATCATAAGCCTGAATAATCACAAAAGCCTATCATTATGAGTCACACACGCTAAGGATTGTGCCTGAACAATTTCTTGGCAAAGGGGAGATTATCATGATAATCTTCAATGAAATAATACGAAGGTTACCACGTCATTCAGGTGAGAAAAGTGTCGAAGGGAGGATTAAAAACAGGAGGTCTGGATTAAATAATATGCCTTTTGGAGGTTTAATCTGTATTTTATTGTCTATCTTGAACAAAATATGTGCCCTGTAGAGTTTTAAAACCCTTGTGGTTTTCAGTGATATATTATAGATGTACTTGATCCTATCAAAAAGAAGACTACAAAGTTTGATTGATAACAGTAGTGATTCTAAAGCTAATGGATTTGGGGAATTTTTTTTTCTTTTACTGGTTTCTGTTTGTTTTGTTTATTGGGTGTTTTATGTTGTTGTTGTTTTTGTCTTTTGTTTTTGTCTTCTGTTTTCTTGTTATTAAAGAGTATTCACATCCACGACACAGTGACATTATTACTAATTACACTTGCAATATATAAACTAATCCTGCTTTAATAAATCTATTGTTCTTTTTGTAATACAGTAGAGATCTTTTCTGTTGTTTTCCCAAGTAAATCTAAGAGCAAAACAGGGAGTAAATTATTTAGAAAAAGATAAAAACTGTGAGTTCAAATGTCATGGATGTATGCATGATTAATACATAGAAGTAAAACATTCAGCAGTTCACTTGATGATATCCAGATTTGCATCAAGGCTATCATGAAAAAAGAGGCTTTGGATTGAGCTTATTTGATCTGGCTTGTTTCTGGGGCAAACAATCTGCCTGCCTCTTGCACGCACGCACGAGCTGACTTTTAAAGGATTGTATCAACTTTTTTTTTTAAACGTCGTGAAATTTGGCATGGATCAGCAGTACCCTCACGCAATCTACGGTCATCTTCACAATAAACCTTGTGTCTACTTCAGTGTCATCTCTTTCTTATGGTCATCGCTCTTTTTGCAAAGCTTCTGCTGAACTTTGGAACAAACTACCTACCTTTACATGTCAAAAACTGAGTGTCAGACTTTCAACCAATTCAAAACTTGTCTTAAAACACATTTATTCAAAATTGATTTCAATGATTCACTTACTTCGATCACATTGATGTATATATGATATATATGTATTGTAATTTGTAGGTTTATTTGTAATTTTTTGTTTAATATATAATTGTTTGTCATTGTATTTTGTTTGTTATAGCGCTTAGAGACTTCGGTGGAAAGCGCTTTATAAGCACTGATTTATTATTACTATTATTATTATTATGCAAGTTTCAAACATGTAACGCTATTAACTTATTTGAAACATTTACCAAAACAATAATGCATAACAAATTGTACATTCACAGGTTCTGTGGTGGTTTCATGAAAATTATGGGGCTCAAACACTGGTGATTCTAGTTAGAAATCAGTGATTATATGGTTAGGTCAATCTGACCAATCGCTCGGAGTGATAAAATCAGTCCTAAGACCATCTTCAGAGAGGAAATCAGTTCATCAAACTAGTTATGTTGCAAAATTAGTGATTTCGGTTTTGGTACGCCCCCAGCCAAAAAACATTTGGTGACCCGCCTAAAATTCCATTTGGAAAGTAAGTCAAATATTCCAAGTAAAGTCAGTTTCTAGTTCATACGAAATGGAAATTCTTGAAGGGTACATTTTTCTTTGTACATTTAAATTTTTGGCCCGCTAATGGGATACAGTACCTTTAAAGAAGTGTGGATTCATTCCAGAAGGTCATGCCATGACGCAAAGAAACACAGCTGTTTTTTTTAAAAAAAATTTACAAGTAGACAGGGGCAGGGGCCCCTTGTTTCAGAGAATGTTACATTACAATAGGGGCTGATTGATGTGATACACTTTTAGGGCAATATGATGACTTCACTTTGTAAATATTGTGTCAACATGACTGGACAGTAGACTAATAAGAGGCGTAAAAGTACAAATAACCCTCCAAACTTCAGAAGGAACCCACAGTGACAAGATCATCAAGCTGTAGAAGGTGCTTCTCTGAAGCCTCAGTATGCAGCCTTCTGTAACTAAACTTTGAAGGGCTGTAGTTAATAAGAGAGGTAAAAGTACAAATGACCCTCCAAACTTCAGAAGGAACCCACAGTGACAAGATCATCAAGCTGTAGGTGTTTCTCTGAAGCCTCAGGTGGCAGCACTAGGGCACAACTCGACTGTAATGCAATTGTTACTAGCCATAATGCTCACACACACCATGATAGCATGCATTTACTTCGCATGGATTTACGTCGCAAGGAGAAAATCTTTTCTGCACATCTAATTGATCTAAATTTGTACAGTCAAACCTGCTTTAGCGACAACCTGTCTACAAAGACCACATTTTTGTTTCCCTTCAAAATGGTTTCTCATTGAAACGAAATATAATTATAATATCTTTATAGACATGTTTTACTGTATTATGTTCACGGTCTCTTCTATTACAGTTGAACAGTACATGGGACTTTTATCTTGGACTGTATACATGTACCATATATCTTCTCATGAAACTGCCAAGCATCACACAGTGTTCCTGAAGAAAAAAAAATTGCACAGAAAGAAATTGCTACTTTGGAACAAACGCTATTGGGAACACATATCAGTCCTAACTCCAAAATGAAGAATTTATTAAAAATATATATAAATATCCAATATCGGCTGCTGATGATCAACTACACAGATGCAATTCTCTATGACAGCTAAATATATTCCAAATTAACTATATTTAGGAATGGCTGCAATAAGACGATTAAATTTGATATGCTACATTCACAATAACCCTACCTCCGTGAGATCCGATATCTCGTTCTCTGCTAGCGAGAGTATCTCCAGCGAATGCGGTATACAGCCGGGTATGCTGCGTAATGTTGTCAGTATGTTGCCATGGAGAAGCAAGGTCTGCAAACAAAACGAGATAAAGGAAACAAATCATTAAAATGCATTTTTAATTCCAAAGTGTTATATAGCATCAGATTCTGCGACATTAATTGCATGTGTGTTCATTTTTAACATGCCAACAACAAAAAATTCCAATGAGAGCTCTGGTGACAATGGCTCTTCGGTCAGTTTCATTCTCTAAATAACATCTTAACTCAATCTCTAGGCTAAATAATACACATAACCCTAACCCTAAACCTATCCCAACCCTACCTCTACCGCTAAGAAATAGGCTAAGTATTAAGGAATATAACATTGCTGATTGTTAGCTTTGTTTGGTATAGTGACTGGTCTTGGACCTTGTTTCATAAAACTTGCCATCGATAACAAGATACAATGATTGTTCTAAGCTACTGAAATCCTTGCATTTGATTGGCTGTGCGGAGATTTGTAATAGATCTGTGGCAGTTGATGTTGATAGCAAGCTTCATGAAACAGGGCCCGGGATGGACGTTAGTGTAGGAAATTAACCACAGAGTAATTACAAAAATTAAAAAATTAAAATTAAAATTACAGAGTAACAGTCGCCAGACCATTTGTCGTAGAACTCGAAAGGCAAGTCAGGAAGAGTCTTTGATAACTGCACTGAGATAAAGTTGAATTTGTCTATAGGCCTGTCTTCATCAGATCGAAGTTGCAAAATAACCTGCTACTTTCAGACTCGGGATATTTTCCTGATACTTGAAATTACACTCGTTACAAACTAGCTCGGATGGGCGTAAATTAGCAGCTTTTTCCCAATTAGCGGGCTATTCTGGAAACAAGACCAAAATTTTTCTTGACCAAATAGCCCGCTAATCGCAACTGCTGGCTAATTTGAGTTCAGGCTAGTTAAAATAGCGGGTTATTTTTCAACTTTGGTCTGATGAAGGCAGGCCGGCCGGCCGGCCGGCCTTGTACATGTATAACAACAGAGGTAATATTACAGCATGACCTCTTTCATGTTTTTCTACAAGCCATCAGGTTAGAGATTCAATACCCACCTTGAGGTTAGCTAGCATGGAGATGTCCATGATTGATGAGACGCTGTTATCGGACAGGTCCAGGTGACGGAGCTTCAGGTTGCTGCTGAGATGGTCAATGCTCTGTGGATCAAAGAAAAAAAAAGAATGTGAAAAGAAAAGATTAATCATGGATTGACATTATCCCTGACCCTGTACTATCTTTGGATCTTCCAACATTTAAAATTTGAATAAGAGGACCGTGTATACACAACCTAAACTTTCAATCCTGATGCCCCAAGTGAAAAAACAAAATGAATGGAGTCCCTAGTTGATTAAAGTAACCCACTCTGTTGTAGCCAATTCTGCTTTCAAAAGTGGTTTAAAAACAAGATAATTACAAATCAGACTACAATATCAAGAGAACTAAAAAGCAGAGATATGATTTAAGTGTAAGTGTAATGACAAGAGTGAAGTCATGATTTAATTAAACATTCATCGTTTTTTTAGTACAGAAGGAAGGTGAAAGCATTAATTGTCATCTCAAGAAATGTCTATTATGATGCAATGTACATGTACATGTACATGTTTATATTAGTTTGTCAGAAATTCATAGACATATAAACTACAATGTACGTCTATAACATTTGACTGAAGAAATTGTCCTGTAATAAAAATTGGAAGTATCACTATAGGCTCGTTCAGACATGACGTGGCAAAACAGATCTAAATTTTTGATGATTTATAAAAGTGTAATATACTTCACATTTCTGTATCTTGTAATGCCTAGTTCACACCGACGCCGAATGTCGCGCTTTAAATCGGCGATCAATTCGGCGTCATTTTTTCAAAAAATCTCACGATCTCCTGAGATATGTTATGCTAAGTTCACACCGACGCCGAATTGATGGCGAATTAAATCGGCGAGCAAAGCGGCGGCAAAGCGTAACAAAGCTTAATTAAAGCGTAAAGACCGTAATAGAGCGTGAGAAAGCTTTGAGCAATTCTGGACTTCGTCAAGAGCGCCACAAATTTAAACTCTGTTAAGCTTTCCTACGCTTTGAGCAAAACTTTGATAAGATTTGTGACGCTTTGATAAGCTTTAATACGCTCACCCGCTTTACGCAATTCGTGACAGATCGCCTCAAATTTTTAAACAGTTTAAAAAAATTTGGCGCTCTTGCCGAATGTCCCGAATTGCTCAAAGCTTTCTCACGCTCTATTACGGTCTTTACGCTTTAATTAAGCTTTGTTACACTTTGCCGCCGCTTTGCTCGCCGATTTAATGCGCCATCAATTCGGCGTCGGTGTGAACTTAGCATTACAAAGAGGTCAGTGAATATGCGCAAGTCCTTTGTTATGCACAGCTGCCATTAATTTACGCGGGGACAAAAAAAGAGGCAGATTTTTTTGCTGCAAATTAATGTGCCATAGATCTGAACAAGCCTTAACTTTGTCTAAACATGTATATTCCTGATCATTGCAATGACTGTGTAGTTCACACTATACGTATTATGTGGTACACATCTTATATTTCGATGCGTGTCATTTGCTTGAAATCAGACTGAGGACAATGGGTTGATACCCACGATGGCACGATCTTGACATTTTAATTCACGTCGCACCCTACGCCCAGCTGATGGGAATTAGGCTTTTCGTCGAGACTTGGCACTCTGCCAATTAATGCTACATGTTTGACATTATACCCCCTTCCTTAAACACTATAAACAGCACAGCCCCTCTCCTCGTCATAGCCGTGTGTTCTTTGCAGTGTAACTGGTCACATGTCATACTGGGTTTTCAGTTTGGTTCTACTGAGCTCCGGGTGACCTAGCTAATTTCCTTTTTCACTTCTTGCGCTAGTATGTGTTAAAGAACCCACCGTCGCTCCCTGCTCAGGAAAATGGGCTGCAGAGTGCAGATTGACAACTAACAACTTCACAATTTGATCTGTATTCTCAACACCCTGCGGCTACTCCCCCCCCCCCCCTCCTCCTCCTCTGTAATGCATGAGATCACGTCTTAAGTTTTTCAAGTCCTACTGTATGTAAATTAGGATTTTAGTACCGGTAAGTGTTTATTGAGCACTGAGCTCCTATATATTACCTTACCAATTTCTGCTGTGCTGTTGTCTTCAATATAGCAACTTCTTGCTCTTGAAATCTAATTTTAAACCTGCTTTATTTGACGTACAGCCCAGTCCCCCTCCCCCTCCCTTATCCAATCTCATGTTTAATATACCGGTAGGCTTTTATACTTCCTCTTATAGGTTTCACTATGCATACATGTAAGTTACCTTCTGCAGTGTTTCAAGACATGCATGAGTTGGGATCGGGTCAAATCCTAACAACTTTAAAATTTGCTCTGTATTATAACCCCTGAAAACCCTCCCACCCCCCCCCCTCCCCTCCTTTGTAGATAGTCTTTTATACTTCCCCTAGCGTTCACTAAGTGCACGTTGACTTCTACAGTGTTTCAGGTCATGCATCAAACAGGAATGTGTTGATGAGATCCTCTTTGACCTCACTCGTTTCCTTCTGTCCTTTAATCTTGTCCTCAGTGCATCCCTCGCTCCCCACTCTTGGGATCACAATGTTACCCCCCCCCCCTCCTTTTGTTTAAACTCCTTACTCTCTCCCCCCCCCCCCCCCCCCCATATAGGATTGTATCCTTCCTTCCCCTAGAAGGATTGGCTATGCACAAGTTGAGTTCTACTGCATTTCAGGTCATGCTGTCAAATAGGGGTAATAGCGTAGTGTTGCTGAGCTACGTTTCTGACCTTCCCAATTTCCCTTTCCTTCCTTGTGCTGCGCTTCTTAAAGTGTACCAATCACTTAAGAAAATAATTTGTTTACAACCTACATGTACAGTACATGTAAAACCTACATCTACATAAAATTTAACCGAACAAACTTCATCCAGGATTCTATGGGTCAATGGATTAGGAGTACCTATTCAAGTAAATAGATAATAACATAAAACAGCGCACACAGGACCCAAGTCCCAAGTTAGACTTGGATTCCCTCTTTTATGTTCCTATTCAACCCGTTTGACAGAAACTAAATTTTCATGCAACCCGTTATATAGCCGAAGGTTTTCTAGGAATAAAACTATCCCTTACTCACATGGTGAATGACCAACAGATATATCAGGAAGTGTGGTATTTGAGGTCAGTAAAGCGACATTACCATGTACAGCTGTATAGTATTTGTAGATTTTGGATCACTGATGCCATACCAACTGCTGAAACATCGCTCCCAAAATGGAAGCTTCAGGCCACTTTAGCCATGTGGATTCACTGAGCTAACTTTCTGGACTTTTGATTTCTGACTGGCCAGAACATTAACATTTTAAACCTTAACCTACTTGAGGAAACGCTATTAGAGGTGCATGGCATCGACAATGTTTCTTTTTACTCATTATCACAAGAAAATATTGCAAACTTTATTCATAAAATACCCCCCCCCCCCCAAAAGAGTAAATCGTACTGTCGTATTTACTTCTAAAAATCATACGAAATACGATTAAATCGTACTGGTTGGCAGCTCTGAGCTAGGCTATGTTTGAACTTTAAACATTTGCCTACAGCACACCGGAGCGAGAGAGAGAGACAGAGAGGCTAAGAGAGAGCAGGCATATATGCAGGCAGGAAGGATCCATCACTCAGCTCCTAGCGGGGCTGCGTCTAGCTGATAAGGGGGATCAACCATAACTCGTCATCTATTCATGCACACTTCTTGTCGTCATTCCATTCAACCACACCGCTATCACTGTAATTTTTTTCGCTCGCCAAGTGATATTGAAATAGATTAGGAGACAAAGGAGAGGAGTTCGCATGACTTCTGTGTAGATTTATTTCTATATTAATCATCATGCAACCGCTGTGCCATCCTGGCATGTCCGCTCACAGAGTGTAACATGTTCTGCTGCAGTGGAACCTATGGCAATGTCTTTCTTGTACCCCCACATGCCGTTTCTGAGTCAATATGTAGACACTGTAATTTATTGCCACTGTGTGATTGACAATATTTGAAGATGATTGAGGATTGCTTTATCTGACTGCTACGAAAGCATGTATATGCTTGTATTAAAGTAGGCAACCAGGGGACTGACTTCTTTAAGTCCTCTTCGAGGGACTTGGTAATGACGATTAAACCCTTACCAAAGGGCATTGGCGCATTGACTTGGTTTTGAATCCATACCCTCCCGGTTACAAGACCACTGCTCTATCACTGAACCATTGCGCCTCCGCTGTTGTTTGCCAATCAACGCAACTAAACACCCACCAATGATAGTTGATGATTAAACTATTTCCATACAACCTTTACAAGCTACAGTAGTATCAGTTCAGCTTGTATTATATTCAACTGAATAATGTTAGCTATTTTTTCAGTCGTCTAACTGAGAAAGGCATATTTTTGCCAATACACTGATAACCTATAGTTCTTTGACAACTATATTTAAATTGAAGCTTTCCCAAATGACAAAGACATCTTTACAGCACCTTAATGCTATAATATTCCTAGACATATTGAGCCACTGCATTTCTGGTAGCTCGCACTGACCCTCTAAATCCTCTGGATTTGCATAATTGGTATAATTGGAGCTTGTTAAAGGGAAAGTCCACCCCCAAAATAAGTTTGTTTCGATAGAGGCAGAATAATAAGAAAATCAGGTGAGTGAAAGTTTGAGCAAATTCTGAATGAAAATAAGAAAGTTATGAATTATTGAAGTTGTGATCAATCAAATACAAATTGGCAACTCTGTGACTTATTATACGAGCTCTCCTTCATTTGCTTTGTGCATAATATTCCATAAAATCATGTTTTCTTCGTTATTGATGACGGAATATATATTTGTTCCTTGCAGGGGGAGTATAGAAACATATTTGCAATTATTATATTTAGGGTGCATGTATGGTTGAAATTTTTCATGAGGGAAAATGAAAATTTTAGATTTTTTTAGTACTGAGCAAATGGAAGTTGAGCTCGCATGATACGTCATAGAGTTGCCAATTTGTGTTTGATTGATCACAACTTTAAAAATCCTAACTTCCTTATTTTTAATCGGAATTTGCTCAAACTTTCACTGACTTGTTTCTCTCATTTTTCTACTCCTATTAAAACTAACTTAATTTCAGGGTGGACTTCCCCTTTAAGATCTCTGATATCATTCTAGATGGTGCAGATGATCACTTGTACATGTACCTTCTGTCAGTGCATTAGCCCATTGGGCATACCGATAATGTAATTTTCTCATAATTATCATGCATTTCCAAATGGGTTTCATTCAGAGTCATCGGGAGCTTGGTATCCATTTCCAATGACCTAAACCTGAAAGTTTTCTAGCCAACAAAGACAAATAGAAAGGGCATCCTCTACGCTACCATATCCTGACAGATTGAGCAACTCAAGTTCGCTAGGTTCCTCAGACTTTCTATAGTCCTGATGCTGTTGTCAAGTATGTTGGTAACCAGCAATGTAGCTCTGTCAGACCTCCAACCATTGATTATTATATCCTGCACTGTTACATATTCAGTCAAACCTACTTTAATGACCACCTGTCTACAAAGACCACCTACCTATAAAGACCACTTTTCTTGTCTCCCTTGGGTGGTCTTTATAGACAGGTTTCACTGTAGTACACTACAAAAGGGTTTCATCCTAATTGTCTCTGTTTTAGTGCCCAACAGATCAATGCTGAGGCTTTCCAAACTAAGAAAAAAGAAGAATTCACTAAACCATCAGACCTCGATACTGTTCCCAGGCCAGATTCAGCCACTCCAGTTCTGGTAGTTCTCTCAGACTCTGTTACATAAAATAGTACACTACAAAAGGGTTTCATCCTAATTGTCTCTGTTTTAGTGCCCAACAAATCAATGCTGAGGCTTTCCAAACTAAGAAAAAAGAAGGGTTCACTAAACCATCAGACCTCGATACTGTTCCCAGGCCAGATTCAGCCACTCCAGTTCTGGTCGTTCTCTCAGACTCTGTTACATAAAATAGTACACTACAAAAGGGTTTCATCCTAATTGTCTCAGTTTTAGTTTTAGTGCCAACAAGTTAAAATTGAAGCTTTCCAAACAAAGAAAAATAGAAGGGTTCACCATTAAAACCATCATACCTTAATACTGTTCCCAGGACAGATTCAGCCACTTCAGTTCTGGTAGTTCTCTCAGACCCTCTATCATTGATCATTATCCTGCATCGCTACATATAGTACACTACAAAAGGGTTACATCCTAATTGCCTCTCTTTTAATTAAAGATTTCCAAGCAAAGAGAAAGAGAAAGAGGATTCACTAGCCTATCATACCTTGATACTATTCCCCGACAGATTCAGCCACTCCAGTTCCGGTAGTTCTCTCAGACCCTCTATGGTCTGGATGCTGTTGTTGGGCAGGTTGAGGACACGGATGGTCGGCAGTCTTGAGATACCGTTCATCCGCACCAACCGGTTGTGTCCGATGGACAGCTGCGAAGGATGACAAGGAACAAGATGAGAAAAGAGAAGCTGAGACATGCATCATCTTTTATAATGTGTAATAATTGAGTTGAGTCGAGGTTTTTATTATCCAAACGTTCAAATACAGTAATATAACAATAGCATAAAATGCTAATCATGTCTGGTACCTTTAAAGTACAGTGTCTTAACATTTAACAATTTGTATATATGTATACTTGATTGAAGCCAGTGTTATTCATGTATTTTACGTATCAGACTCAACAGTTTCTTAGACGGTGTGTACTTTATTTCTACCAAATGTTGTTATCTATCTGTTTGTATTTTTATTTGTATTTGTAATCCGACCTCATGTTTTGGTTGCAATAAAGAAATAATAATAGTTATCCATAACTCTATGTTGAAAAGCATTAATAATATAAAATAATTATGTAGTTCCTAATTAAATTATTGGTTAAGAGCAGACGTGTGACCACACATTTATTTTTTAAACATGCAGCTGGTCATTTAAAGTGTCAAATAACAGTCAATAGCATTTTCTTATGACTGGCAGTTTATCGTCTAGATCTAAAATTGTCAGTCAAGTCCAGGGCACTATCTTATAAACAGTTGCAATCAATCAGAACTATGTACTTAAGAGATAGCAGACTGCAAACTTCCAATTGATAAAGAGGACTTGCGATTGTTTTGGATTAATCACAACTCTTTATAAGACAGGACTCAGATCTATAGAATTTGAAAGTCTAGAATTTGGGATGAGATACATCAAGTGACAAGGATTCTCGTGACCAATTTGTATCAAGAACACACATCTTATATATTTGGGCATCAGTATAATTATCCACACTATGTACCTTTGAAACAATCCAAAGCCCTTCAGCTACTGCATCAGGTGTTGAGTTGTTCCAAAGGTATTTCATGCAGAGATAACACTTGCTAACATCCTAAACAATGTACTATACAGTGCGTCCAAGAAAAAACGAAACCGAGAACTATCGATATTTTATCATAACTTAATCACAATTATGATTAATAAATGACACACATTTGGAAAGCTTAGATCCTCTTCTTTCATTTGATGCAACTCATATGATGCATATTTTACGCATGAGTAATTAAAAGTAATTTGAAGAGAGGAAACCAAAAAGTAATTTGGGGGCGGTATCTGAATTTCATGGAGAAAATCACATTTCTAAAAAGTTCAATTTCTGCCCTTTCATATGACACCTCAATCAGGAAAAATGAGCCAGTAATAACAAAGTTCTCTTTGTTTAAAGTAATGCTTGCATTTCCAAAATGTGATCAAACAAGTTCGCTTTCACTGGCTGCCTGCCGTAGTAACAAACAGAGTTGACAAAAGACTTAACCCCGTTTTGTTGACGATCAGCCATGCATCAGGTCTTCAGGCCAAATTACTTTTTGGTTTTCTCTCTTCAAATTGTTTTTAATCACTCATGCGTGAGATATGAATCGTATGAGTTGCATAAAATGAAAGAGGAGGATCTAAGCTTTCCAAATATGTGTCATTTATTAATTATAATTGTGATTAAGTTATGATATTAAAACATTGATAGTTCTCGGTTTCGTGTTTTCTGGGACGCACTGTATATGCGTAATATGTACCTGTTGAAGGTTCTTGAACTCCTGTAGATTGTCAATGCGTGATAGTCCATTATGGTCCAGTATGAGGGTTGTACATGTTGCATGGGTCTCCGAGGTCGGCAGGGACTCTAGCTTCTTCAGCCCCCTCCCAGCAAGGTCAACAATCACCATGTTTTCTGTCAAGAAAATAGAAAAATAAATATGTGTAAAAATTAGTCATAATTGTATAACTTTGAGGTGGTTCCAATAAGGTTATCTTTACGCCAAATTTCTCCCTATTTGGGTCCACAGTCATCATTTTGCTGTTAAGAAGAAGATAACAGATTCACACGATTTGTCGATCTTTGGGAGGGGGGGTAATAGTTCACATGGAATGAGTCTCTGCAATTCGTCCTTGTTTTCACGAAGTGACGGTAGTGAGGAAAATCGTAACGCAAAGTGAATGCAATTTTTTTTCACTACCGTCACTTCGTGAAAACAGCGACGAATTGTCTCCCTACCTAATGTACGTTCTACGATGTAATCTAAAGTTACCTGTACAACATCATGGGCAAGAATACAACTTCAGCAATTAAGTTGCCAACAACACAAAAGAAAAACTTTATCACAAATTGGATTACCAGGAAAAGTGAGTGCTTTAACAAAATAACATAGGACAGGATTAAACAGCACTCAATTATTAAATGTACATTGTATGATGCCTCCTATAAAACTACATGTACCTATCAGACTGTGGTCAAGCTACCTGACCGATGGTCACCGACTGATGGAAGGCAAGAGTCAGAGCAACGGTCATTGACCTACAATGTACATGAGGCATCTGGCAATGTTAATATCTCGGTAAGATTGACCAGAATCACAGCTGATCGTTAAGGAGGCTCTATCTGACACCTAAGGGGTTCCTGAATCTGTCACACATCATCTTTCACAAAATGAAAGCCTTGGGCTACGAGGGCAAATAATAAACTTGATCGTACAGGTACAATTAAAGGTAAAGACCAGTTATGGTCATGCGATTGCATTGTGAAAGAAACGTTGTGGAATCGATCAGAAAAGGTTGATCATCTAGCATCTAGCATCTGCAAGGTTCTGGAATCATCAAAATGATAAGAAATGTGGCCCATTCTTCGTAAAGTTACAAGCACTATACACAGAAAGATGTATATGGGACTACCCTATATCTCTCACAGACCATGAGAGAAACAAATTTACCAAATATATGATTTAGTAGGCGGTTTCCCAGCAAAATTTTTAACATCACGTATTAGTCAAAACATATTCTTTCACATGATTGGTAATGAGAGCTTCCATTTCATTTTTTGAAATTGGGGCGTTTCCAATACTGGTCTTTACCTTTAAGGATGTACAACACATGCTCCTTCACCAACTGGGGGGTGTTTCACAAAAATCCTAAGTTGAACTTATCTCCAAGTTGGACTTAACAATTATGGAAAGCCGTTAGCATCTTTGAAAACATTTTGTAAAAGTTGTTTTTAAAGGCCTTAAATGTGATTCAAAGCATTCATGTTTTCTATTACCATGGGAGATTTTAAGTTCTTGATGCGGAATTTATGAAATTCTAAAATACTTGAATTTTTGCTTTTGAATATATTTTATTTTAAGGCTACAATGGCTCTCCATAATTTTAAGTCCAACTTAGAGTTAAGTTCGACTTAGTATCTTTGTGAAACACCCCCCTGTTCTACATCAATTTCCGAAACTTACTGACATTCAACACTGGACTGTGGACCCAACACAACACCTACATGTAACCCTTACTCTAACACAGTCGAAAACCCGGTTTTATACAAAAGAACCCTGATGAAATAATGCCCAGAGCAATTGTAGCATGAGAAAATGTTGGATCACAATTCTACAATTAAATGTAGTACCTAGAAGGGAGAAATCTCTTGAATCCGAGAGACTAGTAATAGAAGCCATGATAACGATTAAAGAATAGTACTGGTGTGTCAAAAGGGTAATATGTCTTGAGCACTTTACAAGAATCTTCTACTTCTCTACAGTATACAGGGCCTCAACAATAACAGAGGCACAGTACATACACTGTACATGTACAGTAGGCCTCCAAATTATAATTTGGAACCCTAAAAGCTCCAAACTTTTTAATAGGGGGGGGGGGGGGCAGGGCCTATGCATACAGGACCTACATGTATACAATGTTGATCAGGATCCCTGCTAAACTGGTTAGTCGAACCCTGATGTATGATTAGATGCTGCCTTAAAAGGAACACATATCGTCCTTGTTTTCACGAAGTGACGGTAGTGAGGAAAATCGTCACGCAAAGTGAATGCAATTTTTTTCACTACCGTCACTTCGTGAAAACAGCGACGATATTGCATACTAAAACCTAACCAACGTCAATGTATATAACTGTAAACAAAATTAGCACTATGGCCATCCCTCTTAGTCTTTGACAAGTATGATGAAGGAAAAAAAAGAGAAACTTTACGTCTCCTGTGGCCGAAATGGACCCTCTCCACAGACGCAAACTGCATCATCCTGAGGCACTTCCAAAGAGCTGACGGTCAAGCCAAGAGACGGTCAAGCCAAGAGAACTGATGAGAACTGTCAACAACTACTGAACTCTATATTCTGCTATTAAAGGCATGACTGGAACAAGGTTGTAGGTTGTAGTTTCTAGCGTCAATAACTGAAGTGTCTTTAATGGAGAACGTCCATTGAGTCTAGACGGTTGATACTGACAGTGACATCCTCGATTTCAGAGTTTCAGGTATAGAAAGGTCATTGACTTGGTTTGCATTTACCAGAGTGCATTGTTCAACAATTCAATAAAAGTTGTCTGCTTATTTTTGAAGCAAAGTTCTAATAGTCTAGACAGGTTGACTTTTAGACCTTCCAGAAATTCTGGTGTTAAAATAAAAGAAGCACCACTGTTTTCATGCAGAGCATAAGAACCAGAGTGCACACTTAAACACAACTGGATAATCTTGAATGTTACTTGTAGGCTGCTTGAGTCCTTGCTGGGACATTATTACTGTTGGGTAGAGGGCGACACTTTCCTACTCCGTTTGCACGAACCAAAGACAAGAAAAGTACCAGCCTGTATCAATCCTTGCTCATGACATCATCAATCAAAGAGTTTCAGGTTTGGCAACGACAAACTCTATACACGTATCAAGGGCACAAAAAGAAACCCAAGTGCATATTCGGACAACCAATAGGAATCTCTCTACCGGTATAGACTGTAAGAGGGTGCTTATACATGTAGGTCCTTGTTTGCAGCATCCTCAATTTCCAGAGTTCTTACTCAATCAATTACAGTGTCTCTAAACAATAGTCACTGACTGCCGAGGTCCTTGTTCCGATCGAGACATCATAGGTTTCAGAGTTTCAATGATCAAGTGTGGCACTGTCCTCTTCAATTTGAACATACTGTACATGTATCGAGGGCATAGCGTGTAAGGTGTGCGACTTTTTGTAGGTCCTTGTTCGCAACATCATAACTTTCCGACTCTCAGGTATCGAGTGTGGCAACGACCCACTCCGTTTGCACGAAGCATGACAGATTCTCCTTCACAGATCATCACCTGCTCAACACAAGCAGGAACACCGATAGCCATCACCCGTGAACGTTGAACCTCCACGGACCAACGTCACATCGGCATCTTGGAAACGGGTTTCATATCCCCAAAGTGGCATTACCCGACATCGGTCGCTATCTTCGGCCCATGTCTCCGCATGGCATGGAGGGAGCTTCCTGCACTGAAGATAGCGATCGATGCTGAGATGATAAACATCTTAATCCCGACACAGGTAGCAATGGATTGCCCCTTGTGGGATACAGATCCTGGCCTGTAGCCACAAACGGCTTTAAAGGGTATAGAAATCAACGGCGCATACCGCAGTTGAACCAAGGTGTTCCAAACTTATGAAACCATCGAGTGGAACATAGCGTTTAATCCAAGTTTGCCATCCTGTCTTGCTCCTATTTTTGTCATCTTCGTTGTCGTCTATAACTGCAACTAGCGTGCGGCTAATAATCTTTTCAAACATCTTCTTCAAGCAGTTCTTGGGACGTCTTAGTACCGGCTTGGGACACGTCACCTGATGTCACCTGATGTCATATGTTAGAAACCATATACAAGTCCTGCGTTGGCTGTATAGGTACTGCATAATTATGCTCAACAAAAAACACTTGATATTTTTGATCTCTGATAACTCAAGTGTTTCTTTCAATTCGCTTCAGATTTTACACAGTATATAGAGCTTTTTTTCTGGAGAAATATGGCCAATAAACAAATTTGAAACTTGATGATGAAAAATCATTGACTTGGCACACAGCAAAAGACATTCTCATATGTATGTCCAATGATTGAACTTTGATTTCTGTATCGTTTTTCTTAATTCCATAACCCTGTTTAACAAGCTAGGTCAAAGTTCACGATGAATCACCCTCACAGGGACATGCACCTGGGCTAGCTAGAGGGGGAGAGGGAAATTTGACAGGAGGGGGGTAAATTGGGCACGTCCTGCAGGGAGCAGGGTGCTAAATACAGTATGATGAGATTCAAATACATGTAGCAGAAGCATTAATGGCCCTTTGGATGAATTATCATATCATAATGATAGAATTGATTACCGGTACATGAATTTAGAGGATTATTGCTGCTATATTCGATTGTGAAAGTGATGGATGAATGTGATTACACTGTACATGTGTATGGGTGTATAGAAATCAAGGATACCATGGAATTGGAAACACCCCCCTCTCAAAAAAATTAAATGGAACAATTATCCACGATCCCCTTTAGTTTTACCCTAACAAAGTCCATGTACATGTAGAGAGCTACATATAGGATCCATACAGACTTGTTTTCGTTGTACGACACATGCTCCTGCATGATTCTCTCTGCAGTCTCTTTCGAACACTAACCTAATTCCTATAATCAATCCTGGAGAGCCAACCCTGTACCTAACCCTAAAGCTAAGTATATATTTTTGACCAAACAAGAGCCAAAGACAAATTTTGATGGGGATCTAATAATACTTTTAAAGGTAAAGATCAGTTTTGGAAACACCCCCCTCTCAGAAAAAAAGAAATGGAAACTCTTATTACCAATCATGTGAAAGAATATGTTTTGACTAATACGTGATCATACAAATTTTGCTGAGAAACCCCCTACTAATTGATATATTTGGTAAATTATTATATCTATTTGGACCTAGCTGATAGATATAATGAACGTGTGCGTAGTCCCATATACAGCATCTTTCTGTGTACAGTGCTTGTAACTTCACCAAGACTGGGCCAAATTCCTTATCATTTTGATGATTCCAGAACCTTGCAGTACAAACCAATACTTACATGTATATGCTAGATGATCAACCTTTTCTGATCGATTCCACAACGTTTCTTTCACAATGCAATCGTTTAACCATAACTGGCCTTTATCTTTAATGCAAATTAAAGCAACGTATAGAAACCCTGAGTAGTCTATAAAATGAAACTTAAACTGAAAACCAAAGGTCACAGAATACATTGTAATTTTAATTAAATTTTGGCAACATTCAACATTTATAACATGCTTGTAAATTACACTCATTCCCCCTATAGATGCATAGAGACAGCGACCCTAAGTAAATCCTGCGGTGAGCTTGCCGACATGGGGGTTTATCTTAACACTAGAAACACATACAACCCAGCATACACCACAACTGAGCTACAGTGTAAACACTACGACAGGCAGCCACCCCACCCTATACAGGAAGCATTTAATCTCTCTTTAATACCCCTATCCTTGTCAAAGTGGGCGTCGCCCCCACCCCTGTATGGACAACCAAAAATATTCGCGTGGAATGCTTCCTGCCCCGTAATTAATAGACTCCAGTCGTGTCAGCCCTTGTACATTTCACTCATTCCTGCCCTGGTAAATTGCAGTGATATTTGCTGTGGTGCTTTTCAGGGGCAATACTGATGGATGATGGAATTATTAATGACATGGAGGAAGGATGGAAGCAATATATATCACAGTTTATTACTTCAAGGGCCCCCACATCTACCGAGAAAGTTTTAAAGTTCAACCATTTCATAAATTCAATCCACTCACAATTATAATGATCATTGCAAATTTTGCAACTTAATGGATGTCTTCCTTACTTTATACCAGGTGCTTGTTTATCCAATTTGGTTGCAGGAGATCAAACCTGACAGCATGTTTCTTTATTGATTTCCAATTTAATCAGCATTTAGGCCACTTTCACCACACAACATACGAAAAGTAGAAGCTCAATGATTAAGAAGATCTACATGTATATAAAGATTTTTTTAATTTTTTTTTTAAAGCTGTATTTTCTTATAACAAAAATATAAACGTTGGTCCTTATCATTTACACATCAATTCCATGTACAGTGTATAATCTACTAGACTAGTATCTGCATGGCTCTTTCAATATCACATCCCGCTAACTAACATCTCTATGGCACTGCGTAACAAAACATATGTGATTTTGCCTTTTATCACAATGCTCCATCTCAAAATAGTTCCCCTACTACCAGTCAGCTGATCACTATAATTTCCACTCATTTCTGATTGTGAATTCAAGTGTCGAAGTTTGAAATAGCATTATCTACGATTGTACATGTGAATAAATTGCTCTTAAAAAATAACAATTTCAGCAAGTCCTTGCATAGGGATGGTACTAGTTTGGCACGTCCGGCAATGGATACCTGTAATTTGATACACTTAAATTATAACCTTTCTTGCTTCCAAATCTAACACTATTCTATGTCCAAGCAGGTGGAAATAACATCTAATTTTTAATTAACCCATACTTACAAATGTACATGTATATAAAGAGTAAAACCTGTATACTGTGCTCGACACTAAGTCTAAGTCTGGACCCCCCCCCCCCCCCCCCAAAAAAAGGCTTACTCAAGGGAGGTAAAAAAAAATTGGTCTTATAAAGCAAGTGGTCTTTATGAACAGATTCCTTTATTACAGGTTTCAATGAGAATTGATTTTGGAGGGAAACAAATAATGTAGACACGTGGTCTTTCTATACAGGAGGTCACTTAAAGAAGGTTTAAATACCAGTACATCATTACAACATATGGCAAATTTGCTACATCATAATTTGCAAATCATGCCTTACGTTTGAACCTGTATAAACTCGATCAAAACTGGATGTTGTTTTTATGAGGTAGCGCTACTTTTGCAGAAGCCCTCAAGAAATGACCCCCCCCCCCCCCCCCCCCCCCCCTCCTGAAGAAAAGAAGAATGAATGAATGGTTCTAGATAAAACAGTCTGTCAATTACAGGCAACAATTAAAACTTCCATGTCTAGACAATCAATGGGGCGCGATTCAGTTTCTCTGAGACTGGAACGAACACAAAATGACTCATTCCAATTTAGGCAATGAAATGTAATCTTTCCTTAGGTACTGTGCAATGTTTTAGGGTCAAATAGAAAGCAGTTAAATTTGGCACCTTAGTATAAACATCATAAAACTGCTGTACGAAACATATTTCAAGATTTAAGTCAGAGTATTGAGTTTATCAAAGTAAACATCTGCCCCTCCTATAATTCTTCAATTACGGTTTCTCTTAAAAATGCAGTTCTATCGCGATTAAAAAATCAAGATACGATATCAAAAATAAGATTAAACGTACATTTACAAAATGTACACTTACAAAATGTAACTTTCTTGTTCGTTACAATTTGCAAATACCATTGATTCATATGGTCTTTTAGCCAGTGACTATCATGCTTGAAGTATTTTAACAGACCCTTTTTTTTAAGTCATAAAATTGTCTGTTCTAGAGCCAGAAGGGCCTGAACTCTGCGTTTAAAGGCCCACTGCACTACTTGTAGCTACTTGCGCCCTCTATACAACAAACGATGCCTAATCGGTGACCATTGGTCCCCCATGATCCTCTTTTTCTTATGTTAACTGAGAGCCGAGTTGATGAGATAACCACCTGTTCAGTGACCTTGCAGGGTGGTCTAATCCCTCCTGTAAACTATGGCAGATAAGCTTTAAAGCATACATGTTTACGCCCTTCTGGCCCTAAACAGACGAAATATGAGTATGTTTCTGTAAATAAACTACATTTGTTACCGATTCTCCACACCCTGCCTTCTCACAAAACCTGTATACACCCCCAACTGACAAGCCATGTTTAGGAAATGTCAAATTTAAGATGCATTACGCACAAGACACGATAAGACAGTCAGTGTCACCGTCTCGGGCACATCTGGTAGCTAGAGCCCCCATCCCGTTCAAATGCGTTTCCTTCGTTCTCTAATGCACCATGTGTGTTGTGTTTTATTAAGGGGGTGATCTTCCCTTTTTTTCGTGGGATTTCGGGAAGAAAAGGGGGAAAACGGTGGAAGTTTGAGAAAAATCTGCAGCTAAGTCCCGGTTTCCTGCTCGTAATCTGCCCCAGGAAATAAGGAACGAGGTGGGGATGCTACTCACCATGACACTTGGGCCATGTTCACATCGAGTGTGAATCTATGTGCGTTCATTGTATGTGGTCTTGCAGTGTGTCCATTATTATCATTACCAGGGCTCCAAACTAACGTTTTTTTGAAGGGTATCTAGATTACGGTAAACTTTTTAGAGTCTTTATGTATGTATGAGCCCTATGTGTAAAATTTAAAAGTTAGGGGGTCTAGAGTCCAGATTTTGGGCGCCCATGTGCCCCGGGCGCCTGTTAGTGTTGAACCGTGTTATTATACTGTGAAACCTTTATATAAAGATCTTGGGCATGTTCGCATCTATGTGGGAATCATTGTACATTCATTGTGTGAACAGGCTTATTGTGTCTCCATCATTATTATACATTAAGATATAAAGACCTTTACACATGAATAATTCTTTTGTATGAATCTTTGAACGTTCATTTCAAAAAGGCCTATTATAAATATAAATTGTGTTCACTATTATTATCTATGTAGTGAAACCGTTATATAAAGACAATAAGCATGTTCACATCGTCTTGATGTACAATGAAACCTGTATACAAAGACTCCTCGAAGGAGACAAAATGTGAATGTTACATGTACAAGCAGGTGATCTTTACTAGACGTTATTATAGTACACTGTTGCAGGGAAACAAAACATCATGTGATCTCTATACACATGCCAGGAAACCAGCAACAATCGTAAACGCAGTTGAGTTTCATGACAATATCATGCTGAAGAATTTTGAAAGTACTTGTAAATTTCGTCAGTGTGAAATATTTGCAATTTACCCAAGCTTATTGCCACAAAAACAGTCATCACAAACAATTAGTGAAAATTTCTGATTTTACAGAGATAACCTACATTGTAAAGGTTCATAAAGGAATGAATTGAATCAGTAAAATAATTTTATATCAACATTGTTAAAACAATGCATTATCTGTTGAAGCCTTGCAACGATATTAATAAATTAATAATTGTTTCATTGCCATTGGCCACAAGATGAAAACTGCCAAGAAATCATTGTTCCTAATCTAATTCATGTGCGGCACAGATTCTATTGTTCTGTCAATCTCTAAACGAATCATTATTGAATTTGCAGTGTTATTTATACTTTAAGAAGGGCACACTAATACCAATATCATTATGAGTAAACTATTCTGACGGTTTTGAGATAAAAGAGCTTGAATGATTCATGCCAACAACTTGGGTACGTCTATGACCCCAAAGAAATTCCCCACATTCACTGTATGCTACTTGCCTAAGAGATCAGTTCTGTTTTAAAAAACTAATCAATTTTTGATAGAAAAGAAGGTGAAGGCTATTTCATTGAAATCGAATAAACCTACAGTGTGTACCCGTAGTTAAAAGAGGATACCACAAGCCAACTCACAAAAGCATGAACTCTTAATAAAGTAGTGTTTAATGCCCTACAGACTGCAATATTTATAATGTTGGCTACACTCCAAGTTCTCCAACTGAAGTCCTACCTTTTTTGTTACAAATATATCTCTTCTTTAATTTAATTTGTTTCAAGCTATATTTATTGCAAAACGGCTCTCTTACCGGTGTATCATCTGTATTATCTAAGCCCCCCCCCCCCACACCCCTCCCCCCTCCCCCCTCCTGACATAATATCTTTCCATTTTGAATAGATTTCTTATCAATCAAGTTATATACTGTACATGTGCCTTTAATACAAAGAGTTAATTGCAAGCTTGCGATTGATTTGGATCAATCACGTCTCTTTGTAAGACGGGGCCCAGGAAAAACAATTATTTTTCATACATCGTTTGAAGTAGGGCTTGACACAAACAGGTGCCCAGAACACATGGTACATACCCCTACATTTTAAGAATTTTAATAAAGGGCTCATGCATAAAGGCACTATAACTGCTGATCTGGACCTCCATTTTTTTAAAAAGGGTAGCATAGAGCCCTTATTCTGAAGTAAAATTTCTTGAATGAACTAGAATTTAAGCCTTTACATTTTCCCAGTAAAAACTTTGAAATCAATAATATCACAACCGAATTACATTATAGTGTATGTTTAGAAAATCACATCTTATATATTTCCCTTGGGGAAATTTGACAAATAATGCCTCTCGAGAAAAAGACTCTGAATAGAGAGATATTATCATTTCAAACATAAGAGCTTCATTTCCTATTGATGATCCCTAAATAAAGATCAAAATGTCAGAAAGTCTTGATTTGGAGTCTTTTTCTTTGTACTTATTTTTATTTTAAAAAAGATCAAAGCCAAACCTTCATTATCTCCTTTCTCTTCACTTTCCGACCAACGGACAGAATCCGAGTTCATTCCACTGGAAGCTGCTGAATCCATACTTCCCGAGCTACAATCCATTATACTTCACAGATAAACGAAAGAGTCATGACGTTCCCAACAGAAAGTTTTCCTTTTAAACCCCAAAGGAAGGCTAATCACTGAATATTATTAAGAAAAGTTGAGCAAAATCAAGGAAAATCAATGAAGACGAGCAGATCGCACGAGTATTATAGTCCGAGTAACATAAAAAGTTTCCAAAGCACAAGCGGTTGAGAATAACTTTCAACGATGTGAATAACCAACAGATGATGATTCTCTGTTTACACTGTGCCGAGTCGTCCTACTGCGATAGGAAAAAAACGAAAGCCCCACGTAAGAACAAACACTGTAGAAGTCAAACTGATCGTATCGGCAGCCAAACGCTAAGCTCGCTCGACCTCCGTGTGCCTACCCAGCATGCACTTCACTTGCGTGTCCTGTGATTGAAGAAGAGGCAGAAGGGAAATCAGACATTACGCGCAGCGATGTAGTCTAGCGCCTTGAAGCACTGCTCCCAGTAGCTGCATAGTCTTTCAAATCAGACCCTATAACAGGGTTTTTTAAAAGCTCAGAGGAATTTGACAACTAGATACACAGCAGAAATGGCAACATACAATGAGACCCAGAGTTCATTAATTTATTTTTCACTCTTTTTTGTAGCATCAGTACAATCACAGCACTCTTTTTTTTACAATGAAATCCTTATGTATGAAAATTACAATGCATAGTCAACAGCATATCATTGTTATGTCTGTACTTCATTTCTTAAATTTTTATAGAACAGGGTTGAAGAAAAGAAAGAAGATGACAACAATTTTAGTACATAAAAAGTGAAAGATCCCTAGGTGCTGTTACATGTAGGTAAGAAATAGTTAAAACACTTCACTTTTCCCCTAAAGTGAGACAATTAATTTACATACTGGACAT
Source organism: Strongylocentrotus purpuratus (assembly GCF_000002235.5). NCBI lineage: Eukaryota > Metazoa > Echinodermata > Echinoidea > Camarodonta > Strongylocentrotidae > Strongylocentrotus > Strongylocentrotus purpuratus. Next base: position 29,451,622 of record NW_022145607.1, read on the forward strand.
GTTAACAGGTATGAGTTTTGAGTCACTACCTCATACATGTACAGCAGTTATGTTATAAGTTATCAAACAGCACTATTTGTGTATATTTCACACAATATGTTGTCAATTTTTCTTTAAACATGTTTGCAAGCCCAAGAGGTAAGAACGTTGAATTGTATCATCGTAATTCATATCGACAGAGGAGCACTACAAATAGTACAATGTTACCGGAAATCCCAATAAAGACATCAACATTTCTAGTAAAAGCTCAACAGTGTACATTCTGCAAAGTTCTATGCTTACAAGGTCTTTGAAGACAGACTAGCTAGACCTTAGGAAGTTCTTACTCACTGCTACTTCTCCTCTCATAGGAACTGGCAAATTTTGATGAATCTTTGGCAAGGATTACTTTTCATTTCCCCCAATTTAATTACCCTTCTTGGGTACACACGTACACGTGAACACCAGTACTTGGCTATTGTATGAACCTGGAAGGGTGGGTTGTGTACTTGTGAGTCGTTTTAACTTTGCATGCGCAGTGTCTGCACTATGAGACTACATTAGGCTCAATACTTTAGCCGCTACTGACCAAACGACCAGAAACAAGTTTGCAGGCACAAACCTTGGTCAGTCGTAAAAGAGATTCTGCACTATAAGATTACCGTATGCCATGTACTATAAATGTAGCTGCTCCTGACACAACCAGTAGGTAGCTGGGCTAGGCTTCTCTCAAGGCACAATGATTTTTTTGATAAAGTGTCAAATTAGGGTCTGTGCTTGCAGACTAGCCAGAAGCTGACAGATCTAGGCTCTGCTAAAGGCTTTAGAAGTTTAGGAATTGAGGTAAATTGTCAATTAGAGTCTGTGCTTGCAGATTAGATGGTGAGTTGTGTAATAGAGCATCAGAAAAAAATGGTGGAAGCGAATATGAAGGGGAAAGGTAGCCAACAAATGGATACAGGGTATACATGGACTTGATCAACTTCCTTGTGCATTGAATTTTGATACTGCACCAAAGATCCTCAGGTTCATGGCATCCACTTAAATTTGCATGATTTTCTGTTCTTGCTATAGAATAGTTTTCAAAATAATCATGTCTAGATGCTACCACATGTTGTAACAGCAGCAGATTATCAACAGCTCCCTCTTTTGTCTATCTTCAGAACAGTTTTTGGAATTATTCCCCATTCAAAAACATACATCTGCCAATTTATAGCATGAGTAAATCATTTCATTTTTATTCGTTATAAATCGAATACACCTCAATTATATTTCCTATTTTAGTTTATTAACGGTTTAAGGAGCAATGTTGTAAAAGTTGTAGACATTGATATATAAAAGAGGTTAAAGGTCAAGACCAGTTATGGTCATGCGATTGCATTGTGAAAGAAACATTGTGGAATCGATCAGAAAAGGTTGATCATCTAGCATCTAGCATCTGCAAGGTTCTGGAATCATCAAAATGATAAGAAATTTGGCCCATTCTTCGTAAAGTTACAAGCACTATACACAGAAAGATGTATATAGGACTACCCTATATCTCTCACAGACCATGAGAGAAACAAATTTACCAAATATATGAATTAGTAGGCGGTTTCCCGGCAAATTTTTTATCATCATGTATTAGTCAAAACATATTCTTTCACATGATTGGTAATGAGAGCTTCCATTTCATTTTTTGAAATTGGGGCGTTTCCAATACTGGTCTTTACCTTTAAACCCATTTTATTTTATCCTAACGTACCATTTTGTTTAATTTTTAAAAAATTCAGAATACCATCCAAGGCGAGATTTGACTTTTTGCATCATTGAATATACATGTACATGCCTAATATGTCTGCCTATTCACAAACCCCATCAGTTTCAACACAATCCTTTTTTTTAATGAGAGATGACATGTTGAGGCTTGAAACTAAGCTTAGAATAGATCTAGTCTACTCAAACGTGACCATTTTTTTTTTTTTTTTTTTTTTTTTTTTTTTTTGCTGCTGCTTTTATTTTTATTTTTTTTGGGGGTGGTTCTATTTCAAAAGGTAATTGCTTTGTTAAAACTTCACAAACTTTTTACCTTTCTTTGCAGCAGATCCTCTTCACAGACATGATGAAGCAAGCCATAGATAGATGATAGATAATGCTAGCCTTATTGTGAGGACAGGAGTTCACAAATTTAACGCACATCTCTGAAAACTTAGAGATTACAATAAATTAGCCAACATGTTTTTCTAATCTGGTACTGGTAGTGGTACAACCGGTCAAAGATAGCACAAACAACCAAGCCCAGGCAAGGCCCAGACTCAGAGACAAGTGCATATGTGCTTCAGTTTTGGCTGGGTCCTGATGATATTTTCTCCAGTTCTTCCAAATTCATAAACTGTGTTCAGTCATTGACTCATTGTTGTCTATCTTCTTCTTCTTTGTATTTTTATTCTGCCTCCTTCACTCCTCAAGATTCTTGCAGCTAGATGAAAGGGGTATGTCAGTGTATGTGTCACAAAGGACATGAAGTTTTGAGTGTCCTATGAAAGTCTTAAAGACCAAAGCAACAGCCATAACTTTGCATTTCAATGACTGACATTGCATTGTACGCCTCGCAGTGCAGAGCGCCATGCGCGCCAGGCCAGGCGCAGGCCTCGTCTACTCCATGACCGTACATGAGCAACGGACTGCCATGAGCTTTGCCACCGGTATTTCGGCAGAAGACGGGGTCAGCAACCGCTGATGCCCGACGACTCCCTCCCTATATTTGACACAGCAGATTTCCAGTTGCATACACTCAATAAATACACAAAATACCTACATAGACAACCAATTCATGCTAATCAATATACACAGGCTATTTTTCAGCATCTACATTCCATGACCAACACTCATATTATTTAGTTCAAGTCTTTCTTACCCTTTCCTTTCGGCTGAGACGAAGTCGCCATTTTGAAAAGCGCGCTAAAATCGATAGCAATAATAACAAGATATCGCCACAGCCCATGCAGCGCACACACACAATTTTCGAGTACCCCTAAATTGCCTCTTTTTACATAGGAAAATTGTCTCTTTTATTTCAGATAAGTGCCCTCAGAACCCGACCTCAGCACCATAAATAAGTGCCCAATTTCAAATATGAGAGGTGCCCATATTACTTTAATTAAAAAGTGCCATTTTCCTTTGTAATAATAGTGCCCCTTCTCCTTCTTATATTTAAATGGCCCTTTTCATCTCTGATAAGTGCCCCCTTTTATTTTAACAAGTGCCCCTTTTGCTTTCTAACAAGTGCCCTTTTTCCTTCTGATAAATTCCCCTTTTCTTTTTAATAAGAGCCCTTCCCCTTCTCATTTTTGTCCCTTCTCACAATTGCCCCCTTCTCACACCTCTGATTAATGCCTCTATCAGAATCTAATAGGTGTCCCTTTTCCTTTGACAAGGGCCACTTTTTCAATGACAAGAATTGCCCCTTCACCTGTCATAATTGCCTCTTTTCAAATCTAAGAGGTTTTCCTTATATTTTGACATGTGCCTCTTTTCTTTCGTTACCCCCCCCCCCTTTTTTTTTCATTCTTATAAAGTGCCCCTTTTCACCTCCGGTGAGTGCTCTTGTAAGAGGTTTTCCCGTTCAATTTGTAATAAGTGCCCCTTTCATCTCTGATAATTCCCCCTTTTTCCCCCCTTTTTTTCTCCAATAAGTGTCCTTTTCCCGTTCGATAAGTGCCCCTATTCCTTTTACCATAAAAATGTCCATGCTCCTAACTTAAACCGACGAAGAGCAAAATTTTCTTTCACCCAAAGCTTAGAGTTGATATGATCATGTTTCCCATTAAAGGTCGTTTTAGTCTTTCATGATTAGATTGTGCTTAAAACCACATCAGGATTTTTTTTTTCTCCATCATATATAAGATGAAATTTTTCGAACTGCAACCTCACATATCTTTAAATTCTCTCGCTCGCAAATGAATATTTAGATCATCACACCTAACTGCAAAGTATGATGCTCAAGCAGTATCTTGGATCATGAAAAGAGAGAAACAAATATTGAATTCATCCCTCATAATGCAATCAAAATATAGGGGTATATACCAATGTCTAAAAATTGTATATTTTCGCTTAGAGATTTCCCTTTGTATAATTATGCACCCCTTTTTTCTCCAGAAATTATCCTTTTTTTGTTGGTACCCCCCCCCCCCCCCCCATTTGAAATTCCCAGGCGCGTACACAGGATTTATTCAAGGGGGGGGGGGGTTAACATTTTTAAATCGGGTCGAAAAATTCGCAACGACTCAGCCAGCCACTGAATAAGCGGGGGGGGGGGGGGGTAATCGCAACGGCTCAGGCAGCCAGCCGCTGAATAAGCGGGGGGGGGGGGTTCTTTTGGTCCCCAAAAAATCGCAACGACTCAGCCAGCCGCTGAATAAGCGGGGGGAGGGGTCAACTTTTTAGGTCAGCCATTGGTATAATTTTTTTCATTTTTTATTTGTTTTTATTAAAAAAAAAGAAAAAAAAAAGGGGGGGGGGTTTCCTCCAAAATACACACATAAACAAATACCAAAGGGGGTTCAACCCCCCCCCCCCCCCCCCCACTGCGTACGCGCCTGGAAATACCCTCCACCGCCCCTGTCCATGGCAATACGGTAGCAAAGTTTACTTTCTAAAAAATCAACCTAAAATCCAGTTCAATAGCGCGTCAATTACTGTAATGTGCGAAAATCACAATGATGCATGTATTACGTAATCCAAACATGATTTTTATGGGATAAACGATATAGGGTATTGAATTAACAATTGAGTTGAATTTACGAAAATAGTTGCGAATGTGATATGCTTCATTGCGGGATAAATAAGCCCCCTTTCCAGTCGCGACTGTCGTATAGGGCCTAATAATATGGAGGAATGTTGGCGTGAAGGCTTTATTTTTTGTGTGCATAATTATGTCCGTCTTCAAATTCCTCGCTTAAATTGATTTATAATCATGGGGAAAGAGACCATGCACGTAGTCCCCTCTAGAACTGATGTCGCCTTTTTGTTTACATTAAAAAGGTAAAGTAATAGGACATGCCCTTTATTACTGATAAAAAGGGCACCTTTAACAATTATCATCATTTTAGCATCCTTTACTAATGAACCCCAATATGCAATTTTATACGAGATCAGAAAACTGCAATTCCATTATTTTAATACTCAAAAGTCCAACTTTTGCAGGTATATAATTTTGATACAATTTCAATGATTAAATTTAAATGCGAAACACATTAATACTGTCAGCTGAACAATTTGCAACATCGTTTTCCATGTTCATTGCTTTATTTAATTTTGTTTTATAATAAATCAAAAGTGCCCTTTACAAAAGTGTGTAATTCAGTGCTTCGAAGTTGCAAAGTAGATCTCGGGTCTCCTCTCGTAAATTTCCAACCAAGAAAGAAACGGTAATAAATTAACGAGCTGTAAAATCCACTAAGGAAATTACAAACTGGCCATTTCTCAAATATTTCATACTCGGTCGTAATATGACCTTGTACAACGGAAAAGCAAAAGAAAGAAAATAAAGATAACTTTCGTTGAATTACTCTCTTTTAGTTTTATAGCAATACAATATTAGAACTTTCAGTATTCGAATTATGGATTCCGTTGTGCATTCCAGGGGGCTCACCTTCCAGGGGCAGTGGCGTAAAGAGCAAAAACTTCTTTTTTTTGGGGGGGGGGCAAAAGAAAAGTCTGCATCACCACCACTCTTACATGTTACATGCAGGACCAACGGAACGCCGCTTTTTAAAGTGGAGTATTAACAATGAGGCAGAGCGTAGCGAGCGTAAATTGGCGTAAGGTCCAGGGGCTGAGCCCCTAGAAGCTCAGGGTTTTTTAGTTATTAAATTACGGTCAGATAAGCATATTTAGATACCTTATTTGTGACACTGGCGGGTCACTAATTGGCGGGGGTCCAGAGGCAGAGCCCCCGGAAGCTCAAGGGTTTTAGGCATTTAATTAAGGTCAGATGAGCATCCAGCGGCCCGTCTTATAGCCCTTAGTGGGGTCCAGAGGGCAGAGCCCCCGGGAGCTCATAGGTTTTAGGTATTTCATTGTACGGCCACTCATTTTTATTCTCTCTCTCTCTTTCTTTCTTTTTCTCTTTATATAATTTTTTCTTAAGTGAGGGGGGGGGGGGTCGAGCCCCCTAGCCCCGACGTTCTGCAGGCCCTGAGATGAAGGCTTCTAAATAAGCATTATATTTTGTCGCCCGACTGTAAATTTGGGAATTTGTTATTTTCCAACAGACGCATAAAAAGGTACGATTTACAACAACTACCAAAAACCACTTCCGGCGCCTATGTGCCCCTGAGTGATATAAGACGGAGTGATGAAAGAATGAACGCATTTTTTAATTTTCAACATTTTGATAGAAAAGCCATCCATAGTCGGATTGGGATTTCTAGATGGACGAACGAGAATTAATGGGGGAGGGGGGGGGGGGGGGGGGGGGGGTGAGAATGAAGAGAAAAAAGAAGACACAGAAGGCCGAAGGAGAAAAATATGTACCGCTAAATGATGTTGGTCCTCACCATAAATTATCAAAATTTACTTAAAATCCCTTAATTATTACACCACAGTTCTTTTTTCTTAATTCAAAGCGTTTGTTGCTGTTGTTTTTATCACTATCATAATTATTCGTTAAACTGGTTAGTTTTGAGCGGGGTAAAGGCGAGCCATTTTATGTTCGCCACTGGGTGCTAGATGAAAGCGACCTCTGTCATGAAGAAGCCACCGTGCAGAAATGAAGAGAAGGGGAAAAACTTGGCCTATAGGCTTGTATAATTATCTCCGAATAAATTAAGACTGTTACTATTGCATGCTGATAAAACACTACAATACAGTGCAAATAACTAGGCCAATCATCGAAACGTAATAATGGGCAAATCAGATAAAGAGATTGAATAAAGAAACGTCTGTCGCTATGCCCCTATACATCTTAGTATGCAATTTGTTTTGACCGTGGTCCGAAAAATGATTTTCTTCCTGAATTGCTTGGACCCCCCAATGCCCCTTATATCTTTGAAAAATTAATTTGAGATATTTTCAAATCACCGATATGATCTTGGAAGCTCATCTTAACATAACTCAATCCCTCTAAATAGGAATTACTGTCTACATAATTTGAATAGCCCCTCTCTAAAATGTTTACGAAGTGCCCTTTTTTATTTAATAATATACGTGTTAATAGACCTTTTAGGCATTAAATAAAGGTCATATGAGCATCCGTGCAGGGGCCTGCCTTAGGGCTCCTGATGGGGTGGGGGCGAAGCCCCCGCAAGCTCAGGGGTTTTAGACATTTAATTACGGTCAGATGAGCATATTTTGATACCTACTTTTGTGACACTGGCAGGTCACCTTTCTTTCTTTCTATTTTTTTTTCAAGTTGGGGGGGGGGGGGGGGGGGGCTCGAGCCCTGACATGTAAGCTTCTAAATAAGCATATTTGTTTGCCTGACTGTAAATTTGGTAATTTTCTCTTTCCAACAAACGCCTACAAAAGTATAATTTACAAAAAAAGTGAGAAAAATCGCGGGAAATCATGTCATTTCAGCCACGTTTAAATCACTGGTATCGAATTATTTGAACCACGTTTAAATTTTATTCGGGTGCGAAACTGCCCCCGGCCCCCAAGCCCTCCCCCATCATTGCGCTAGTGTGCAGTTGGGTTGTTTTATTCGTAATTGCGTTTTGTTCTTTTGTTGAGCTCACTTGCAAGTTGGCATGCATTGATAATCCAAAACTTTTATTTTCTCCCGAAATTGACCAATAGCAAGAATATTTGCACATCAAGAATTAGTAAGATTGTTCTATTTGCGCTCAAACAAAGGGGTGTTTTGTTACTGCCTAGCGAAAACACGTAATGAAAACCCATTTTGATCTGAGTATTCTAGCCTTTGGAATCATTTCTGATATTGTATTCATATTAAAGTATGAAAGAAAATCACAAGGAAGCTGAGACTTTGTACTTTAGGAAATTTGTTGAGCACAAGCAAGTTCACGTGGTAATTTATCATCCTGTTTTGTGGGAGTGGATAGAATGAGCCATTGATGATTGACAATGATTGATTGGAAAAGTTAGTCTATTTTCAGTCAAATTTTACGATTAATAAGGTTAATTTTTCTTATTTCAATTAATATCAATAAAAAAATAATAACATATAATTTTTATAAATGATTTAGTTATTAGTTATTTCTATTTTACATCTGACATTGAGGTATATTCTAGATAATTCAGTAGCTGTATGAACATTTCTTAATAAACACTTTCTACCAAGTCTAACAAGTTTAGCACTTTAGGTATTTGATAAATGTCAATTCAATGGCCGACTACCGACCGGTTCCGTGTTTGTCATGAATTTAGCATCTGCAGCAGTTTCACAGCTAGTTGAGCTGAGCTGAAGTGAGATCCGCACGTTCTTCATAAATCTTTGGATTTACCAAGCCATAATTCTGTCAGAATTTTGTTTCCTCAGAACCTTTCATCATGATGGAGATAACAGCGGGAGTGAGAACGATGTTTAGAACGAGTCGAGTTATCGCAGGCTCCTGCCGCCGCTACGCTGCCTCCACATCGGGAGGTGACCAAGCCAGGCTTCAGGGGTTGAAGGCTCTCCGGCTCCCGCAAATGAACAAGGTACGTATCGGGTGAAGCAGCATCACGCAATTTTGAAAGTGAACAGGGAACAGGATGTCTGAACTCTAAGGCCATTGCAATGTTTTAAGGATGGTACCGACTGAATTGTTAATAGTCTAGTTCCATCAATCCATGAAAGTTTTGTGAAATGATCAACAGCCAGTGGAAGTTGAACTCGAACCACTCAATTAGATCTAGATTTAGATCTAGGTCTTTTCTAGATCTACTCAGTAGTCAGCAGACTTTTCTACCACATGTACTACTAGTACTACTAGATCTACTGCTTAAATATATAAATGAATGAACAAATAAGTAAGTAAATAATTAAATGAATGAAAGAATGAATAAATAAATAAATCATTGAATGAGTAAACAAACAAAAATGAATAAATGAATGAATGACGACATAAATTAATGAATAGATAATATAAATAAAGATTCTATTTTCACTAATCTTGGGCATTTCTTTCTGATATTCTGATAAATCAATTGTGCTGAAAGTCTAACTAATTTTTGTCTCGACTCTTTTTTATCGAGTTAAACAGTTTTTTTTTTTTTTTTTGCTGATATTGGAATGGACAAACAAATTGACTGACATTATTTGATGTACAAAATGTTGTTTTTGTTATTGTTCACATCATCATCACAGAAAAAACAAAGTTGATTTAGATCTAGGGTGACTTCTTATTTTTTTTCATTTTGCCAGTTTTTGTGGTTTGAGTTGCTGTCAGCTGCCATACAATATTTTGTATATGCACAGAGTCATCATTGCCATCTGGAGAATTATAATAATAATAATAATAATAATAATAATAATAATAATAATAATATTGGTTACCCAAGGAAGCCTCCTCAGCTTCAATGCTAATCTTCCTAAAGGCCCTGCAATTAGTATTACCTCAGCGACTGCCAGGTACCGGTACCCATTTACACCTGGGTGGAGAGTGGCAAATGTGGATTAATGTCTTGCCAAAGGACGTTAGTGTCGGGCTGAGATTCAAGCTTTCAACCCTTGGATTAAGACGTCCCTATTTTCACGAAGTGACGGTAGTGAGGAAAATCGTCACGCAAAGTGAATGCAATTTGTTTTCACTACCGTCACTTCGTGAAAACAGCAACGAAGAGTCAAGTGAATGAATCACTACACCACAGGACATGTATCGTATGTTTCTATGAAACAGAACATTAAATATTCCCATTTTCTCTCAGTACCAGGTAGTACATGTAACAACCAGTTTTACGACCAGTTTAGTCTGTTTTACATCATTAAAAAATCCATGTAATGCAAGACTTTGATTCTGAATCTGGTTTCAAGATTATATTGGCGTTGTGCTTTCTTTTGTATCACCACAGATAATAACAATGTATCCTTTTTCTCTAGTCAACTTGTGAGAGGATTGTGTATGCTGGGGGCATGAATACATTGTTGAAGAGTCCATGATTTATTATTTTTCGATTGCATGTGCATGTTTGAAAAATAAAGGAAAACAAAATTGGGCATGCATAACACAACAAAAATACCTCAATAAAATGTATATTAAATTTAAATGAAGACAAATTACTGAGAAACTCAAGTATACCCAAATGTTGTGTGTTATGTAGCTGGACGATTGATTAAAATCAGCAATGTGATGATAAATTACATGCAAAAGTTCATAAATCTTTAAAAACTTATGATAGAAAATATTATAAAGGAGAAATATGTATGATTGTATGTGCTATTGATGCATACCTTTTCTTCAAATCCAAAGGAGAAAGTAATGACTTGGCATGCCTCTGGACCCCCCCCCCCCCCCCATTTTCCTACATTCCTCACCTTCACAACTTTTAAAATATCACCTTTGTAACTCTGGTATTGGATTGGTTGAAGGAAATTGATATAATGTGCAAGACAAACAATAATTTCAATGGGATGTTTAAAAACTCATAACATTTTTGTTTCAGTATTATGTCCATCAATATTTTAGTTTTCATTGAAAAGAAAGGCCCTTTGAGATCTTTTGAAACTAAAAGTTTGTTTACTCAGAACAGCTGCAGGAATAACTTCCTTACAAAGTTACTACGAAGTAGTTGAATTAAAATGTAACGGTAACCCTGCGTTATTGGCTTTATTTATTGATTGGATCGAAAGTTACGCTGAGTGACCCTAGAATGCCGTTTGTCTCTAATTCTATTGTTAAAAGATTAGCTGAAAAGGGATTACGGACGAGCCCCTCTCCGTGCCCCCAATCATGGACCTACTCAGCACATGTTTGCTGAGCTAGCTTGATACTTCATGTAGTGTAGTTTAGAATCGCAGACCCCTGTTAGTCATTATGTGTAATACATGGTCTGATTTGTAAGATTCTAGACTGCTTGTCATGCTATGCAGTGTAATCTATCTTTCTATTATGTAATATTTGCCACAAATTTGCTCAATGCACTTTTTTTGTTTTTGTTTTGTTATTGTTTTTGTTGAAAGCTAAATCGGCGTCTGTATTTTTGAGACTACAACGGGGGCGTGTGCGCTCGCGCGATCGATCAGCTGTTTGTGTGCGCGTTCAACACTTTGTTTACAGCGCTAGCATACGAAGGTTTCTCTAAATACTGCATATTTACAACTTCGTAATTGAACCGAGAAATCCACTATTTTAACGATGTCGTCAGCACCAAAACATTCACAGAAGGACCATCTCCAACATTCCAGACATTATGGACCTGATATTTTACGGGATACAAAGCTGAATAAGGTAGATATTTGATGTTGAAATGATTTAATTTTTTTAAAACGTCCCTTGATTAGCACACGGGGTTTGCTACACGGACAACCCCAGAGTTCTGGCTGGGCCGTGCTGGGTGTGTGGCTTACGGCAGGATTACCACTTTGTCAGTTATAGACCTCAAAACGTTCTGCGCGACGGCCCACATCGTACGATCGCTCTGCCGATGGTGAGGCATGCATGCGGCAGCTGCCAATGGTCTGATTGATGTCCTGCTGTTTATAATTCCATTTGCTTGCGATATTTGGACTCTAGACTCATTCAACAATTAGTCTAACCTAGTCTAGATCTACATGTATATTAGCAAGAGTCCCCCTCAGTCGGTTGACTTACACATGTCTAAATACCCAGCCCAGATCAGCAGATGTTGCGTGTCCGGACAGTTGATTTATTTTAATAAACGGGAGAAAAATGCAATTTGAAGAAGTTTACAACTACAAGCAATATCTCATAAATATTCTATGGCTAAATCACTAAATATTACACAATATTATAAAGCAAAATATTTATGATGGTCAGTGTTTTTTTAATGCATACATTTTGTTAATACGAAGGCAAAGGAGAAGGCTTTATGTTTGTTAAGGTTCCGGACACCCACCCACCCCGCGGCCGCCCCATCATACACATTTAAAATTTAGTTTTTAACATGAACGATGATAACCAACTGATCTACATTGTAACTGTTAATTTGACATTGGAATAGGCCTATGTTAAAGAAACAGTCTAAAAGGAGAGAGGATCAAAAACAGAATTTGTTTCGGATATCATTTTGTTTTTACTTAATAGGTCAGACAAATGTGTACTGTGTGCTATTTCTTGTAAATATTTGGGCCAGGATATGTCAAATTGACATTGCCTTTAAAAAAAAAAAGAAGAAGGCTTTATTTTATCGTAACTTCAATAAGTACTAAAAGCCCAGCTGTAATAGTAGATCTACATTTACTAATTAAACAAAGAAAAAGCTTATGACTCAGACTGGTCTATGCTATGTTGAAGGTAAGAGTATAAGTTTGACAACTCTCTGGATTAACCAAGCCAGTACAGCATATTTTTTTAAAGCCAGCATTCTTTCTCTTTTGGATCACAGATGAGTTAATCTCTGTGATGTTTCAATCATGTCAAGATGAAGTTTATCAAAAACAGTTTTGAAACTCTGAATATCAAAACACATTTCAAGTTTTCAACTACATTGTTTTTAATTTTGTATTGTTGTCTGTTATAAAATTTAAATTCATTAAACATAACAACTTACATGTAACAAGCAACTGCAAAATGATTTTGTAATTAATTACATAACATGTTATTAGTCAAAAATAGAAATGTACCTCCCCCCCCCCCCCTCTTTGGTCTTTCATGTAGAGGTATTGGCAGCTTAGAAAAGCGTGGCATAATTTTGTGATTTTTTTTTCTTCTTCTGTACTATAAATACCCATATGTTTCCCAGCAAAAAGGAACAAACCCATGAACAGACGATGTAGTTATTGCTTCTGGTGTCAGGAAGTAATTAAAGTATATGAGAAGGTAGTTATTGTGCTGGCACATTGGAGGCCTATAATACCAGTACCTGTACATATACTGTAAAGGAAAGGATTACTTCAGTTTATGGCGTTGTGAGAGATGTTTTTACGTAGAGCATTGCATGCACTTGGTATGGACGCATGATGGAAATATACCACTGTTTGTTGTGATACAATGATGGAAAAGATGGACTACAATTAACAAACTGTATAATTTTTGATATATTTTTTTCATTGATCCCGGAGTCTCATTGCCTTTTCTCTTTTGAAATATACTTAGTTTTTAAAGAATAATTCTTTTCTCACCCTAACTTTACCCAGATGTTGTGTGTCCGGACAGGTTGGATATCTGGACGGTTGATTTAAAAGCAGCAATTTGAAGAAGTTTACAAGCAATTTTCCATAAATCTTCTAAGATTTATGTTGGAAAATAATATGAAGGACAAATATTCCTGTCTGTTACTGCTATTTGATGAATATTTTTTTCAGTCAATGTGAAGGCAATCAATGGAGAAGGATTTATGTTTGTTATTAAGTGTCCAGACAACCCCCCCCCCCCCCCATCATTCATAAATGTATGTGTACATTTGTCTATTGTAGAACCGGGATGTGAATTGCAAATGTTTCATCCTGAATTCTTCATCTTAATGAAGTGGGTGTGATGTAAGCAAATATTGACAAGATAAAGATGAGAGAAAGAGAGGGAGGGAGAGAGAGAGAGAGAGAGAGAGCCAGGGCCAATGTGCATTAGGAGCTGACCCTGGTCATTCCAAATTCCATTCCAAGTTTACCTACCATCACAGAGTATTTTCTATTTATACAGAGAACAATGAATTGTAAACTAGGGAACGCATTACTATGCTCTTTTTGGATCGAGTCTAGATATGTATGAAAAGCAGATTTGCTTTTCTTTTTTTGCTGATATTGCGTTATTTAGATCACTGCGATTTTGGTTTGTATGCCCTGTACAATGTACATGTATACAAAAAAAAGGTCATTTGATTCTATGTATTGGAATTTATATACATGTAGGACTTACCGTACCAGGGCCCCCTTTTGTATAAAGGCTTAGCATTGGTGGTAAATTTGCCATCGGTGGTAACTTTGCCATTATAATGGTAACTTCCATAAAAACCTTGATTTCACTAGTTGTTGAGAGATGTTGCCATGGTAATGAATATTGAAGGCAAAGTTAACATCAGTGGTAAGTTTTATGCCACATGGCTCAGATGTTCTGTATCCTTGGGGCTTTTAAAGGTGTCCATAATGGTCAAGTTAACCAAGGTTCCATGCCCCCTGATTCCTGATATATCACATCATTAAAGTGCACATCATGACAATTTGTTCTTTGTTGCTATTTTTTTTTTGCTGTAGAAACACTTGTCAGGAATATTGGTGGCACTGTCTCTATGAAAATTTCTGCTACTATAAGAGAAAGATAAAAATATAGTGCATACATTCACAAATCATTATTTTATTTGCTGGCATTATGGCATAATACTTTACTTAAAAGTTTTTAGAGCCTAGAGCCTTATCATTATTGACATAAAATGTTAATCTGATTATGACCTGCAATAAAAGCGCCAAGTCATTGTGCTGCATTGTCATAAATTGGAGTATGTTGTTATTAATGATCAATAATGCCTTATAATGGCAACATTATCAGTTGATATCAGCCTCCCATTGTTATCCAGTAATCACATTCCAATAGTACTGCAGTAAAAATGACATTTTTGATCTCTATTGCAGGGATGAATGTACTGTATAGAGCTTCTATAGAATTGAAACCAAATAGCCTTCAAAATTCAAATTATAGAAAATCGCACCATTGGTCTGACGTCATTGCAATTCTGAGCAGATTTAGCTTTTTCTCCTCCAATGAAGCTTGAAATTAAGATTTTATTAATCATGTGACCATTGAAATGCTATTGCAAATTCCTTCGATATCTGATCATAGTCAGATCGTGTAGTGTGTGCACTGGGCTTCATATCAGAGTAAGCATTAAAGGAATATAAAAGAAAATCCTTGGCAATTTTTCAGATCCAAACTTATGTTCTACCTTTATCTTACTTTATTGAACAATACAGGGTACAGCATTCACCTTGAGGGACACCAGCCACTGGGTATACATGGCTTGCTTCCACTCGTTATAAGCTCTGTGGAGCTACAGTAAGGAAAGATCAAACGCAACCTCGAAGACCACAGTCCTTTACATGTTCAAGTCACTTGTTCAAACCTAAGCTTATGCATAAGTATCTTATATTTCATTGAATAATACAGGGTACAGCATTCACCTTGAGGGACACCAGCCACTGGGTATACATGGCTTGCTTCCACTCGTTATAAGCTCTGGGGAGCTACAGGAAGGAAGGATCAAACACAACCTCAAAGACCACAGTCCTTTACATGTTCAAGTCACTTGTTCAAACCTAAGCTTATGCATAAGTATCTTATTTCATTGAATAATACAGGGTACAGCATTCACCCTGAGGGAGCGCCAGGCACTGGGTATTCATGGCTTGCTTCCACCCGTCATCAGCTCCATGGAGCTACAGGAAGAAAGGATCTTACACAATCTCAAAGACCACAGTCCTCTAGATAAATATGTGCAGCTTATGGACCTACAGGTACGTTTATGGTGTTTCTGTTATCTGTTGTCATCAAATTGAAAGAATTATGTGCCCCATCTTTTACAAAATCCTGGATCATCATCACATAGAGTTCTATTTTAATACAGATTTACTGTACTTGTTTTTAAGTGGAGAAACTTGTAGGGATTCTTCTCATCTGGCCCATTAATCTTTGTTGTAAGGATTCACAAATAAGATGACTTTTTTTCTGTACTTCTTTTCAATGACTTTTCCTCTGTAGATGACTGTATTACATTGTTTTGCACAAAGCTAATCTGCCGCAATGACGCAGTGACTTAGCTTCATTGTACGACTTACATGTATGTGATATGTAACAAAGAATATTTATGAAATTAACCTTTTCTACACTTTGGTGTTTCTATGCATGTAGGACCGCAATGAGAAGCTTTTCTACAGGGTCATGTGTAACCACATCACCGACATGATGCCCATTGTGTACACGCCCACTGTCGGGTTGGCATGCCAACGGTATGGCTACATCTTCCGTCGCCCTAGGGGGCTCTTCATTACAAAGTACGATAAGGGACATGTTCGTGACATCATCGCTTCCTGGCCAGAGCAAAACGTCAAGGTACATGTAGAAATTATTCAATTGAGCGAAAATCTCTAAATTAATACATGGAAGCTCAAGAAAGGTACATTTACAGGCCTGATTATTTTTTGTTTTTTCCTCCTGATTTTACCCCTTTTTTTCCCTACTTTTTCCATTTTTTCCCCCAATTTCCCTACTCGATTTTTTTTTTTTTTTTTTTTTGTAATAATTTTTTATAGTGCTCACTTTCACCCCCTGATTTAATAATGAAAGAGAAAGTTATAAAAGTGAGCATGTATGGTAGTTGCAAAGTGGCTTGTTGTTAATATAGACATGGACTGCAAAATGGTTGATTATTAACGTTATGATTTGCCTAACAATAAAAGTATGCATTCAGCATTTTGATGCGATATGAAGTGGTAATTAACCAAGTTCAAAATGTCTACATGTACATTAATCAATGAAGTACAATAGGGTATTGACATTTGAGCAGTCAGCAAATAAGAAGGCTTTGGTAATCAACCAACTTAAGATAACAGAGCTATTGGTGATATTCATCAAGCAGCTACATGTATTTGCACCTTTAGAATCATACATAAGATTATACTTGCCTTGAGAGATAAAGGCTATTTTATTTGTATAAGATCTAAAGAAGGATAGTGTTATAATTCCTCCTGTCTGAATCTTTGTTGTCCAATGGTAGACAATTTTGTAATGTAATCAAATTTAATGCATAAATCTTTGTTAAAGAAATTATTTGATTTACCTGTTACAAATAATTGTAATTGAAAAATCTGAATGTACATGTAAATTGCTTACAGTAATTGTTGCAAGGTAAGGCAAACCTTATGGCTTGTCCTACCTAAGAACATGGAATGTATGCAATTCACATTCTGACTATTGATATCCAATTATTCCTAATATGTGAATGAAATATTTATAACGAGGCACTTATGCACAAAGATTTATGCATTAAATTTGATTACATTATGAAAATGGCCTATTAAGGGATGGACTTCAGAATGTGTTTGTTTGTACAGGAAGGCTTCTTGACAAGAATTTGTTAACCTTACGTCCAAGTCGAATGAAATATTGCATAGTTGCATCACACGGGGTGGTTCGACCAAGCAATGTTTGCTTATAACATTTATTTAACCTTGTCTCTATTTTTAGAGAGAAAAAATTGCCCTTTGAGAGAAATTGTCCTAATCCCAGCCCCCCCCCCCCCCTGAAATCTCCATGCTGAAGGGTGTAATGTATTGGTGAGAATCCTAGATAGTGACAGAGTACCGGTATTGTAAAGCTCAGTAATTAATATTAAAACGTACAAGTATTTGCATGACATACAAGGAAGTCATTCCTAAATGGCCCGACACTTGATATTTAGTTGTCCTTAAAGGGATCCGGTAACTTTGTCTCAGATTCTAAAACAAAATTCTGGATTTAGCTCATGTTGCACTGATAATTTAAACCTTTAGGTCAGTTAGAAACCCATCCTGCAGAAACCCCATGACTTTTACAAGCCGATCACCTGTCTGATTATCAGGATATTTATGATTGGAATTACAAATTTTGAAAACCGTTTGCCAAACTGTTTTCATAACACTACAGTCTATTGGGGAAAACGAGTACGGTAAAACCGCTCACTCAAATTTTTAAAACTTTTTTGAGGCAATTAAGGCATTTGGCAACAAATGTTATGTGAAAACAAGATTTAATTTTACAATTGAATTTTCTTATAAAGAAAAGATAGTAAAACCGTAATCCTGTGGTGATTTGCTAACTCATCCAGGTATGCGGGTGGTCATTGTCTTTCATTTCTCCTTCTATTATTTCCTAAAATTCCTGTCCAACAATCGCTTGTTTGACCTCATGCTTCCTCTTTCACCACCCACAGCAGGCAGTGCTTCCTTGAAAATGAGTGAATTAATACAAAATCAAGAGATAAAACAACGTGATATACATTAGGGCTGCGACGTGTAGTTGAATGCTTGAGTGCCCGCACGGTTGACAACTACTCGGGTACGATTTTTAGTACCCAAATATTCGGCCGCAAAAAAAAAATTAAAAAAAATGGATTATTCTGCCATCTTTGGTTTTTAAAACAGCATTGTTTACTGTTATTATTATTATTATTAAATCGGCGTCTTCAACTGCAACTCAAAGTAAAATTGCATGTGTATTCGGCGACGTGAGATACTGCCCCAGTGGTATGGTGGTGGCAAAAAAAAAAAATCAAGTCGAATGAAATATTGCATAGTTGCATCACACGGGGTGGTTCGACCAAGCAATGTTTGCTTATAACATTTATTTAACCTTGTCTCTATTTTTAGAGAGAAAAAATTGCCCTTTGAGAGAAATTGTCCTAATCCCAGCCCCCCCCCCCCCCTGAAATCTCCATGCTGAAGGGTGTAATGTATTGGTGAGAATCCTAGATAGTGACAGAGTACCGGTATTGTAAAGCTCAGTAATTAATATTAAAACGTACAAGTATTTGCATGACATACAAGGAAGTCATTCCTAAATGGCCCGACACTTGATATTTAGTTGTCCTTAAAGGGATCCGGTAACTTTGTCTCAGATTCTAAAACAAAATTCTGGATTTAGCTCATGTTGCACTGATAATTTAAACCTTTAGGTCAGTTAGAAACCCATCCTGCAGAAACCCCATGACTTTTACAAGCCGATCACCTGTCTGATTATCAGGATATTTATGATTGGAATTACAAATTTTGAAAACCGTTTGCCAAACTGTTTTCATAACACTACAGTCTATTGGGGAAAACGAGTACGGTAAAACCGCTCACTCAAATTTTTAAAACTTTTTTGAGGCAATTAAGGCATTTGGCAACAAATGTTATGTGAAAACAAGATTTAATTTTACAATTGAATTTTCTTATAAAGAAAAGATAGTAAAACCGTAATCCTGTGGTGATTTGCTAACTCATCCAGGTATGCGGGTGGTCATTGTCTTTCATTTCTCCTTCTATTATTTCCTAAAATTCCTGTCCAACAATCGCTTGTTTGACCTCATGCTTCCTCTTTCACCACCCACAGCAGGCAGTGCTTCCTTGAAAATGAGTGAATTAATACAAAATCAAGAGATAAAACAACGTGATATACATTAGGGCTGCGACGTGTAGTTGAATGCTTGAGTGCCCGCACGGTTGACAACTACTCGGGTACGATTTTTAGTACCCAAATATTCGGCCGCAAAAAAAAAATTAAAAAAATGGATTATTCTGCCATCTTTGGTTTTTAAAACAGCATTGTTTACTGTTATTATTATTATTATTAAATCGGCGTCTTCAACTGCAACTCAAAGTAAAATTGCATGTGTATTCGGCGACGTGAGATACTGCCCCAGTGGTATGGTGGTGGCAAAAAAAAAAAATCAAAATTTTTTTTTAAAAAAATTATAAAAAACATGGCGTCCGAATACTCGAGTATTCGCTTGTAAGCCTGGGAGTGTACTCAGGTACCTCATTACACTGTTGTGCACAGCCTTAATATACAGTCAAACCTGTCTATAGCAACTGTCAAAGGGAAACAATGGCAAACTTACAAACTCCTTTCTCTTTTGCACAGTGTTGCAACTAATATCAAATTGTGGTTGATTTGAATCAATTACATCTGTTTAGAAAACTGCAAAACGTAGCCTAGGTGCAACCAGTACGATGCATGTAATGTATCTAAATGGATGAACAGACTCAAATGGAACCATCAATACGATCTGTTTCTGAAATGTTAATGAGAGTCAATAATTTCCTGCAATGTTTGATTTTATACATTTCCCATGATAAATGTTTTAAAAAAAAAATATTTTACCAAATTTTGCTTTCCCTTCTTCTACTTCTATTCCAGGCTATCGTCGTAACTGATGGAGAGAGGATTCTAGGTCTGGGTGATCTCGGCTGTTATGGTATGGGCATTCCTGTGGGTAAGCTAGCCCTGTACACTGCCATTGCTGGAGTGCATCCATCCCAGTGTCTACCAGTCATGATCGATGTTGGAACGGACCGCCAGGTAAATTAACCCTCAAATGATTTTGCTCAAAATGATGATATTTAAAAAAATATACATCATTTTCCCCAAGGATCATCATCATCCAGTGCTGTCCCTTCGGAAGGGGTTGGGCGTTATGCACCTCCATCATTTCTGTCATGCACCCTTGTTCTAACTTCTTCGTAGTTAAAACCAGTCTATTTCTTGACATCATCAAACCAAGTGATCCGCTGTCTACCCTTTTTAGTTTACCCTCTCCAAGGATACAAAGTACTTATTAGTATTAGTATCCCAGCTTTAGCCTAGCTACCTTGATAAGCCGGTCAAGCATTCAAGGAATTTCTCTCTACTGGGTACCAATTAATTATTCCTGGGTTGAGGGTAGCAAATGTAGATTAATGTCTTTCCAAAGAACATTTGTGCCTTGGCAGGGACTTGAACCGCAAACCATGTGATCCACAGTCTCTGGACGTATCCACTGACCATGACACATATTGTAGGCTAATATACTTATTCATTTTCAAACTGATCTCCTAGACATTTAAAAAAAAAAGAAGCTATTCACCATTATGTCATAATTTTATATCAATGAAAGTATAAATGATAATTTTTCTGATGGTGGCAAAAGTCCAGTCATAATGATAAAGAGCTAAACTAGTCCATTTAGTTGCTTCTGTCAAGAATTTTCCAGTAGTTAACATGTCTTTCATACTATTTTCCCCCCTCTCAGTCGCTCCGTGATGACCCCCTCTACATTGGTTTGAAGGACAAGCGGGATCGATCTGAAAGCTACGACGAGCTAATCGATGAGTTCATGCAAGCAGTGGTAGAAAGGTAAGGGTTAGGGTCATACTTTACTAGATTCTACTTAAATTTGGAGATACTAGTACTTCTAGATACTTACGCCACTACTATATACTCCTTGGTGATTCCAAGCATATTGTTGTAGAGCCTGTAATGTTTGTGACCTGCAAGCAAAGCAGTTGTTACTGAATGCCTTTTTCACAGCAAAAAAACTGTCACAGACTGCAAGAATATGTTGTGATTGAATAAGTTTTGTGGCACAAAACTTTGGCACAGCTTTACAGCTTGCCAACTTTGTAAAAGTTTCATTTATTCAAAATTAGTAGTGTTACAATAGTTAAAAGTTAAAATAAATCATGCACCAATGAGCGCATGAACAGTTATAGAAGGGTGATAGGGTAGGATGAATAGAAGGTCAATTCTTTAGAAATAATTCTTGAAAAAAAAAAAAATCAAAGGTCCATTTTTATAGATTTGCCTACAGATTTTTGCATGCTCGTTCAAAGCAATATTTGAAGTATGTGACCCGGCTCATGCTTTCACTGTATGACTGTCTAAGAGAAAGAAATCATTCGTAGAATCAAAAACAGACCTGCCCTCTTTGATCCAAACTATGACTTCTTTGTATATCAAATCAATAACACAGGATATGGTTGTGTGTGCTTTGTTCTAGGTATGGACAGAATTGCCTGATCCAATTTGAAGACTTCGCCAACAGCAATGCCTTCAGACTGCTCGAGAAATACCGCAACAAATACACCGTCTTCAATGATGATATACAGGGTAAGGACAATGAAATCATTTCAGCTATCTTCATATCTGGATTTAGATGGTCACAAGCAATTATAGTTTTCACCCTTTCCCTCTATCTTTCTGTCTCATGTCTGTTTGTCTGTGTTGCTGTCTTTATGTATGTCTTGCCTCACCCTTTCTCCTGGACTGTTAATATTTGACATTATGCTTCATCAGTTATTGAATCGTTAAGGAGTTATGTAAATCTCATAAATAATAAGTGCTACATATCGTCCCTATTTTCACGAAGTGACGGTAGTGAATGAAAATCGCATACAATTTGCGTGCGGATTTTCCTCAATACCGTCACTTCGGGAAAACAGGAACGATATTTAGATCAGTTCTGGACACTTATGAGTGTCCAATTATTTCCTTAGAAAATGTGGATTGTTATATATTTATAGTGACTCAAGTGTTGTAAATGTACCTGAAAGAACATCATCATAGGTTTTCACCCTATCATATTTTTTGTTTAATTGGTTAATTCAATTTTCCAAATACACCTGGTAGACATTGTTCAGGTCTTCGACCAAATTAACTACACCAAATATCTTGTGTACTGAATGGAATTTTCCCCTTACATCACCACAGGTACAGCATCAGTAGCCGTAGCTGGATTCCTGGCCAGCTTGAGAATCACAAAGACAAAGCTGGGTGATAACAAGTTCCTCTTCCAGGGTGCTGGTGAGGTAAGATGATAATAAAGCAAGCAAGCATTGCTTTGTCTGGTTATGAACCAATATATCCTGGAGATAACATTTCCATTTCTTGGCAAGTCCAAGGTACTTGGTCATGTGGTGTCCCATACATTACAAAGGTTTGAAGATTATGAAATTTTCATCAGAATGAAGGTGTTGTTGTCTAGTGGATACGTCACCCAACCGCAGATGACAAGGTACAGGGTTCAAATCCCAGCACAACACTATATTAAACGTCCTTTGGCAAGACGTTAATCTACATTTGCCACTCTCTGCCCAGGTGTTAAATGGGTACTCATTAGGATGTGAAAGTTAATGTAGGTTGCTCAGCATTGTTAGGGTCTGTGAAATGACGCCTGGTTGGAATGCTCCCCATGGAGTGGAGAATGTGCATACATCGGATGATAATAATTTACAAAAGCAGATTATTATTGTTATTATTAGGATGGTTTTAGTGATGGTTTGAAAGTGCTTGTATCGCATCTAAAATAAGAGAAAAGGAATAAAGAATTGAAGAGGTCTGCATCATCAGTTGACATCAAACATGTATTTTCACTTTCACCTCAAGCTCTAGTAAGGCTAATTGCTTAGTACAGTCAAACCTGTCTACAGTGACCGCCCAAGAGAAACAAAAAATGTGCTTGTTGTAGACAGGTTCCTTTAGTACATGTTTAAATGAAAAACCATTTTCAAGGGAAACAAAAAATGTGCTTGTTGTAGACAGGTGGTCACTAAAGCCGGTTTGACTGTACAACCATCAGAAGTACTAACATCTACATGCAACTGGAAACATTCCCTTTTTCTCTCTCCTCACAGGCTTCATTAGGAATAGCCGATCTGATCGTGAACGCCATGCAGGAGGAAGGACTCAGCGTGGAGGAGGCCAGGAAAAGAATCTGGCTCGTTGACTCCAGAGGGCTCATTGTTCAGGTAGCCATGCTTTAAAATAAAATTTTAAAAGCCCCCCTCTCTTAAAAAAAAAAAAATGATAATAATTATACAGATAAAGGAAGACAACTAGAAGAAAAGCAGCCTAGATGCTCGCCCAGTTCATCCACACAAAAATATATATAAAAGATGACAGTTCAGTATGATATTCAGCTCACTTTATCAATGTAATGCAGTATGCAGTTGATTTCACAGGAAAAAAAACAGCAAGGAAAGTGATAGATCATTTAGATTATTTTAACCTCTCATTTTCTTTTCATTTCATGTAAATCCATTTACGCAGAAAATGTGTCTTGGTTTATAGTGTAGTGGTCAATTTAAAATTGGAATAGCTGTTTCTTACAACCTTATATCTGCTTTTACTGAGTCTGAAAGAAAATCCAACACAATTATCACCAAATGTTTATATATAATTATATATTATTATCCTAATTCTGAAAGGAATGCTTTTATTGCCAAGTAGAAATCAAACTTGACAAGGTATTCCATAAAAATGCCTCGACTATGTCCAGGCCGCGTCCTTTTTTTTCCTATGAACTTTTATACTTGACGCATGCAAAGTGGTCACAAACAATTGGACTTTGATTATTTATTGCTTTGCCTCACTATTTATAAAGGCAAAAAACTAAATAAAGTGAGATTTGAACCCTCACGTCAACTCCAACGTTCTATTAGTATCACGATGTCTTTACCGATTGAGCTAACGATGAGTTGACAAAAGAACGATTTGTATAATTACTATCACCCTATTTGTCGCCCTACCGGATTCCACGTGCGCATGCGCTGATTTCCTTCGCGAGTGCTCATGCGCAGGTTCCCCTCGCGAGCTCAAAGTTCGTAGGAAAAAAAAAAAATCGCGTCCAGGCCATGTACATGCAGCATTATCCAATGTTTATATATCGTTTTTGGCGATTAACAGGGTACATGTATGTGGTTTTTCTGAGAAAAAAAAATCTCCATTTTATTAACATTTGGCTGGCCAAAAGATTTATAAACTCCAAATGGTTTTTGAAATACTTTTGCCCTGGATTTGAAGCTTCACTGTGAGTACTCTATATGCTTTGAATAACCATTAAATGTACTTTGGACAATGTGACTATTACCTTGCATTGATGATTGTTTACAGGGTAGACCATCTGGTGGAATCACAGAGCACAAAGGTCGCTACGCCCACGAACACAAAGACCTGACAGATCTAACTGAAATAGTCAAGGCAGTCAAACCAACCGTACTTATAGGTAAGTGAAACGAAGGAGAAAACAAACAAAAAATTAAAAAGCGCAGGGACTCATCTTGGTATGCATTGTGATAAAACATATGAACCATAGACAAACCTGCATATAAAAAGCTGTTGAAGGTTTTGGGAGCTAGAAAATATATAAGCTATGGAACACATACCCTCACTCCTACTGTGGGCTTACTATGATAGTATAATAACCTTTTGAATAATTATAGGCCTGACAAAAAAAAAACTTCAGAAAGATGGGACTCCTCTCATTCGGATTTTGTTTCTTTTTATGTGTATTTTTCTATTGAATATGATTAGCAGACTTTGCTCATACAGTGTAGGTTAATTATTACATATTTTGGGGGGTTATGGTGAAGAAATCACTGCTTCTCTAGTCAAAGAATAAATTTTTGAACAAGATTACCCCAGGTAACCTTGTAGAGGTATGAGGGATAGGCCGAATTAAATTGTCTTGCTGCTTAAATTGATCTGCCTTAAAGGGCAATCCAACCTTTGTAATAATTTCATTTGAATGAAAGCAGGAAAATAAGAGAAACAGAATGGCCGATGTTTGAAATAACTCTGACCAATAACAAGAAAGTTGTGAGTGTTTTAAATTTGAGATCATCAAATTGGCAATCTGGGTACTGTTTGTCGTGTATAAAAATATAAAAAATTTCTGTTTTTCTCCCAAGCGTCTTCTCCCTTGTCCAATTCTGATCCAGCTTTCACCATTTTGATTCACTGATTTATGTGGTTTCTTTTAGAGTATTTTGCTTTTGGGTTGCATTTCCATTTATAGCTTTGCCCTCCATTTCATATCAGGTGCCGCTGCCATCAGTGGCGTCTTCACCCCTGAGATCCTCAAGGCCATGGCCTCCTTCAACAAGCGCCCCGTCATCTTCGCCCTAAGCAACCCAACAAGCAAGGCCGAGTGCACCGCCGAGCAGGCCTACACGCACACCAATGTAAGTAAAGGCAAACCTGTCTAATAGTGGCCACCTCTATATAGAGGTCACCTGTGTATTCGTGATCACCTGTGTATTAGTGGTCACCTCTATATAAAGTCCACCTGTGTATTAGTGGCCACCGTCATCTGTTTATTAGTGGCCACCTCTATATAAAGTCCACCTGTGTATTAGTGGCCACCATCATCTGTTTATTAGTGGCCACCTCTATATAAAGTCCACCTGTGTATTAGTGGCCACCATCATCTGTTTATTAGTGGCCACCTCTATATAAAGTCCACCTGTGTATTAGTGGCCACCTCTATATAAAGTCCACCTGTGTATTAGTGGCCACCTCTATATAAAGGCCACCTGTGTATTAGTGGCCACCTTTATATAAAGGCCACCTGTGTATTAGTGGCCACTCTATATAAAGTCCACCTGTGTATTAGTGGCCACCTCTATATAAAGTCCACCTGTGTATTAGTGGCCACCTCTATATAAAGTCCACCTGTGTATTAGTGGCCACCTCTATATAAAGTCCACCTGTGTATTAGTGGCCACCTTTATATAAAGGCCACCTGTGTATTAGTGGCCACCTCTATATAAAGGCCACCTGTGTATTAGTGGCCACCTTTATATAAAGGCCACCTGTGTATTAGTGGCCACTCTATATAAAGTCCACCTGTGTATTAGTGGCCACCTCTATATAAAGTCCACCTGTGTATTAGTGGCCACCTCTATATAAAGGCCACCTGTGTATTAGTGGCCACCTTTATATAAAGGCCACCTGTGTATTAGTGGCCACTCTATATAGAGGCCACCTGTGTATTAGTGGCCACCTCTATATAAAGGCCACCTGTGTATTAGTGGCCACCTTTATATAAAGGCCACCTGTGTATTCGTGGTCACCTGTATTGCCTCCCTCTAGGAGGATACATGTTTTGAAGAACCTGTCCGTGAAGGCCACCTGTATACAGTGGCCAGTTTTTCAGTTCATCAGATAGAGAATCAATACATTCAACTGTCGGTGGATCATACGATCTTAATTCTACTCTTTTTTGCAACTGTTCCCGTTGTTTTATCATAATATTACATCTTAAAGCCCCACTGCACTACTTATAGCTACTTGCGCCCTCTATATAGCAAACAATGCCTAAGTGGTGACCGTTGGTCCCCCACGGTCCCTTTTTTTGTTAATTGAGAGCTTATTTGATGAGATAATCACCTATCCGTGACCATGCAGGGAGGTCTAAACCCTCCTGGCCAAACTAGTGCAGTGGGGCTTTAAATGGACCCCATTAACAGGGGTTTGGTCCATAACTTATTTACTCTGATTGTTCATCCCACATGTTTTATGAGTATTGGGCTAACATCGCATGAACATTCATCGGCTCTTATCTCGGTTGATCAAACACACATCATGATCTTTTACGACATCAACCAATATAAACACACCTCTTCACATTCAGTAGTAGCCCCCAGATATCAAATGCTCTGTAGCCACAAACCAACAAGAAGAACAATGAATAGCATACTACTTTTCATAGCAAAATAACTCTGAACATTCTGTATGTCAAGCCTATTAACAACCAAACATCCAATGCTCTGTAGCCACGCACCTACAAGAATAATTAATGAAGCATACTACTCTACATAGGAAAATACATGCAACTCTCTACAATGTTATTGTTTCACTGTACATGTAGCCACACTCACAGGGCTAAAAAATCAAATGAATACCGCTTTTCATGTTTCAGACAGATAAAAACAACTGCAGTTTACCAGTTTCCAATACACAATCAAACCGGGGGAATCCCATAAATAACACACTCGGGATATTGTCATGCAAGAACCAAGATTATTGCTTCTACAGCATGTCAAAGTGTATGGGCAGAAACCACTGCACATGACATGTATTGCCACACAAGACCCACTTCCTTTATCTGCTACACTGTCTCAAACAAAAATTAAAGTTATCAAGACCTCTTAAGGTTATCCTGAAATACACAACAATATCACAATTTTTTTATGATACGCAGAGAGTAGTAACAAGCAACAACTATAGGTTACATACTGCATCTTTGATTTGAATATACTATATTCAAAGACCTCAAATGCCGTTAGTGTTATACTCATGCCACCGTGGCCAGCTGGCATGGGTCAAGTGGCCTTGAGCTTAGCCATTTCGACAGTGGCAATGCAGCCTGAGATTTGGGCTTCATCACAAAAGGTGGAGTGGCGTCTTGGCTATATCAAGGCCTTTAATTCACGATAAAAGGACTAAGAGTATGGTCACATGGTGTTGCCATTTGTCAGAGAGAGGGTGAAACATCAAAATGAGCAGTTTTACCATAACCATGCAAAATGTTCACCATTCAATTTGAAAATATGCATGTGATTTTGAAACAACTGCATGCAGATTTATCAGCAAACCTCCCCTGGGAAAATGACCGCAGTCCTTGAGCAAGGCATTTCTTCCACATTGCTTCTCTCCACCCAGGTGTAGAGTGGATACCTTGTAGGATTGTACTCTATGTCATTGTCTTGGATGAGAATTTGGGAACCTATAAATTGGTGCCTGGCTGGAATGCTCTACATGGAGTCTAAAGTGTGCTATTAAAGTGGGAAATACCACAGAGCTCAGTTAATACAGTCAAACCTGCTTTAGTGACCACCTGTCTACAAAGACTACCTGCCTACAAAGAACACATTTTTTGTTTCCCTTGAAAATGGTTTCTCATTGAAACATGTACTATAGGCACCTATAGATAAAGACCACCTGCCTATAACAACCACTCTTTTGTATCTCTAGGGTGGTCTTTATAGAGAGGTTTCACTGTATGTGCAAGTCCGTGCCATATCTGAACAAGCCTTCAGTGTTCAGTATGCCTTCTTCCATTTTCCTTGTGGAGGATAAATCATTGAGAAGCACCATCTCCTCTCCATCAGATAGGACATAAAGAATGGAGTTGATGGGTGTGGCAGAGCCCTAACTCATACACCTTGAAACCACATTTTTTTGAAAGAAGAGTGGTCCTAACACGGTACCCTGGGGAACACCGGAGTCTACAGTCACGTCAGATGATCTCTCGCCATTAACAAACAACAACATCCTGGTTACGTTTTGTAAGCCAGTTCTGGATCCAGTTGTGGGTTGATCCCTGAGTGCCGTAATGATCTAATTTGTACAGTAGTCAACACAAAAACCTTGTAACTTGCGCCACACCTACACGAGCTTGACACTGTTTGTTGTCAGCTTATAAGCTTCTATTCATGGACTACATGTATGTCAGAGTAGTCTCTTGCAAATAGTTCAGGCACCAAAAGCACTGTGCTAGATACAATTATGAGAGATCAACAGTTTTGTCGTTTCCTGGGCGGCCAGTCCCTCACCTTTGTCTTGTGTCATTTTCTTTGCACAGGGTCATTGTGTCTTTGCCAGTGAAAGTCCCTGTAATCCATTCACATATTGCTCCAGTCAGTCCATCACCATCGTTTTATGTCTGTCATTTTCCTTAAAAGGTCAGTGTGTCCATGCCGTTGAAAGTTCTTTTGATCCTGTCACATATTGCTCCAAATTGGTCCATCACCTTCAGTTTTATGTCATTTTCCTTAAAAGGTCAGTGTGTCCATGCCATTGAAAGTTCTTTTGATCCTGTCACATATTGCTCCAAATTGGTCCATCACCTTCAGTTTTATGTCATTTTCCTTAAAAGGTCAGTGTGTCCATGCCGTTGAAAGTTCTTTTGATCCTGTCACATATTGCTCCAAATTGGTCCATCACCTTCAGTTTTACGTCATTTTCCTTACAGGGTCAGTGTGTCTTTGCCAGTGGAACTCCTTTTGATCCGTTCACATAAGCTCTAATCACTCCAATACCTTCAACTGTCTTTTCTTTGCTTATGCAGGGTCAGTGCGTCTTTGCTAGTGGAAGTCCTTTTCACATAAGCTTTAATCAATCCAATACCTTCAACTGTTGTCTCTTTGCGTACATAGTGGAAGTCCCTTTGATCTGTTCCCATATTAAAGCTCCAATCACTCCAACGACTTCAACTTTCTGCTTACGTAGGGTCAGTGTGTCTTTGCCAGTGGAAGTCCTTTCAATCCTTTTACATAAGCTTAATATGTTGTGGTGGTGGTGGTGGTTATTTTACCTGACAGCTAATTAAGCAATAAATGCTTGTTAGTAAGCAACCAGAAGACCGACAGCTTTAGGTCCTCTCTGAGGGACCTGGCAATGAGGATTAATGCCTTTCCAGAGGGCACTAGCGCATTGCCTTGGTTTCAAACCCGGGTTAACCGGATTACGAGACCACTGCTCTACCAACTGAGCTATCGCCCCTCCTCTAGTCACTCCAACCCCTTCATCTTTTGTCTTTTTGCTTACACAGGGTCAGTGTGTCTTCGCCAGTGGAAGCCCCTTTGATCCGTTCACATTACCCAACGGAAAGACCCTGATACCAGGACAAGGTAACAATGCTTACGTCTTCCCTGGCGTGGCTCTGGGTATCATCGCCTTTGGGATCAAGCACGTCAGTGATTCCATCTTCCTCGAGGCAGCAAAGGTAAGATAGGTCACTGTAATTTATATTCTCACTTGATCTCTCTCTTTTCCCCTCTTTTTCTCTCCGTCTCTCCCTTTCTCTTCCTTTCTCTTTCTCTCCCTCTTTCTTTCCCCATCTTTC
Source organism: Strongylocentrotus purpuratus (assembly GCF_000002235.5). Classification (NCBI taxonomy): domain Eukaryota; kingdom Metazoa; phylum Echinodermata; class Echinoidea; order Camarodonta; family Strongylocentrotidae; genus Strongylocentrotus; species Strongylocentrotus purpuratus. Next base: position 29,481,814 of record NW_022145607.1, read on the forward strand.
TCTTTCTCTCTCCCATTCTCTTTCTCTCATTATCTTTCCCTCTCTCTCCCGTTCTCTTCATCTTTCTTTTCTCACTCGATCTCTCTCTTTCTTTTTACCTCTTCCCCTCTCTCTCTTTCTCTCTCTCTCTCTCGCATTCTCTTTCCCTGTCTTTCTCTCATACTTTCCCTTTCTCCGTTCTCTTCATCTTTCTTTTCTCACTTGATCTCTCTCTCTCTCTCTCTCTCTCTCTATCCCTCCCTCCCTCTCTCTTTCCCTTTCCCTCTCTTTCCCTCTTTATCTTTCCTTTTCTCTTCCACTTTCTTTTCTCTCTTCCACTTCCTTTTCTCACTCTCTCTCTCTCTTTCTTTTTCCATCTCTCTCTCTCTTTCTCTCTCTCACTCCCCTTTCTTTTTCGCTCTCTTTCCCTCATTATCTTTCCCTTTCTCTTCCATTCTCTTCATATTTCTTTTCTCACCCCATCTCTTTCTTTTTACCTCTTTTTCTCTCTCTCTCTCCCTTTCTCTTTTTTTTCTCCCATTCTCTTTCCCCTCTTTTTCTCTCTCTCTCTCTATGGCCATGTTGCTTTACTTTTACTTTTTCCTTCTGTTTCTAAGGGTTGAAAGTAATCAGATGTTAACCATGTTTAAGTCAACCCCCACTCATGTCCATATTCTACATACTTGTATTTAATGTGCATTGTCAACTATTTCCATTCATTTAATTATTTTTATCAATACTTTTTACCAATTATGATATGTATCTGTGTTCTATTTTATGTTTTTTTTTTTTAGTGGAAATAAACTTTGAATTTAATTTAATTTAATTTGTCCTATCGTAACAAGATTATCTAATTGCAGTATGGTAGGTGATTCAGTGAATATGTGAACCTTCTCAATTTCTCCTTAATCTTATCAAACTGGCATCATCTTTGTTCACCATTTCATTCTTTTTTCAAGAATGTTATTTAAAATTTTAAAAAAATTGTTTATTTGTTTGTTTATTCATAGCAACCAAAGGGTTGGATTGATATGTGTGGTGTTATAGCTGAAACATAATGATTAAATACTTCCTAATGCAGTAATGAAGTTGTCAATTTATGACAGAGGATTAGTTTGCTTTGACTAGGTGCTGCCAATTTGGGGAGCAAAGGTCTAATTTAAAAAGAATTGAAAACAATCTATTCATCAAATGGAACCTTGTTCCTAACTACAACAGGAATCAAATTTATTGTTCAGTAGAATTTAAAATGAAAGTGATAAAAAAGAGAAAAAAGAAGAAAGGAGTTTTGTGATCAACTAATCAATTTTTTAAAATCAAAATCCTTAACCCAATCCAGTGCATTGCCAAATTGGTAACCCAAGCCCACCTGGACGAAGGACGAGTCTACCCCCCTCTTGAGGACGTGAGGGAGGTTTCTGTCAAGATCGCTGTACGCGTCGGCGAGTACGCTTACGACACCGGGATGGCATCCAAGTATCCCCGGCCAGAGGATATGGAGGCGTACGTACGAAAGTGCGTCTACGACTACGAATATGAGTCTTTCACACCGGACTACTATGACTGGCCGACTACAGAGTCAAAATACTAGATGCTATGCCGTTAACTTAGTGAAATTAACTAGAAAGAAATATACTAGTAGTGGAAATAATTTAATGATCCCTTCCAAGAGATATATATCTATAGAAGAAAAAAATTATATGCCATAGATGAGTCTATTTTGCAATGTGATATTTGGGTGGTTATAGTATTTATAGGAAAAGAGTATGCAAATTTATCCCACCTCTTAAGGTTGGCTAATTATCCATTGTTTGAAATGAATTATGTAAAGCGCTGTTTATGTGTGGTGTATATGTATGATGATGTTGATGAAATGAATTTGGGACTCAGTATTTTATTTGAATAGTCGTTATATATATATATATATATATATATATAACTGTTTTATGTTTTTATCCGTGTGAAAAAAAGATGCACAAAAGTAAAGAAGGAGAAATGGTATTGAATGAGTACCATTGGGGAAGTTTTCATGTGAAAACAATTGTATGTTGTGGGCGTGTGCACTTGTGTACTTGACAGCTCCTTAACTCTTATCCTGCTATAAGGAATACAGCCCAGTGCTAGGGCTAATCCCCATTATGCCAAGCCACAAATTCCCCCAGTGCCAAGTTTGTGTTGAGATAATCTGATGGTGTAATCAATAGCGCGTGCAAGGCACTCAGCACAGTACAGACCCTGCACAATAACTGCTATTACGAATGCGAGCATGCATGCATAAAGCAGCTAAGCTGTGGCTCACTTGCATGAATTAAGCAGCCAATCGATAGCGGGCTCGCGTGTACAAAGCACTTTAATGATAGCGTGCATGCAGCCTTATGGCAGGATATGAGTTAATATATATTTTTAGTAGAGACTGTGGTGGAGTAAGAAATCATTTTTTTTCTTTTTAAGAAACATGTAATACATATAATATGAGAAATAAATTTCATGAGGAGAGACACAATCAGTATCAGGTATGTATAAGTAAAGCACAGAGAAAACATACGCTGTGGTGACTGAATTACGATAATCGTTACCTCACCTGGTATTTCGTTATGGAAATTCCACATACTGGACTATCGGAGGTAATAACACTTCAGGGTATGTCTATTTATTCCTGACACCAAGCAAACTCTATATAATAGCAAAGTTCTCCTCAGAAAAGTAGGAAATTCTCTCCATCATTAGTCGGTTTCACACAGAAAAATCCCTTAAAAAATCCTCTCAAGGGAGAATTTTCTTGCTTCGTTAGAGGATATTTAATGGGATAATTGATGACAGACAGCAATTAAGAGGATAACTAAAATCTGGATAACTGAAATCCAGATCTTGGGCCTCTGTGTGACACCGCCTAATGATCCAGAAAACATTCATGCAGGTTAAATACGAGCGTTATGAACATTTCTGCAGAACAACAAAAATAAATGCAACATAGTTGCTCCTTTCATTTACGTTCTATTCTGAGGTACACATGTTAGTAGAGAAGAGAGACGGTACCAGTAGAGTACTGATGAATGAATTACATATAGATAATGCAACATATATATGAAACAAGTACTGCCAGCTGTCTTGCTTACCGGTACATGGAAGTTATTGAAAATAGAATGCAAAATACCAAACACTGTGTGTTATTGGTGATATCTTCCATGGAAAACATTTTAATTTGTTTGAATGCACATGTAATCATAAAGCCAAAGTAATGGATAGATTAGATTATCTGTTTGGAGCCAGAAGGGTGTTAACTTGTATACATTTAACGACCTTGTGGTTGTGAGCCGACAGCATAATTCGTCCTTGTTTTCACGAAGTGACGGTAGTGAGGAAAATCGTAACGCAAAGTGAATGCAATTTTTTTTCACTACCGTCACTTCGTGAAAACAGCGACGAATTGTGTCCTTATGCATTATTGTAATACCTCAGTGGAAAGTATGTCAATGCAAAGAAATGCAAGTGATTTTTTATCTATCTGTGTATGTGTGAATTTATTTGCATGCTAGTGGAGAAACAGATATGCAAATTGCAGCTGCAACCATTGCCCATACATTTCTTGAAGCACAGTCTAAAAAAATATATTAAAGAAATATTTATGTTTGACATTGCCAAATATTGGTCATAGAGGTGTTCTTGTGAAATTGTAAAAAATATTGTGGTACTCTGTATATCATTACCTCTGTTGTATTAAGCTACCATTTACATGTTATAGCCAGTATTTTATTATTCCTGTTTAATAGTATTCAAATCCTAGTGGTATTAATATTATTAAGTTGTAGAATGTGATTATGCACCAAACCAAATAACATTAATCGTCTTTCTGAAAGAGGCACTAATCAAAAAGAGCTGTTCTATTGTTCTATCGTTGATTATGCAAAGAAAACGATATTATATAGGAATTAAAACAAAGTAAATGAGCTATTCGTAAGTTTAATAAACACAGCAAAACTTGCCAGTGATATTTGGAAGGTATTACCATCTTTCAGAAGTTGCTTTTTAGATCTTTTATTTGTGGAAGCAATCATTCACTTCAGCGGTGGTAAATCTTGAAATTGTACATTTTTAAAAGAGGCATCTGTGATGTCGCAAATTTTATTCATTGACCTAATGACCTTTGTTCTTGTCAAGCACTTGTATTTCACTATTTATCTACTGGTCAAACATGTTACAATGCTGTAGAGTGCTGAGAAACGATACGTATGTATTTGTTGTTTGAAAGCTATATCGGACGAGCTTTAAAAAACAAAGGAAAGTCATTGTGCTTCCTCCGTGGGCTTTTTGTCATATGATGCTACCCCTCTGCGATTTGAGAGTTGTGTGGTTGTGCAAAAATGTGAGGTAGAATGAATTAATAAAGATTATCAACCAAAACCAGAAGACATCAAAGAGTTAATGGCTTGTTTTCTTGAAAGGCATTGTTTAACAATACAAATCTGAAATGCATGGCCCTATGTGTAACAATGAGTGATTTCAAGTTGGGTGTTAGTGTTAGTGTTAGTGTTAAGAGCAGTCAAGAGCTCTTAAATCGAGCGAAAAATTTGCTGATGAAATTAAGAGCCCGATACCGATATCAAAATCGATAGCTTAACACCAGCTGTGACGTCACCACATACTTGATTTCACGACGATGATTTAAAAATAGTACATAAAAACTAAAGATATCATGAAAAGTACAGAATAAATATAGACCTATTTCTCTGGTCTTATAAAATAACTCATTTTACACAAAAGAATACATGAATTACCTGTTTCACATATTTTTATTTGATCATCAGACAATAAATTGGCGTCGTTCGTGCGATGACTGTTGTGCGGTACAACACTAACACCGAACTGGAAATCAACATTGCTTAATCCCCAGGGGCTAGTGTTAGTGAATAGGACATTTGTACGTAAAATATTAACACCAGCCACAAAGGTTGGTTCAGCAGACGACAATTTTGCAAAATCGATAACACTAGCTACCGGAAGTTGACGATATTCAGAGGTCAAAGCCTTAACACCAGCTGATTTCCATTTCGGTGTTTAGGCTGGTGTTAGTGTTTATTAAACACTAACACCAGCCTTAAACACCCAACTTGAAATCACTCAATGTGTCTGAGATGTGTCTGCATTATGGTGTAGTATTGAAGGCTTTTGAAGCCCTAAAAAAAAAATCACGCTTCAAAATGGTCATGAAGTGCTTCAAAAAAGTAAAAATCTTTGAGTGACCGGTTTTACCATACCGGTACTCATTTTCTCCAAAAGACTAGTGTTATAAAAACATTTTTTGAAATTTCGAATTCCAATCAATAATATCTTGATTATCAGACAGGCGATCGGCTTGTAAAAGTTACAGGATTCCTGACTGACCTATAATTTAATTTTGATTGCAGCATGAGCAAAATCCAGGATTTTGTTTAGAATCTGAGACAAAGATACCCAATCCCTTGATTTGTCAGTATATATAAATATCACTTGATTTTCTTTCAATACATGATATACATGTAGTCCAAAACCTGACTTAAATAGTTCTTTAACAGGTTTATATGTATATCACACGAATCATTGCATTACCTTTTTCAGCCTTCCTCTCTGTATTCTATCCCCCTCTTTTCTTCTCTTTCCGTCTCTTTCTTTATCTTCTCATATATCGTTCTACCGGTAGTACCCCCTCTCTCATTCTTTTTCTTTCTTTCTCCCACCTTTTGGCATCTACAGAGGATTTATTTCATTTTGTCACATCTCTACAAATAATACACACAAATCATGTCTGTAAAACATGGCATACATTCATTTATTGGAATTGATATTTGGTGCAACCTCGGTCAGACTTCTCTTCAAGTTGAGATGGATTCTTACGACATATGCTCCAGCGACAATTGGGCCCCGTCTTACAAAGAGTTACGATTGATCCAAAGCAATCGCAAGTCCAATCAATCGCAAGTTTGCAGTCTGCTATCTCTTATGTACATTTGCGATTGATATCAACTCTTTGTAAGACGGGGCCCTGGCCTATTTCACCACGCTAACCCTATTCCTAATTTAACCCTGGACCAAACCATATACCTTCACGTTGCCCTAATATAAAGAACCCAACTATAACCCTACATGTACGTCTTTGACAAAATACTGTACGAGCCAATATTTTCGAGGATCAAGGGTTCAAGGACTAATTCGCGTAAAGCCACAACCACTACCAATTACCGTTAAACAACTGAATTATGCATACCCCTTTTATATTTCATGTTTTTTTTGTGTTTTCTTAAATTAAGAATGAAAGGTGGACTGGTTTAATCAGGGCCTTTGTTGAATACTGTTAATATGTCACATTCTCAAGAAAAGTCGATCAGGACTAAAAAAAAAATTAAAAAAATTATAATCTTTGTAAGGGTACGAATAATTCAGTTGTTACCGATACATACTTCCATTAACATTGTATTTTGGTGGATCATGAACTTGTTATGGAGTATCGAAATAACCATCATCCTATGAGAATTCTTTTTAGAGAGAAGTAAATGAAAATAGTCCATTGGAGTGCCAAATTACGGCCACTGTCCCAAACTCTGCCGCACGACCCGGTGACTACTTCAATTGATTCGGGATAAAACACTCTTTCATAAGATGTATAATAATTTACTGTTCATAGATGATTTTTAGAATAATTAGCAATATTCTAGGTGTAAACTTTTTTTTTGACTCGCATGGTAGTGTACAGTCACCATGCGCAAAATGTACGTTGTTAAATTCACGATCAACGCGAAGTTCCCGTAAATAAAACCCATGAAAATAACAGCTTATACAGTACGGTAAGTAGAGCCTGGAGCAAATGTCGTCAAAGCAAATGTTGAAACATCGAGAGCAATTAGGGGTGAAAAGAAAACCTAAGTAGAACAAAGAAGTGAGAAATACATGTATGAGTAAATATAAGCTCTCTCCTCTTTTCTAATAAACATCTTGGTATATATAAAGAGGAAATAACATTACATTTAACTTGCTGAGCTGTTTTGAAAGTGAATAATAATAATATTAATATTCCGCTTTTATATACCACCCAATACATCAATCAATGATGTGTCTTAGCGCTTTACAGACATATTATTACCCCGGTCATCGGATTCAGGCTCACCCGCACACAATGTATGCACATTCTCCACTCCCTGGGGAGTATTCCGGCCAGTCGGGTTTAAAAGATTTATCCGTTTAACTGCTGAAATAAATTGAACCTGCCTTGTATGAATTTCACATTTTTGTCATACATATCCATATTTCATTAGATAAATAAATATTTTCTTAACATGACAAGGCTTGCAAATAATATCCTGTACTACACTGTATGTCATTTATATTAAGTACATAACTAATTGAGAATTGATCAAATTATGTTGGGTAATGTGTGGGACAAAATAGAAAAGTGGTATTTTATCATAATACTGAATTTGTTAATCCAGGGAGGCCTCATGAGCATCAATGCTGTTTTCCCCCGAGGGCCCGGCAATTATAATGACCCCAGCAATTGCAAGGTATCCATTTACACCTGGGTGGAGAGTGGCAAATGCGGATTAATAATGTCTGGATAGAAGATGTTAGTACCAGGCTGGGGTTTGAACCCTCAACCCTTTGATTGAGAGTCAAGTGAACGAACCACAGAACCACAGAACCACAGTACCACAGCACCTCCAATGACAAATCAAATAACCTGTATTATATTACTTGAATCCCCAAATTAAATATTCAACAACACTTTTGACAGAATAAAAGATCATGAACAGTATGTGGGTGTATTCATCTACCGTTGTCTGCATAACAAATTTGACACAATACAGTATGGCCCGTGTATTGAAAAATGTTGGTGGGTCGATGCCATTTTTAACAAAGTGAGAACTTAGACCAAAGCTTGAATTTTAGCTGGAGCTTAAATATGACGTAGGGTTTACATTTGAGTAGAATACAAGCCTGTGTGTCCAACAGCTGAGTAAAAAGCATGGGAAGAGAAAAAATATAGATCACTACAATTATATGTAGTCCCATATGTCCACATCTGTGCGAGCGAGTGTTTTTGTGAATTTATTATTTTGTTTAAATATTGCTGGTCCAAATTCCCAAACATACTACATAATGAACCATATTTTACAACTCACTCCTAGATTCTAATCGAATGATTGGTCGATCAGGATCTTGTTGCATTCATTTACCTAGACTATTCCATGTCTTTTCATGAAAAAGCGTGCAATAGTTTCCTGGACTATTCAACCATTAACATTTTCTGGCAATCATCGTTGGCACTCAGAGCATTTCAAGAAATTAATCTTAGCAGGTACCCGTTGACTGCACCTGGGTTGAGAGTAGCAAACATAGATTAATGTCTTTCCAGGTTTACCTTTAGGGTATGTACATGTATCCAAATTTGCATAAATCTATGGCAAGTCTCAATCGGAATGATCCCACGGCCCGTTGCATAAAATGTATCATTGATGTTAACTTTGCCATTAATGGTAACTTCCATGGAATCTTTGATTTGATTGGCTGTTTGAGTGATGTTGCCATGGTAGTTAATACCGATGGCAAAGTTACCATCAATGATTAAATGTTTATGCAACAGGACCCAATAACGAGAAGTAGGGAATGGATGAGCATGTTAAATACATTTACGGTATAGTATGAAAGATACATGTTTTTCAATGCAAGATATATTAAAGAGCAATGAATTCAATATATTTAGGCAGTCCACATATTCTGGCATCCTTTTCTTCGAGTTTGGAACTGATAAATTATTTGATTGGAATTATACTGTTAAATATTCAGAGGAAGAAAGCATTCTGATCTCCAAATTGGCCGCAAAGTGATAGCAAAACATGATTTTGTCCACCAATTTTCAATGATTTTACTGCAATTTATAATATCTCTTATAATATATCTTTTACGTTTTATTGGAAGAATATAGTGTACCGAAGCTGTGACGTCATAAAAATCTATTTTTAGAATTTCTCAATTTTTTCTTCATTTTCCGAAAGAGCATCAAAAATAATGTCCAAATGTCAAAAAACCAATTGAAAATATTAAGCATTAATTGAGATATGATCATCTGAATGAATATATTTCCGATAGGAACTCAGTGTTATATGCTCTGGCTCCTTATGGTTATTCAATTTGTTTTCGACATGTGGACATTATTTTTTATATTCTTTCAGAAAATGAAGAAAAAAATTGAGAAATTCTAAAAATAGATTTTTGATGACGTCACACTTCACCACTCTATAGCACAAAGAACTAAGGAAATACTAGCGTTGCCAATGTGAAGAGAGGATGTTTTATTCAGCATTTGATGACGTCACTGTGAAGAAGTAAAGAAATTGATTTGGAACATATATATCTCATATGTCATTAAAAGATACTTTAAGACAAATTCACATTCTTTATAATTGTTCAAAATATAAACACAATAATCTCTCTCATAAATTCATTCATAAAAATCTAGGAATATTAAAAAGAAAAAAAAGAAGAGTGGAAAGCTACTCGAATTACTCCGAATGCAGAGCTACGCTACGATTTGGCATAGAGTCCTTTCTGGTAGTAAACTCATTAAAAAGTCTTCTCTTCTTTTGTTGAGCGCTCCTAGAAACTTGGCTATCCTTGACTCGCGATCGTTCCTGTACTTTGAGAGTCTTTTATGGAAGGCATCGTCATTGCTTGGCATTGCTATGTGATCCGAGAGTGACGTTTCTTTGCGATCCGAGAGTGTCGTTTCTTTGCTGGTGTTTGATTGAGCTAGAACGCATCTGTGATCCGATTCCAGGACGGCTCTCCGCCTGTTGTCCAGCATGGCTTCCTTTGCTCTCTGTAAAGAAATAAAATAGTCCTGCGGTAAAAAGATGGTATGTCCCATTTGCAGACCTAAAAAGCTGAACTTCCATGAATCCAATTGTATCTTTTATTATGAACCTCCTCCCACCAAATGAAAAATTCTTAACTTGACTTTTAATGGGTTTTGATCACACAAGTTTTGTTTGTTTTCAATAGGCCAGTTTCGTAATGTATTCAGAGACCTTTAAATCGCATTACGTAATCGGAGGGTCGGACAAGCAAAGAACTCGCGGTGCGTAGCAGACTACACTTTGCGTGCATACCATACATGACTGTGTTCGCTAGGTGTGATTGTATCGTTTGTTTTCGCTATTTTGAGAGAGAGAGAGAGAGAAGAAAAAGGAGGCAGTTTCAAACTTGAATAATAAATATCTTTGAGATGTGATTTTGTTCTTCATACATTTGATCTTTAAAATCGCTGAGTCTTAGGCAAGAATAATAGAAAAGCATTGCTGGTACAGAACTAGCGATTCACATCTTGCAGCTAAACCTGTTCGGCCAAGTCCCCGGTACAGGCAGCGCACGATACCCCCTCAAAAAGAAGAAAAACGAGTGGCCAGTGATGAAATAGAAAGCGAAGCACCAAAATATAAGTTAGCTAGCCGATATCGGTAATTTCCATTTAATTTTGCATTTACCTTAGCTTGAATCTGAGGACAAATTAGGACGTAGAAATGAAAGAAGTGATGAACTATTTTCCACTTGTTCGCACACACAGCCACCTCTGCTTGCAGAAGCGTGCGCGCGTACCACGTGTTCGTGTTCGTGTAGGCGCGATTCACATTTTCAAAATGAAAACAATTTTACGGATTAAAAAATGTTTGTGAAACGCCTCGATACGGACTATTTCAAGGCGGACGAGAAACGGCTAACGAGAAGCAAGCACTGACCGCAGAATCAATATTATTAACAAAGGCAACGAGAAATAATGACAATTAAGGTAATAATATAATATATAAGGTCTTTGTTAATAAAATAATATTTATAAAATAATATCGTCCGATGACAAAGAGCTAGAATAAGAATGATGAACAATGATAAACAAATAATTTTGAACGGAAAAAATGAAGAAAAACAATGAACAAGGAAAAAGAATGATAGAGCAATGGAAAAAGGGAATAATAAAAGTAATAAAAAAAAACCTTCTGATGGCAAGGAAGAAGAATCAGGATGATGAATAATTTTATTGTTTAGAATAAGATTAGGAATTACGTTTGATTTTCATAAAATAAAAGTTAATAGTCTAGTATTAGACTACAATTATGCCGGACCTTCGTTATTCAACTTCAAGAAGCAATTATTATTATTTAAAAAAAACATTTAAAAATAAAACTGTTATTACATTTTCTATTAGATCTGTAGACTTCTACTTTTTATTTGTTTATTATTTATATATTTTTTCTTTTTGTTCAAGTTGGGATGTTCTGTCTTTTTGCGTCGGTTTGACCTGTATAATCTAGTCACAAGTCGCTATCATAAGCTGCCGAGAGCTAACTAGAGGGAGGATTGTACTCGAGCTTCTCCAGGCCACATAATCTATGGCCATCGGGAAATATCAGTCGAAAGTCTTCAAAACTCTTAAAAGCCTTCAGTTTTCGACGATCATAAATGCATGTTCCGCCATATTCTCTACTAGATAATTGAATACGTCATAGGTCCCAAAGTCAGGAATATCGTCAAACTTAAGGGAGGTATGTAACTAGTTCACTCAACGAAAATCCTGCCCGTTGTAATTTCCCCATACAGTCACGTCTACCGAGTGACACGGACCCCGTAGGTCAGGGGCTACGGGCAGGCTAGTCCGCTACTGCGGACGCTAATTTAACGAGTCTTTTCTCGGGTGTATACCGTAGCCGAAACTCCTCTTTTTCTTAGAAAATATTGCAGCTGCCTGAAACTCAGCTTGATGAATGGCAAGTTGGAAGACATTTCCGGCCAAAACAGAAATTCATATGTATACACGCAGTTTTGATAGAAAGATATGAATGCAATTTAACGGCAAGAACTGACAGTCTAATACACAATGCACAGATTCAAAATGGCGATTTGACAAAGCTTGTCGGGCTTGGTTACAGTAACCGCGCATTACGTAACCGCCGAAACTGGCCTATTAAAACTACAATGTAATACATTGTGATAGTAAAGAGAGGTGGCGCTATAGAAATGCCTATAATTATTATTAGTGATACATAGGCTCTATTTCAATTTTTTCAATAGGAAATATCATGGAGAAGATAAAAGATGTACCATTTTCAATTTCTACAGATTGGAGTAGTGATCGCTGTGCAGAAGAATAGCTTTACCCAGTAATTGTGCGCTATTTCGACAGTGAAGGATCGCGAGTTGTGAGTGTCCTTCTGGAAATAGCAACCACGACAGAAAGATCTAGAGGGCAAACCATCTTTCTTCTGTTGGAAAATGCTCTGAAAGAGAATGGAATTTCCGGAAACAATGTTCCATGTTTCTATGGTGAAAGCGCGGCCGTTATGATGTGTGTAAGGAATGGCACTGCTGCCTTCATCAAGAAAGAAATTCCCCACGTATTCATCTTGGGATGCCTGTGTCACAGGCTTCACTTAGAGGCTGACAAGGGGGCAAAATAGCTTTTGGTTTCCCCTGATGACATGTTGGTTTCAATCTCCTACTACCTAGAAAAATCAAGTAAACATCGAAAAGACTACAAACAAATCCAAGCAGCATGTGGTGTTGAGAATCATACCATACTTAAACACTTCTGAACCAGGTGGTTGTTGTTAGAAAGGGCCCTTGACCGATTGCTAGAACAGTGGGTACCACTACAACTCGACTACCAGACAGAATCTGAATCTGGTAAGAGGAAATGTAAGGATTCTTCTGCTCAAACTTCATCCAAGAAACAGAAAGTATCTCCTGATGGTAAGTGCAACACCATCTGACTATAGACAGTGTTGTCTATAGCTCATCGAAGAAGTCTTCATCGGCAGTAAGCAGTGCCAGAACAAGTTCGGCCAAGGAATCTACAACCAGTAGTGGTATCCTGACCTCAACCATGAAATCTTTTCCCCCAAGTGATCATAGCGCTAAGAGTGCAACTACATCCTCTACTGTGGGTGCGTCAAAATTGTATGCAGGTACAAAATCATGTTACAGTAAAGAGAGAGAGACACTAGTCTAAATGCAAAGAGCAAACTATCTCATAAAGACAGCAGCAAAGATGTGACACCTGGGACCCATTTCACTAAGCCTTTTTTCGATGACAAAATGACAAAAATCAGTGACAAATCTGTTGATAACCAATCAGAAGCAAGGATTTCAGAAGCTTAAAACAAAAACTGTCATTTGTAACTGATGACATGTTTTGTGAAACGCCCCCAGTGCAAAGTAGAAACAAGGCTTGTGAGATCTCAGCAAAATTGAGGAAAAAAACCCCCAGAATGTACTGCATCTTTCTCCAAAACACTATCCCAATTTTCAATCAACTAAAATTGGGGCTTCAAGCAGAGGCACCTAAAATACATCTTGTGCATAAAAAACTGCATAAATTTCTTGGTGATATCTTGGTTAAGCCTAGTAAGCCTACTGTTATATAAAATGTAATTTTCATAATAATATCTATGTTCTCTCGGTATCTGTGTTAACTTATTATGGGCGTTCCCAACTCAAGCTATGCTTAACGGCTTTTCGCCTCCTTCCGTATCTGAATTATTTACTGTATACTCTATGTTGAAATAATTGTTACATATATCATTTATATATATACGGTACATTGTGTTTCATATTGTACTGTTGAGAAGGAAATAAATGTTAATAAAAAAATTTAAAAATGGCTAATGGCAGCTTATTAGACCAGTGTGAGTACAAACAACCATGTATTAAACCACAAAACAAATGAAGATCTCATTCTTGGACATGCAGTGAAGGATGTTCTTTCATCAGAACAGCTGTCCTCATAGGAGAAAGAGGACTTCTACAATGCAGTGAAGAAGTACTACACTGCAGTTTGTAACTATGTGATTGACACATTTCCTTCCACTGAATGATGAACTTCTTCTCCATGCTCGTGTTGCAAACAGTCGAATAAGAGATTAGAGACAACGTTTGCATCAGTAGAATACTTTGTGAAGAGTTACTACATGCAAGACAAGTTGGATGAGCTAGAAGTACAGTTTAGACACTGCAGTTTGTAACCATGTGATTGACACATTTCCTTCCACTGAATGATGAACTTCTTCTCCACGCTCATGTTGCAAACAGTCGAATAAGAGATTAGAGACAAAGTTTGCATCAGTAGAATACTTTGTGAAGAGATTTCACAACGTGCAAGACAAGTCGGATGAGCTAGAAGTAATGATATTTTGGTACACAATCTATTACCCTTGTTGATGCCCTTTTCAGTACCCCCCCCCCCCCTCCTGAAATCCCACCAAGGGTGTTGCACAACGGCAAGAACCCGCTGTCTGTCCATAATACTTACTTGTACTGCGTTGTATTTGGTCTGGTAGTGAAGAACAGCGGCAAATAGGTGCCATATAGAAAACTCAGGCCATAGAACCTCTACGAAAGACAGTACTGAATAGCCACTCTGTGGCAAAAAATGAGAAATAAGACATGGTTAACGTACTATAAAACGATATGATGGACACAATTTTGAGTTGTGGTAACGATCAAACGTCAATTATAGCAGAATTAAACACAATTACCACCAGATGTTTATCTGAAGAAGTAGAATGTGCTAGCCACAGGATTCTGAAAACAATTAGAAATATCGCTATCTGTATTGCTGCGCAATGCGAATGTATCCCCCGGCAGTGGCAGCAATTTTGTGTCAACCTTATGTTCAAAGGAGAGACAAAAATCCCCTCTCCCCTCCCTGAAACAAAAGGATGACGTAGAGGGTCGGACTATTGTCAAGACTATATTTTCAAATAATTTGATATGTCCCTAAATTACAGTGATAACATCATTATATCATAGTTATATTGTTGTTCATTAATTATCTAATTAGATTTTATTTTAATTTAGTGACAGATTAAATTATTCAAAAATATATTCATATGGACACTTGGCATTCGATACTTAGTCATGGATTAAAGTTAAACCATGGACTAAAGTTAAACCATGGACTAAAGTTAAACCATGGACTAAAGTTAATCCGCTTTCGAGAATACCACCCTTAGACATTAGTGCATGATGTCCTACCTGCCACAGTAAGAAGTCACTTAACCGGACTTCCCCTGATGTTCTGACGAGTAGCTCTGGATCTTTACATCTATGAGTGTACAAACATTCCTCAAGTAACTCCTCCGATACATCGCTGCAAAATAGAAAATGAGTGAGGTACATGAATCTCACGTAGAATACACCAACAAAAAGAATATTTTGAAAAGCACCAACAAAGTCTAGAATCTACAAACAATGTCAAGAAGACGATTTTCTCTTAATCTTTACCACGATAAGTGTACAGACATTCCTCAAGTAACTCCTCCGATACATGACTGCAAAAATAGAAAATTAGATTTGATGATTGTATACAGGAATTTGAAGTTGAATACACTATTAAACAAGAATGTTTTGAAAAGCACGAACTGTGGAAATCTAGAAGCTATAGAACACTGTCGTTTAGACAATGTTCTATTTTAATCTTTACATTTATGGTGATACAAATTGGTGTATGAAATTTCAGTCGTTGTTCTGTTACCTGTCAAGTGTTGATGATCAACGTATCTCCCGTGATCTGTAATTGTATATAGATATTCATCTGCTTTGTAATTGTCTTTTGAAGAAGGAATTGTGAAATAACTAAACAAGGAACTATTAATGTCTTTCGAAAAGAGCAATGCATCAACTTGGCTTTGAACCCAGGACTTGGGACTACAAGACTGCTTCTCTATACCACTGAGCCATCATATACTTTACATGGAATAGATGTTGGTTACCTTGGTTCGAGGATGCCTTCTTCTACTCCTAGCGCCACCTCCTTGACTGCGTTGGCCATCTCCTGCCTGGAGGTGTAGGCTAGACATACATTGAGAGTTGCTCTGTGAGGACACGGGGGAAAACAAACAATGAAGAAGATAATAATAACAATAATAATAATAATAATAATAGTTTGTTCTTTTATAGCACATTTCAGGACTGCAGGCCCCCTCAAAAGCGCTTTACAGATATATTATTTCCCCAGTCATCGGATTCATGCTTACCCGCACACAATGTATGCACATTCTCCACTCCCTGGGGAGCATTCCAGGCGTCATTTTTACAAGCACACACTTGCTCATCTAATACAAGTTCAAATTTGCAGACAACACATTGAAATGTGTGTTTTGAAATTAACATGTGTTTCAACTTTTAATGGGATGTCAGAGAACTTGTACTTAGGATGGTTAAGTATTTATATCCTGCAACAACAATTTATTGGTTATTGATTTGTTGAGAGCTCTTTATGTGACCAGAAATATTTCAACCATATTGCTTTTTTGTTAGGTAATTTTTTTTAGATTCTAAAATTGTATTAAAATTCTAAAATGTTTGAAATTTAAAATTGTAATGATTTTTGTATTTGTTGTGTATTTTTGATGCAGGATTGAGGTACTGGTTAAGATGTCCCTCCAATAGAACCATTTTCTTCGGGGCTGCGCCCCTCAGCAAATAGTACAATTAGAGTCACCTCTTGCCCATAGTTTCAACCAGAACCTCTCAAGACGGTGTATATTTGTATACGATGCCCAGGACATTGGTTCACAAAACCATCCTAAGTACAAATTCACTGACATCTCGTTGACCTACATGTTAAGCTTAATACATGAATTCCAATGGGTTGTCGGTGAACTTATACTAATGATGGTTTTCTGAATTCTGAAACACTGCCCAGACCAACAAGAGGCCAGACAAAAATATTGTATCACCCAAATAGTAAAGATTTGGTCAATCTTAAGTTGGTTTGGCAGCGTAACTGGGGTATTAACGATGTATATTTTGTGCACCGGTACATACGTTTAGAAGAAAAAAATCATGGCTTATTGACTTTGTAACCAATACAATGAAATAACAATTCTAGAACTTCCCTTGTTGGCCCCATATTATCTCTAAAAAGTTGATAAAACATCCAATCTTAGGTTACGTTTTTCTTCTTCTCCATTAAAAAAACAAACATAAGTAACAGCTTGTGTGTATGTATGTACACAGGGATAGCATAGACTTTGACATAGTAAAAGAAACTCCTAGAAATGTCATATAATCCTTACTACTCTAATTACACATGACCCACACAATTGTCCTTCAGGGTATATCCCTGTATTTGCCTAGAATGACAGGCATGAGGGGTACAAAGGTCACTAGCTTCATAACCATTGTTTTGATCACTTCACAACTTGCCCAAGATCAGATTTCAGAGTCAGAATGACACCTTCAGAAACAGACAAGATTGGCTGATGAAATACTGAAGTGGAAATTCTTTTCTAAAGTATAGTTTTAATAGGGTTTTAGCTATTAAAAGCATAATATCCTTGGTGCTATACTAATGACAGAGGACCACCACCATCAACATTACCACCTGCACCACCACCATCATCAACATTACCACAACCACAAACAACAACACCTGCAACATCAACAACAACAATATCAACAAACACACAAGAGTTTTTTTCCCTAATAAAGCCTTGTTCAGATATACAATGTACATAATGTATGCTGCGTCAAACCGAGGCAGTTTTTTCAAAATTATCAGTTTCCGGTCTTGATTAGCTCCATGACAACCCCTTTAAACATTGGTATAGATTAATCTTGCACTGGGAGCAGCTGAATAGTCTTGAAGCCTTTGGTTTATATCCATCCCATGATATATACAATGTGGCACAGGGAGATTATTTGTGTGGCATATAGTTTAGGGTACTGGCATTGGCAACTGGGTAGTATATATCAATCAATGCACACTTCCAGCAATCATGCATGGAAAATTGCTCTGACTCTATCCAACCATCCCATGTGATGCAAAAAGATCATTATTTCACTCCATTTGGACCAAGGGTATACAAAGGCTTGCCAGGAAGCCTGGCTGTAAAGTTATATTCATAATTAGTTGATCAGTGAAAATAATGAGGCATGTGTGTGGCATGCAAATCAGTTGAGTGAGTTGGAGTGAGAACAGGAAGGAAGTATGCTGTTCACACTAAATTGTAAGAGTGTTGTAGTGAGAGCATTGTTGTAACAACCTTGATCCAAGGTGTGAACATGCCTATGTGACCTTACGGACAGGCTGATGCAAACTCATTCGTAAAGATTCTAAAGGAATTTTTAGGTAATGCACCATTCAAGAAAAATGGTAGGCCTACAAGCTGACATATCCAGGTTTCTAGAAAGGAGGTTTTTTAAACAAGTGAAAAAATATGGCTTTGCAGCATTGAGAAGCAAAACTATATTTTGCAGGTTGAAAATATGCATTGGCATGGATTGCCCCTGACACAAACCTTATCAGGAAGAATTATATCTCAAAAAAAATGAAATGGAAGTTCTTATTACCAATCGTGTGAAAGAAAATGTTTTGACTAATATGTGATGATACAAATTTTGCCGGGAAACCGCCTACTAATTGATATATTTGGTAAATTATAATTTCTATCCGGACTGGTTAGATATAGCGTAGTCTCATATACATCTTTCTGTCTACAGTGGTTGTAACTTTACCAAGACAAGCCAAATTTCTTATCATTTTGATGATTCCAGAACCTTGCAGTCACACCAATACTTACGCTAGATGATCAACCCTTTCTGAACGATTCCACAATGTTTCTTTCACAATGCAATCACATGACCACAACTGGTGTTTACCTTCAAAAGAGTGACTTTAATTAATGTAATTTTGTTCTCACCTTGTGTTATTGCGTGATATAAACATGGCTTCTGCTACGACTTCTTGAACATCCCTGGGGAGGAGGTTGAGGTCTCCTATCACTTGCACACATACACCATGCTTCATGATCTGATCTCTATCATAAAGAATGAAGACAAAATGGCAAAATTGGCAACATGGAATAATTGTCATCAGAATATTAACATACATTGAAGCTTTTGCTACATGTACGATTCTTGAACAACTCTGGGCATTGGACCTGGATCCCCCATACCACTCGCACACTCACAATGTTTCACAATCTGATCTCTAGTACGGAAGAATTGAAAAAGGGGGTGAAAACAAAAATTATCATCAAAATCAAAATATAAAGATGGCTTCAGCTAACATTCTTGAACATTCTTGAACATTCCTGGGGAGTAGATTGAGACACATATCACTCTGACACATATACTGTAAAGTGTACATTATGCTCTATAATCTGATTTCTAATATATAAGGAAGAATTGACAAATGAGGAATCTCTAATTGGCAATTGGGGAAAATTGACAAAATAGAACAATTATCGTCAAAATCAAAGTATGATTACCGGTATACATATAACCTATGGTATGCTGGTGGAAACTAAATTTCCACATTCAATGGAAGACGAATAAAATCATCTATTGACACTGGTAATCCCATTTTCTTGGACATTGCTGGAAAGGAGGTTGAGCAGTGATTTTTATTATTTTTTAAATATTTTTTTGTCAATTGTTAACTTACTTTGTTATTTATTATGTTATTTATATATATCAAAATTGTCATGATTGTAAAGCGCATAGAGAAATGTTCAATTTATTATGCGCTTAATAAATATTCTCTATTATTAATATTATCATATTGATAATAAATTAGCACATGAAGGACTCTATTAAAAACCAATCATTACATATAGTAATATGCTACATTGTGTAAACTTCAAGTGTTGGTTTACAAGTACATCGTTATCTCAACATCCAATCAACTTCTGTCCACATGACCAGAATAGGGGCATTCACACTACAAGCAAAAACCATCGGGTTTAATCAAAATCCTGAGTTTTGTCATAAGTTGCTAGGCTGTTACATGTACCCATTTAAACGCAACAAAAAACCTGATGATGAAACCCCCACGTCTTAAATATTTGTAAGTGTGTTTTAATAAAAAGATTTGCCAAAACTCCACCAATATTTGCAGTGTACATGCAATTGCTCGTTCTCAAAGCACCAGTGAATCATTCGTTTTAGGTCATGTGACTCTTCTTGCGCCAGTGTGACAAGTGGCGCATGCGCACATCACCCCCCCCCCCCCCAAAAAAAAAAACAACAAAAAAACATGGCCCTGTTTCATAAAGCTTGTTATCAATAACAAGTTAAAAGAACTGTTATAAGCTACTGAAATAGTGGCATTCGATTGGCTGAGAGCAAATTTGTCATAGACATTTAGCATTTGTTATTGATAACAAGTTTTATGAAACAGGACCCAGAATTATCACCACCGACCTTTTTTTCTTCCATGAGTGTGAATGGTACTTTAAAAGTTTTTCAAATTGGTTTTTCTACAATGTAAACGGGCCTAAAGATAACACTATCTAAGGATTGAATCTGGATAGAAGGGGTAAAGATCATCTGTTCAAAATGATAATAATGTCAGTATTTCTCTTCATGGTCAATATAATGATAGGACAATCTTAATACTAACATGTAGTAGCACTTCTAACCAACCAACAATATTTAGAAGAAAATCAGATGAAATTCAGAAAAAAGTGGTATGACAATCGAATATCCAATAGGATTGCTCATGTGACCAGAAACATGCTTTAAAAAGAGCTATTGTATTTCAGTGATAACAGTTTGTTGACCTTTGATCTAAAGTGTGCCACTGTTCTTTCTCTCTCTCTCTCTCTCTCTCTCTGTCTCATTCTCTGTATCTTAACTGTGTATGTGTACATACATGTACGTCTCTTTCTGTTTCACAAAATATGCCATCACTTCAAACTTTAAGAAGGAATCACTGCATACATGTACAAAATAAGAAATAGTATCTAGAGACTGCAATTGGACATGTATCTTTAAAATTGGCACAATTTCAGATAACAATAAAATGTAAACAGGATGCAGTTTCAAATACATATTCGTGTCGGGTTTTGTAATTTACATTGTTAACCAGTATTTCAGTTCCAAAATGTTCTAGCTGTGCAATAACTAATGTTTGATTTCTATTTTGAGCAGGAAAATGGCTCCCTCTTGATGATATTCTCATTATATCAATCAATCAATCAGGCCAGAAATCTAATTCAAGTTCAAGTAATAATAATATTCTGTTCTTGTACAACACAATATGATACAATCTCCAAAGAGCTTTGGAGATTATTACTTTAATCAATTAATTGAAGCTTTAGCTCTGGCATCCCCTAGCTCCGGCAGCGCACAGTGCATTTCAAGGAATTATCCTACCAGGTACTCATTTACATGTACCTCACTTGGGTGGAGTGTGGCAAATGTAGTGTAATGTCTTGCCAAAAGACGCTAGTGTTGTGGCAGGGATTCAAACCCTGTACCTAGTGGTTCACAGTCTGGACACTTATCCACTGGACCACAACACCTCTATATACTGTAGGTGTATAAGCTATCACAATTAATGTTCAAATTTAACTTGAAACTCACTTTTCTTCTAATAATCTGAGGAATTTCTTTCTTGCTAGTTCCATAAGCCCATCCACTTCCTGCCGCGATCTCTTAAAGTTCTCTATACTGAATGCATAGACGGTGACTTCTGTTATACCTAGATCTAAACACCATTGCAGAGTCTGTAAAAATAAAATGAAGATAAGTAAATTGAAGAAAACTGGTAATAACCTACAATACAATAAAACAAGAACAACAATAATAGTGATGACGATGATGATAATGATAATAGTAACAACAACAACAATAATAATAATGATAATGATGACAATTATAACAACAACAATAGCAATAACAATAAGCAATTGGTCCTCTGGTTGCTTACTAACAAGCATATATGCTTTCTCAGTAGTCGGGTAAAAAAAAAAAAAAATTACCACCATATATAACAATACAAATATTCTTTAGCAGATGTGCATACATTATATAGTAATCAAAGCATTCACATAGAAACTCCCCTAAACACAAATGTGCTTTCCCTATTAGTCATTCAGGAAGCTCAGTAGTAGCACATGCACTTTTAAAGGGACCTGGCAGATACATATCCAAAAAAGAAAAAATCCACATTCACTGAAAGTTTTTCATTATTTCAACTTAATATGGTTTGTTGACCATAGACTCTTTAGTCTGTAGTACTCTGTACTCTGTGCATTATGGCCCATATGTGTAGAATATTTTGTGGAGGTGCTGGCATAGAACTGTCTATATTCTCGGTATTTTCGCAAATAAATGAAATAAAATGAATGAACGAAATTAAAGATAGTCATGTTACAAACATTTAATGTTTCTACATGTCCAGTGTAGATTATAATAAAAACATCTAATGGGTAAGCTTCTCTGTTAACTACAATGCATTCAAACGAATCAATATGCAAGATATTGACTGAAAAAAGTAACAGTGTACCAATGTCAATTACCCGTACAGTAAGAAGTAGCATAAATGTAATGGTGATTCAAATCCAATAAGAGAGTTTTCTCCAAATGACACTTTCTGTAATATACAGATAATATACTGTATGTGATTTAGCAAGCATTCGGTATTAAAAGACTGGGCTAGCAAATCTGATATGGGTTTGCAAACTCCCCCGGTCCCTACCTTTGTTTGATGCACCTGTTTCAAGTATTAATAACATTGTGGTTTGAATTGGTATTTTTTACTATTACAAACCCATTTTCACTGAGGCTCATATATTTGGAGTTGTTTCAACCATGCCTTGCCAAATTTTCTGCACTTAAAGATAAAAGTTGAGTTCTGGTCATGCGATTGCACTGTGAAAGAAAAGGTGTGGAATGGATCAGAAAAAGTTGATCAGGTAGCATGTAAGTATTGGCAGGCGCGGATCCATGTGGGGGACCCGACGGGCCCGACGCCCCCCCCCCCCCCCCCCTCTCCACTAAGTGAAAAACGGTCTGCGCAATTTTCGAATTCCCGGGAGCAAAAATGAAAAGAAAAAATAATGCTCACTAGCCCCCCCCCCCCCCCCCCCCCCCCCCCCCCCCCCCTGCCTATTAAGCGACCAGCTGAGTCGTTGCGAAATTTTCTCTCAAAAACTGGACCAAAAAAAAAAAAAAAAAAAAAAAAAAAAAAAAAAAATGTGTGTTCTTACCTCCCCCCTTTCTTATTCAGCCACCGGTCAAAAGCTTGACCCCCCCCCCCAAAAAAAATGTGCTCTTACCACCTTTTTTTTACCAGAACACTTTGGGATAGAATTTTCAAGCCCAATGCCAATGGGTTAGAGTCAGACTCAGAATTTTGAGTCAGATTTTCTCTCACCTCAGCTAATTTCTCGAATCCAAGCGAATGGCCCTCTAGGGTCTGGACCGACTTTTTCTTGGCGAAACGGCGATTGCCGTCCATGATGAAGGCCACATGCTGCGGCACAGGACCGCACTTTAGGACCCGAAGACAGAAGGACTGGAGCCAGGTCTTTTGGGCCTGGTACTGCTTCTCCGGGAACCATTCCGATGTTGCTGCCGAAGCCTCAATCCTGCATCACAGTGCAAAATTAATATATCGTTTAAAATACCCAGGTTTAGTGTGACTTTTGACATTTTCTATCCAGTTAACTATCAAGCTAAACAGTGTAAGCTTTATTATCAGAACAAGTCATGGCAACACAGTGCACTTTCGCAACAGGCGCCTAAAATGTGATTCCATTGAATAAAATACAAAGGAAAGACCTACAACAAGTATCGATTTAAATACGACTCTGATACCCCTGATACATACTTTCTCCAAAATCTTGAATAATAATAGGGTCTTTCCTTATATATTTTGTAGGCACCAGGTGCAAAAGTGCACTACCGCCTATCATATTAGCCTGGCCCTGGGCAAATCTCTCAACTTTCAGAAACATCTGTGATTGTGTAAAGGAGGGTCCATAAAGGCACTTGGTTCAACCCATTTGAAAAGCCATCTAAAAGTTTATGTCAAATTGTCAATTGCAGAGATGCCAAGTTCTAACTTCAGCTTAGCGTGACATTTTCATGACTAGAGGGGAGGGTATATTCGAAATCGTGCACGCATGTCGTGCGTGAGAGCATTTTCAGACCCTTGAAATGTGTGACATCACACATAATGCGTGACACTGGTAGCTCTGCAATGTCTGTGGGTACAGTCAGCTTTCTGTCTTCGCCTGCAAACTGACTCAGCTCATCTCAGTGGATCCCGGTTTGAGACGGAGTCACGTCTTTCGGATGGCGACATTAAAGTTCGGTCCCAAGCGTAATCATATTCGATTGATTCATGTACACGTTTGTAACTTTGTAAGGACCAAAATTCCACATATTACACACAGTGCCCAAGCCCAGTGTGCCTTGGGCGCTTGGGCTATTTTATAGCAATAATCTTTCTGCAGTAATAATTTGCAATTTCACTCATTTGTTTTGGAAAATCACCAGAGTTCATTACAAAAACAGGGTTAGATCTACAGTTAACTTATAGGTCTATAGACCCTAGTTATAAATAGATTTACTATCATGACTATAGACTGACTAAATTTACAATTTATGAACACCCTGTAGATCTTAAGTGTAAAGGCTCATGGAAATTATGTGTGGGCCCAGTGTGTTGATCATGATCAGGATGATCATTTTTGTTCTTCCTCTGCTTTGGCTTGCAACTTGTTACATTTTCTAACGAATGGTAGGCCGGGGTCTAGAAATTGCCAAACGGCAATGAAAAAATATATCGATGCTTACCAATGTTCGTTAGATTTGCTCAAGTCTGGATCCATATTAGTTTATTAATTTCCAGATCTAACATTACAATTCTGAGTCAATATGCGGCAGGTAAACGGGACCCCGCCAGGACAGTCAACACACCCGAGACCTTCGGCTGGCAGGTACGTCGGAGAGAGGGTCGGGACTCGGAAACATACAGTCGAAGGGGAGATCTGATGCAATTCGTTGGATAGTGCCACGCAAGCCGCAGTGTAGTGCAGAGAGCTAGGGCGGTGGGCTCGGCGAGTTCGCGGTGAATGCAATGTGAAACGAACGGGTTTATCGCTCTAGCAATTCTCCGGCGCGGCACAAGTGTGTATATGATTGCTGCATTTACAATACACATGATGGAGCATACACCGGTTGGGCTTACAAGATGCACACGTTGCATACGAACAGCATACACATCGCATTCAGCTACCGCATAGCATTGCATTATGCATGCATATGAGAAAATACAATGAAGTCAAAGGTCACGGCTAGCGGAGGAATCATAAACCACAAATCCCTGTATTTTTCCCTTACTTCCAAACAGTTTTGATGATCAAGAACTAATTCATCAAATTATAAAACAAATAAACAAACTATATTCAGGTTTTTTTTAATTCGAAACTGGGACAAGCTGCTATAAATGCGAGATTTGTGACAAACTATATTAGCTCGCGCACTGATACCAAACTGAGGATCGATGGTGCAAAACAGGAACAAGGCCGTAAATTTTTGCGGGTGTTTATTGCGGCGATGTGAAAACACATGTCTCTGTTCTGACGAAATTTACTATATATCTCCTGGTTTTCCCTCTGTTTCCTTCTGTGACAGACCATGTTTAAATATGGCTGAAAAGGATACAGGAAGGATAAATGACAGTACTACTGAATCAGGTGATATTTTGTTGTCTTTTTCTCGCGGCTCTCGGCAGTGTATCCGCGCCTTCGCAGCGAAGTGTAACGACAACAAATCTAACCACCCAATATCTCTCGTTTTCTCCACAGAATTGTACTACTTAATCGCCAAATTTCTCGAAAGTGGGCCCTGCAAAGAGTCAGCTAATGTGAGTATTACACCTTATATATCATCTCGATTACATTTCTTGTGACTTTTCATCAGTTAACGCCGAGTATTTTCTCTTGTCTTTCGCAGGTTCTCCGACGGCAGATAGAGCAAAATGGGGTGAGTGCAATTTACACGTTTGTGACAGTCTCTCGTTTTTGAAAGTAAATTTCGACCGAAATTTCACGATTTCTTCGGATTTTGACTCACACATTAATTTTTGAATAGGCAGATTGCTAGAATGATAGTTGTTTTAATTGTTTCAGCTAAAACCAAATATTTAAAATGTTTTATCTTCATTTTCTCAGTTATTTTCTGCCAGATTTGATTGGAAAGGCAACAAACATCAACAGAGCCTCAAAAACTTGGTAAGTGATGTGAAAAAACTTTTCTATTGGATTTAATTTTTGAATTTCCCTCTAAAATTGCAAAATATGCCAAATGTGAAAATATGTTGATAGTTGGATGTCAAATGGGTGTAGCAATCATTTGACACCAATTACAAGACTCACTTTTCCATTTTCCCCGAAAAAATCAGAAAAATACATCTCAAAACAGCTTCTTTTTCATCCCCATGAAACCTAGGCATAGGCAAGTGATTTGCATAATGGATCAGCAACATGACCCCCCCTTGCAATGATGTCATCGCACATGTGACCGCATTAGCCAATCGCAGATCATATAAGAGTGATGAGGTGGCTGCATGGTAGTGTTTGCAAAGCGGAGTCTGATTGGATAACCCAGATGCATATTCATGAGACTGATAAATATTTATGTTTGTGCACACTGCACGTAGCACTTCAGAGCATTTGGACAGTAGACTGAAAGTGAAATGTGTTTGGAATAATGTTTGAAATGATGAGTTATCATGATTATTGAAGCTTGTGAGAGCTTATGTGGAATTGTTTGTTTTTTCTTCTTCATACTTCAAAGATTAGATATAATAAAAATGAAAATGAGTGAATTTATGGACAATAGTACTTAGATCTTAGTTTGAGGTAAAAATATTAATAGTAGATCTAATACTAATTCTACTACTAGTCTACTACAACAATAACAACTACTGATAATACTACTACATGTACTACTACTCATAATGATAATAGTAAAAAGTAATATAATTATGTTAATGGTAGTAATATAGCATTAATGTAATTATACGGCTTTCTTCCAGAAGCTTTGGTATTCAAGGTATTCAAGGTATTATTAATATAATAAAAATAGTTATAATAAGTTTACATGGTTTATATTGCACAGCATTGAGCAATGTATTACATTTTAACATCCCTATGTGCTAATGATGATTTGATTGTTATTTATTGTTATTGTTTTTATTATTATTATTATTATTATGACTTTGATTGTTGTTGTTATTGCCGTTGTTGTGGTGGTTATAAACCTAATTTGAGTAGATCTGCATAGTTTTTGTTTTCTATTTTCTATTGAAAAAAATGAGCAGGTAGTAGAAGAACAGTGATAACTGATTTCTAACCAAATTTATTTTTTAATCAGAACTAATAATTTCCTTGCAAAAGTATTTAATTATTAAAATGCACAGATTTTAATTTCTGTTTGCCATTTGCTTCAGAAATAAATGATAATTGGTCGTTCCATGGATGATTAATTTTGAAAGCTGTTAGTTTTTTATGTGTTACGTCAAAACAACTTGCACTAGAAGATAAAGAACTCGGTAGTTGCATGAACTTTGAAGTTCTTTCTTTTCTTTTTATTGTTAGAATAATTGCCACTACCTTTTTTCCCCTTGAGAAAAAGCTGTAATAATTTAATTAAAAATTTATACTGTCCACTTGATGCAATTGGTAAAGTGAGATCTTTTAATATTTTGATTTTAGTTTGATTTGAATTACCATCAGCAATTCATGTCATTCAATGTGTTAACATGTTTATACAAAAAGAGAAACTTTTGATTGGTTAAAGGGGCCAGTTAATAACACTGCTAGTAGAGCCTTACCTAATGAATTTACTACTAACATCGATAAATTGTTAAAAAACAAGAATACTTAAAAAAAGAAGGACTTTTCATTCAAGAAATGAACAACCAGTTTAAGTATCAACAATTTTTTTTTTGCCATCCATCTTTTACAGGATAACTGCAATGGTCACATAAAAAATGACCATCTGTTAAAAATTGTTGGTCGCATCGGCCATCTACTGGACAAAGACACAAGGCCACGAGTGCCTGGTGTTAAGTCGCTGCTAGGGGGCGCCAGACAATCCCTTCTTCGCACAGTAGCTGGTAAGCAGTTGGTGTATATAGCTTGTTTCAAAAGAAGAAAATAAAAGTATAGATCTACAGTGTGGGTGTTTAACTTATCATTTTATAAAATACTCCAATATGTTTTAAAAATTTCATATTTTCAAATATTTTAAGCAATATATGGATTTCTAAATGCATTTACCAGTCATATTCAAATAGCTTTCATTGTTTAGCTTGCACAGACTAAGCCTGAGTTATACTTATAAACTTAATTGAGACTCAATGCAAACAAAAAGTGCTTTGTGTGTGTAAGTGTGTTCCACAGAAATTATTTGTAATTGCAAAAGGGTATAAAACACAGAATGAAAATGACTGTTATTGGGGAGTAAATAGCTTTCTTACTGCTTAAAACACTATTTGTATATGTTAATAATAAATTCCCTTTTTTTCAATGTTAGATGCTTAATTTTTACTGCTGTTTATAAAATTGCACTATGAAAGCACTAAATACAAGTTTCAATATTCAGCTTTCATTTCCAGAGTGTTTTTTGTTTATTTGAAAACCTAGATGTCAAGCCCCCTCTGTGGTCTCCGTCTGTACATGCTGCGCTCTACCATCACCGACCCATAGCACCACCAAATAAACTTTCTCAGGTGCCAAATGTCTGTAAGTAACAACGTTTCCATGTAAATGAAGAGTTCTCTTTTAAAGTTCTTAAATTATTTCATATTTGAATGATACATGTTCAATGTCTCTAGTAAATCTAATAATTTTGATTATTTAAAAGATGAAAAAGTTTCTAAAACTTCACAGATAAAGCTCTATTGATTAATTGTGAAATATCAGAAAGTTTGCTTATTGCTTGCAAATAGAATAAAAAATGATAATCACGTTGGTCTACTTTTTAAACCAACTACCGGTAGTTGCATGGAAAATTAACATCTTCATCAAATCCACAAACTCTGATAATGGTGTACATTACATTCAATTCTAGTGACAATCAATTTTGTGTGGTTCGAAGTTGAAACAATGAGATCTTATCTAGAGAGTGTTTCACAAAGACTAAGATTGAATATTAGTTAGACTTAACTATGGCAGGCCATTCATGCCATAATTCATTTATGACTTTCTATCTTACAGACAATGTCATACGAGGGAGACAGTTGGCGGGCGTGGCTCGCCTTGATCACATTATCCCTGGGGAGCGGTATAGCCGGATGAACCTTCACCTTCGATCCTTAAGTCATCTGTCTTCAGCCTACTGTGTTCTTTTCGATCAGACTGGTCGCAGGATATTTACAGTAAGGAGCATTACAAATTGAGCACCTATATTATCTTGAAGAAAAACATTTCTGTAAAATTTATGCTGTAGCAATGCAACATCAGAAAAGTTGAATCTTGAACTAATTTCTTGCATCGTGGTTTTAGATCAATAGTTGGTACAATGGTTTTCATGCTTCTTATGCTTTGAAATTGAATCAATGAGATATTGAATTAAAGCTTGACAATTATTGAAACTCTGCGCTTTTTTTTTATTCCTCGTTTGGATGATTTTATTTATTGAATTAAGATTTGAAGAGCATTTGTAAAGTCTTCTGTAGCTTCCCTGTATCTAGTTATGGGCATTTACAAATATAGACCTTGTGTAGCGTCTTTTTCACTCAAAATCTGCCATTTTATGTTGTCTTTCAGGGCATGGACGACCACCTACATTTCTTTTTCACACAAAATCTGCCGTTTCTTTTGTCTTTCAGGGAGCGGACGACCACCTCGTCAAGATATGGAGCGTGGACGACGGCCGCCTGCTGGCGACCCTGAGGGGTCACGCTGCCGAGATCGTGGACATGAACGTCAACTACGAGAACACGCTGCTTGCCGCGGCGAGCAATGACAAGGTCATCAGAGTCTGGAACCTCCAGTCGCTGACCCCTGTGGCCGTTCTCATGGGTCACACGGCCATGATTACATCATTGGAGGTAAGTTTCTGTTTTACTGTATAATGTAAAAGGTAAATATGTTAGAGGTGAAAATATCAGTGGTAAAAATATAACAGTAAAAAATGTCAGAGGTAAAATTGGTCATAGGTAAATATGTCAGAGGTAAAATTGTCAGGGGTAAAGTATCAGAGGTAAAAACGTCAGAGATAAAAAATGTCAGAGGTAAAAATTTCAGAGGTAAAAATGTCAGAAGTAAATATGTCAGAGGTAAAAATGTAAGAGGTTAAAATATCAGAGGTAATAATGTCAAGAGGTAAAAATGTCAGAAGTAAATATGTCAGAGGTTAAATTGTCAGAGGTAAAAACGTCAGAGGTAAAAATATCAGAGCTAAAGGAGGGGGAGGATTTAGGTAAACTTATGGATGTAGCATGTTTTTTAAACAAGCTCTTGAAATTAATCAATGCCTTACCTCAGGCATTTTTTTTCCTCTGACATTTTTACACCAAACTAATGTGAAACCATAATTTCACTTCCAAGGTTACATAATTTAAATTGCGATTCACATGTTTTTTGTTTACTGTATTGTGTGAAGTAGATGAGTCACTCAACTGTAGACTGTAGATCCACATTATTTTTATGAAGTCCTTATTATATAGCTTCGTTAACTTTCAGATCATGAAGAGCTCTATCCATTATATGGCTTCTACTGAAGCTAATGAAGAACTTTTAAGTATTTACATTTAATTACTCTTAGGGGCTGCAGTTAGATCTAAGTCCAGGGCCCAACTCATAAAACGTTAGAAGGCTAATTGTCACCCAATTACATCTCTTTAATTAGGTGACAACTAGGCCATAAGTACATCATTAGTTGACTAGGCTAAATTAGCAAGGTTTTATGAATAAAAGCCAAAGTTATGCAATTGTGTGGCAAAAGAAACTGTCTGAAAGGAATTTGTTTTTGTTCTTTTTTGTTGAAAGGTTGATTATGTACATGTGTGTAGTGCATTTGAATCGGTGTATGCTGGGAGGCTTTGGAATCATCAAAATAAACAAAAATTGCTCTATTCTTGTTAAGATCACTTCCGCACTGCCCACGTAAATATGTATATATGGGACTACACCCACACTTTTGAGCCAACCTTTTTTCATTGCTTTAGTCTTATTTCAACAATGAAGGTATTTAAAGAGTAAACAGTGAAACCTGTATGCAAAGACCACTCAAGGGAGAAAAGGAGAAGAGGTCTTTATAGACAGGTTCCTCAAGTACATGTTTCAATGAGAAACTATTCATGGACATAAAGAAAATGTGGTCTTTCTATACAGATGATTGCTGAAGCAGGTTTGACTGTACTTCTTCCAAACTGACATACATATAATGAAAAGGCTCACAAATTATTTTTCAACGTTACCAGGCCCAATCCTCTCCTTTAAAGGCCCACTGTACTACTTGTACATGTAGCTACTTGCTCCCTCTATATAGAAAACAATGCCTAATGGGTGACCATTGGTCCCCCATGATCCTCTTTTTCTTTTGTTAATTGAGAGTTGAGTTGATGAGATAGCCACCTGTCAGTGACCTTTCTGGAAGGTCTAATCCTGGTCTAATCCCTCCCAGGCCTTAAATTTCGTCATTTTTAGGGCAAGGCCAGTTTGGCCTCGAGTACCTCATATTTTTAAGGGCACCAAGGCCAAAATATTTTTACAAAAAGGGCATCGAGGCCAAAATATTTTACAAAAAGGGCATCGAGTATGAGGCCAAAAAAATTGATTCTATTTTTGTTAGATGTCATGTGTATTTTATGAAACTTGTGCAGGATCAATTTCCCATGACTTTTAGCACCAGCTTCTTCACAGAATGTATAGAGGTCTACGGTACATACAAACAAGCAGGCGCGTAGCCACGGGGGGCACATGCCCCCCCCCTAAAATTTCCAGGATCGGTTGAAATTTTGTAGACCCTTTTTTTGACCTCGATTGATTACATGTATGTGCCCCCCCCCCCCCCCCCCCCCCCAAACACCAAACTCTGGCTACGCGCCTGCAAACAAGGCGGCGGCCCGCAAGCCTTAGATTTAGCAGCCAGGAGCAAGGGGCAATTTTTTTTTTAAGTTGCCCTTTGCCACGGGAATTTACCAGAGCAAGGGGCAATTTTCCAAAAACAGATAGGCCGCTTATCTAATCATAAGTTCAAAGAGAGTCTACAAATGTTAATTTCATAATGTGAATAGATCGAACGATCAATTTAATAACTTTTTAATCTTAACAATATGAACAGGAAAGATTGATTAAGAACATCAAACTTGCACATTAAACAGTATTTTAAAGTAACTAAAAATATTGATGAGCAAATGAATAAATAAATTGTCAATTTCACAAACATCGAAAGTCAGAAGGACTTAATTGGCAAGTTTACCGGGCCGGGTATTCCAAATCAAAATCGCACCTCACACATAAACCTTTCGCCACTCTCTCGGTAGTAGGAGCAAATTTGAAGAAATTATCTTTTTAACTGTTGTATAGAAAGGTCTACATAGGCCTAACTTATGAAATAAGATGTAAAAATGTCCTTATAGACATTCGACAGCTGAAAGTGACACGCTCAGCTCAGTTGCGTAACGTGCATTCACGAAACCAAAATCGTTCCTCGCACACACACTCTCGCCACTTTTGGTGGGAAGCTGTCGGGCTGGAAGTTTGCCAGCGAAACCGATGCACCCTCGGAATTTTACCGGGACTCGAAACGTTCGTCTTGGGAAGCTGGCGGGGTAGCTTTTCGAAGCGAGGTCGGCTGGTGGCAAAATGAGAGTAACTACGATCGAGAACATCGTAGGTGTTCTTAACTTATTAATAAGATAATTCTAAATTCTATTTGAGATAAAATAATAAACTAGGCCTACAAACAAACCTCGACAGATCTCTAATGACTATTTGAATGCTTGTTTATTTCTCCATTTGACGATTTGTTTTCTTGATCCTGGCCTTCGATTTGTACGTACGTGCGTGCGTCAACAGCATGCACCATATGCATATCATGCGATCGCATAATATGAACGTACGTACGTACGTGCGCTAGCGCATTGCCTATATAATAACAAAGGGCGCATTTTCACGGCACTTGCGCCTTATTAAAGCACTAAATACGAAGCTAGAAGAGAGCTCGTGGGCGGCAAACTGTTCGTGATTCGTGTATTTTTACTGTTCACGGAAAACACTTGCGCCTTGCCGTCTAGTTTTAGATGATTATGGGCGCAATTGGTGGTTTTATGTGCGCAAATTTAAAATAAAAAGGGCACGTCCAGTTGGAAAAAAAGGCACGTCGGCCAGTTTGAAAAAAAGGGCACGGCCTTTTTGGCCGTGAATATATCTTTTTTTGGGAGGGCACCGCGGCCAGTCATAGGGGCATCGACGGCCTGGCCGTCGATGGCCGTCGATTAATTTAAGGCCTGCCCTCCTAGCCAAACTAGTACAGACAGCCTTTAATGAATGTCTCCTTCTTATTTTTGCTCCCTCTAGTTCTCGCCGTATGTTAGAGGATCAGCTCGCTACATGGCTTCGACGGGTGCTGATGGATGTGTGTGTATCTGGGTGTGGGAAAAAGAGACACTCAAGTTCAAGTAAGTTCTTTCTTTTTTTTCATTTCCAAATTTGTTTCTCCTTTGCAGGGAAAAAAATTAATGAAAGAATTTGGGGGGCTACTTTTAAAGCTTGCTCGCATGAAAATAACACTCTGATTTTTTTGCATTTAACTCTAGGCAAATTGTGGGGGCTCTTTTTTACTTTTGGGGGCTCTTTTGGGCATTTCAGGGGCTAATTTGCCCCGAGCCCCTATGTATTTTTTTCCCTGCTCCTTTGTTTATACCCCCCAAAAAAAGAATTGTAATAATATCATTAATATATGCCAAATATAATGCTTTAGAAATACACAATGATATTTATTAGAATGCATAAGCAAGGAAAGAAGTTGCAATTTGAAGAGAATTCTGTTGAAATAACCTGTGTATAGGATGCGAAAGCTAATGTGCTACTGCTTAGATTAGCAAGTGTGCGCTTGTTAAAATGAAGCCTGGCTGGAATGCTCCCCAGGGAGTGGAGAATGCATACATTGTGTGCGGGTAAGCCTGAATCAGATGACCAGGGTTATAAAAAAATATATATATATATATCTGTAAAGTGCTTTGAGAGGGCCTTCAGTCCTGAACAGAGCTATATAAGAACTAGCTATTATTATTATTTCTATAAACTTAATTTATTTAAATTGTCTTTATTTGTTAATGCTTTCGCATTGTATATAAAAACAAAAAAAGCGATTTCTTGTATCGGGATATCATATTACATTACTAGTATCTAATTTCTAGAGCATTTTTTTTCTCTTTTATATAGCAACAAGCCAATCAAATTCCAAGAGAGAAACAGACCTGGTTCGCAGATGCTTTGTCTGTCTTTTAGTCCAGGTAAGTCTTAACTCTAAAAGGGCCGGGGAGGGGGGGGGGGGGGGGGTAGGTAGGTCAGAATCTCCTTTGAGGCACCATGATAAGTTTGAGGATAATTTTTATACTCTTTGTACAGGCCTGATAAAAACCCGATTTAAATCGGTATCCCAATTTTTTTTTCTTCTTCCCTCTTTTATCCTGATTTTACCGAATTCCCCGTTATTTTCTCTAATCCTCCCTATTTTGCCCTATTTTTTTCCCAATGTTTTTACTCGAAAGGGGGGAATGTTAGACGGGGCCCAGATGTGTGATAGATTTTTACGATAGCTTTTACCATCACCATCATCGTTTTCCTTCCGATTGATCTATTGTAGGTGGTACATTCCTAGTTGCTGGTGGTACGGATACAGCCATCAGAGTCTACAACTTCAACACAATTCCTCCAGAGAAAGTGACAGAGCTCGAGGCACACACAGTAAGCAAAACTTCCTTTCAAAATCAGCTTAATGAATTCAATTCCAGGGCTTAAATTAATCCAAGGCCATGGCTGTGGATGCCCCTTTGATTGGCCTCAATGCCCCTCTCATTGGCCTTGGAGATTTTTTGTGCCCTTTCCAATTCTTCCCATTTGTGCTGTAATATAGGAATGTGTCCTACCGAAAAGTGGCCTTGCCCTAAAAATATTAAAATTTAAGGCCTGCAATTCAATCTGATATATTTCTGTATGGTGTAGGTGAATCCTGATGATTCTTTAAAAAGAAAAAGTCTTTTTGTAATTTTTTTATAGAAGTTATGAAAAAATAACAGGAATACTTTCAGGTAATTCCCAATTAACATTTTAGCAGGTTGCTTTGCTTGCAAACATGAAGGACAAATGATGACTCGGGTGGCTACTAAATGCATTATTTTTAGATAAATGAAATTGTCAGCAGAGTATAAAATTCTGTGATCGCTGTAAGTGTCTCTATTTCTGAAGCAATTAATAGAAACTTGCAGGAAGATTCCTTTTATCAATATAATGTTAGTCGTACACATTTTATACATTTTAAATTCTTCAGTTTTGTAGCTTGCATAGAGTCAGATGCGATTATCCTGATACTTGCATGATTTTTGCTTCTTTTTTTAGGATCGAGTGGATAGCATCGGTTTCTGCCACACCGGATCTCGCTTCATCAGCGGTAGTAAAGACGGTACGGCCAGGGTATGGCGATATGAGAGGCAAGGCTGGAAGAACATCCTTCTCAACATGAACTCAAGATTACCTGGGTAAGTTTTTGTTGTAAAACTTGTAGATATCATTACAACAGGGGAATATTGAGAATGTGACATATTAAAACTTACCTCAAAAAGTACTTGACAAAGGCCCTCATTCAACCGGTCCACCTTTCATTCGTGAGTTACGAAGAACACAAAAAACATCAGATTTACAGGGATGCCAGTTTTCAGGCAATATCCTGAATTCAGGCCCTGGCGAGATATTTTCAGACCATAGTTTAGGCTTTTTTGTGTACAAAATAGCTCATTCTAGGGGATTTTCAGGCCCTCTGATCAATTCTAACTGGCATCCCTACATTTACAAGGGGTATGAATAATTTAGTCCTTAACTGTATATCATAATCTTTTCTCAGCTCCAAAGCGCCCAAACTGGACGAAGGTAACAAGATCGTGAAGCATCGAGTGACTATGGTTGGGTGGAACAAGAACGATTACTACGTGGTCACCGCGGTCAACGATCATTCCTTACGGGTCTGGAACTCGTACAATGGCAAACTGGTCTATGAGCTATACGTGAGTCAAACAGAATACATTTATAGTTTACGTTTTAGAGTGGAAACATGTTTGTGATGTGTGCAGCAAAAGTTTATCCATCCTCTTGTATGTACTGCACAGGTGATTGCGCCTGTCATTAAAGGGATAGTTGAGTTCTTGTTTAAGACTGCAATGTCTTCAAAGTGCATGTTTATTGCTCTTATTCTTATTTAGGACATTTCTAGTGCCCTTTTAGAACCCAAATTTGCTTTGAAGGTAATTTTAGATTTAGATTGAATACGATCATACCGATTCAGCTCCACTTTTAAAAAAATATAGTGGCCGCTAATCAATCAATTAATTAATAGTAACAATACACGGGCCGGCTGGTTGTGCGTATCATAACCAACACGAAAAGACCAACAAACAGCCAACAAAAAAACGATATTGGCATTGGCTGGAAAAAATGTCCAAGGCTTTTTCCCCTTTTGCTACGTCTGGTTCAAAATTACCTAATATTTATAAATGAATGGATATTTCAGCTGATTTTGATCAAACAAAGATGATTTTGTAATTTAAATTGTATGTTTTTTCAAATTTGACACTCAGATTTTCATTATCTCACCAAAAACTATTTTGAGTAGCGCCTCTGAAAAAAAAATCAACTTTAATTGTTTGGAACAGATTGCAAATTGATTGTATCCTTTTGACATTTTCAACTACATTATGCAGCACAAGTGTGCAATGATGTTTGTCTTGCAAGTAGAGCATTACATTTAGATTTGCTTTCCTTAAATTGATTATCATAAAAAATGAGAAATTAATATCTGTATTACTCCCATCCTACTCGAAACCATTTTTCTTTTTCTTTATACTGCTGTATACAATGCACGTTGCCCGAATTGTTTATTATTTCTGTTTGACAATAATAACTAGAAATTAAAAGACTGAAAATTCTGAACCAAAATTGTCATTTCACTATTTT
This sequence comes from Strongylocentrotus purpuratus, assembly GCF_000002235.5. NCBI lineage: Eukaryota > Metazoa > Echinodermata > Echinoidea > Camarodonta > Strongylocentrotidae > Strongylocentrotus > Strongylocentrotus purpuratus. The sequence continues at coordinate 29,518,797 of NW_022145607.1, forward strand.
TTTGTGTTATGATATATCCTTGAAACAATGTGTTAACTTTGAAACTTTATCAGTGTTGTGAAGATGGGTGACCAACTCCCCATCTCTTCCTGTAGCCCAATAAATCAATTATTTCTGTTGGACAATAATAATTTTAAAAGACTGAAAATTCTTAACCAAAATTTGCTACTTCACTGCTCCTTTGTGTTATCCTTAAAACAAAGTGTAAAAATGTAGGAGTGTTATGAAAATGGATGACCAAACTCTCCATCTCTTCCTGTTGTCCAAATTGTAAAATCATTTCTGTTAGACAAAGACTATTACAAATATTAAGACTGATTATTCTTAACCACGAATTGCCACTTCCCTATTTGTGCTATCATTGAAACAAAGTGTTAGCTTTGAAACTGCAAGAGTGTTATGAAAGTGGATGACCAAATTCTCCATTTCATCTTTTTGTTTGTTTGTTTGTTTCCACCATAGGGTCACACAGATGAGGTGTACGTCCTAGAAGGTCATCCCAAGGATGTGAGGATATTCCTGAGCGGGGGTCACGACGGTCTAATCTTCCTCTGGGATCTGAGCACAGGACAACAGCTCTACAGGTTTCTCAACACAGTAAGTACAGTGCTAGGAGAACTTCAGCTCTTAAATGGTGTAATCGCCATAATTATTGTACCCTGTAATATCAATTTTTGGGGTTCCATACTTGTATACTGTTAAAGATATCAGCTTTAGATATAATCCGAAAGATTAGAATTCAAAACATGGCACTAATATACATTCGCCACTCTATACCATCAGAGAAATGGGGACCTGGTAGGATGACAAAAGTCTTTGTGTTAGTAAATTGTCATATGCTCTCATGGTGACCATATGGTAGGAATACTCCCCAGGGGGTGGAGAGAGTGCACTGGGCATGAATTAATCTGATGATCGGAGTAATGATATCTGTTAAGCGCTTAGAGACGGTATTTTTGTACTTATTTAATATTATTAAGTTGGAACATGTATGTGTATATTGCCTGTCATTTTATCTACAGATCGAAGGACAAGGCTTTGGGTCTATCTACGATTGCAAGTTCTCGCCCACCGGAGAGCAGTTTGTAGCCACCGATTCTCACGGCCATTTTAGTATCTTTGGGATGGGCTCCAGCAAGCCCTATGACAAGGTAAGTTCTTGCAATTGCTCAGTTAATACCGTAAAGCTTTCCTGGATTTTTGTCCGAGGTAAGGTTCCCACGGTCATGGAAAATCATGGAAAGAAAATAAATTCTTTTGGAAAGTCACAGAAAGAAATGATTTTTTTTTTAAATCTCCCAAAATCATGGAAATTCATGAATTGAAAGTGTGAGTGGAGGCACATTATATCTGGTCATGGACAAGTTAACTAGTACATTATATTTTACTATATATTATTTGCTATAAGATCATGTTATTATTATGTATGAGGATTGCTTTTATAAACACTTTAAAAAAAAATAGATGCAACAGATACACATGTAAAAATATAAGATATCCATATTTTGATTTAGTGAAGTATTATACAATTTGTACTCCAATATTGCTTGTCGACAAGTTAATTAGTACATTATATTTTACTATATATTATTCGTCTATAAGATCATGTTATTATTATAAACACTTTAACAAAAAATATATGTAGATGTAGCAGACACACATGTAAAATATATGATATTCATATTTTGATGTAGTGAAGTAATATAAAAATCACAATCTAATTTCTTTTCGCAGGTCCCAAAAGAGCAATTCTTCCACACCGACTACCGCCCCCTGGTGCGCGACGCCAACAACTACGTCCTGGACGAGCAGACCCAGCAGGCACCCCATCTCATGCCCCCTCCTTTCCTGGTAGATATCGACGGCAACCCCCACCCCCCTCGATACCAGAGGCTCGTCCCCGGGCGAGAGAACTGCAAGGACAATGCCCTCGTACCCCAGATAGGCGTGGCGGAAAATGGTAAGTTGAGATTACTAGTGGAAGAAGTATTTTGATATATAATCCTATGATATATCTATATATCAATCAGGCTATAGTTCATCCAGCTGTTGGACAAAGCCCTCCTCATAACATTTCCATTCTCTTCTGTCTCAGCTATCCTAGTCCAAACGGCCATTCCCATGTATGATGTTAGGTCATCTCTCCATCTTCTCTTATGCCTTCCTCTTCTTCTCTTTCCCATCCTTGGTTGCCATTCTGTTATAACGATTTGTCCATCTGTTGTCCTGAAGAAGTCTTGCTACATGCCCAACCCATCTCCACTTTGATTCTCTGACTTTCTCCATGATATCTTCATCCTTTGTTTTCTGGCGTATGCCTTTGTGATTGATTTTCTTCTAGCAGATATGATATGATATATACACTGTAGAAAAGAAAGTGTTACTCACTATTTCTGTATCGTTTGACGTTTTTCATCTGTTTTTACCTTATGTCATTATTGTGCAGTGATTTTTATGACTATTGTTATCATTCATGATGTATGTATGAATTACTTGATAAATAAAAGTTTTAAAAGAGAGAAGAAAATATAGTTGAGATTACTAGGCAAAGTGCAAAGTGTATTTTTGGCTACAATTTAATTGACATTACGGGAAATACAGTCACACTTTGGTAAAATGTCAGGAAAAACTTTGGGCATCCCATTTGGCTCCTCGTATTCAAATTATTTGTAAAGTCATTTGTAACTTTACGCACAGCTTCATGAAACAACCCCATTTGGCTCCTCGTATTCAAATTATTTGTAAAGTCATTTGTAACTTTACGCACAGCTTCATGAAACAACCCAGGTTTCACTGTACATTGTATTGAGTAGGTTGAACTCATGATCCCTGTATCTCTTTTTTATTGTTATTGTTATTGCTGCGGGCACGTCAAGCTACTTTGCTTATTTCTGTAGCCCTCCTGCATCTGATGTATGTTAATTATGCATTCAATATATTTGTTTAATTTCGTTTATTATCTGTATAAAATTATATACACTTAAAATATTGAATCAAACCATATTATGTTCATGAAAATGAATGATGAAAAAAAAGAAAAATGATGCAGAAACCAATAAATCAAATCAAATCAAATCAAATCTGCTCCTTCCTTCCAGGTAACAATGAGGTGATCGGAGACGGGGAGATGCCGGAGGAGGAGGAGGGGAGCCCCTGAACGAGGAGGAGAATGAAGCCAACCAAGCTGCTAGTCTCCTAGATGAACTCATTCTTCGGATGCAGCAGGACCAAGACGAGGAGAGGGGGGATGCCCCTCCTCATGAGGGCCCCCGTACCCCGGGAAGATCAGGTAAAATGAGAGACGAAATTGTTGGGAGTCATGATTGTAATGATAGGGGGATTTGTATGGAGCTGTGTAGCTAGTATTTTAGTTTTTAGTATGAGAAATTTAATTTAGAATTAATCATTTGTCCTCCTTTCATCCTCAGCAAATGGCCCATTGTCTCCTTCCATGTCCCCAAGAGGATTACGCCGAGCTGGAGAGATAGAGGGCGTGCGTCAGGCTACGGGGAACGTTCCCGTCAGCCAGCGTGCATCCCAGGCAGACATCTTGTCGTTCAAGACGAGGATGGTTGTGCCAGCGTTGTCCCGTGCGGTAGCAAGGTGAGACCTTGACAACTGTAATATCTTCTTTTATTAAAGGGATTGGGCAACTTTGTCTCAGATTCTGAAACAAAATTCTGGATTTAGCTCATGATGCAATGATAATTACAAACCTTTAGGTCAGTCAGGAACCCCATGACTTTTACAAGCCGATCGCCTGTCTGATTATCAAGATATTTATGATTGGAATTACAAATTTTGAAAACCGTTCGCCTGACGGTTTTCATAACACTACAGTCTGGGGAAAACGAGTATGGTAAAACGTGTCAATCAAAGATTTTTACTTTTTTGAGGCACTTCTTGATCATTTTGAAGCGCAATTTTTTTAGGGCTCCAATCACAGACACTGATAACACGTAGGGCCGTGCATCTCAGATTTAACATTTTTAAACGATCCCTTTAATAATAATAATATTAGATGCTGCTTGTATTTATTTAGCGCACATATCCACCATGCATGGTGCTCAAGGCGCTCCAACTATTACCCCGGCTTTGCTAGACAGCCGATTTTCGGCGCTCACAGCATTCAAGGAATTTCTTTCTACTGGTACCCATTTAAAGCTTATCTGCCGTAGTTTACAGGAGGGATTAGACTGCCCTGCGAGGTCACTGGACAGGTGGTTTATCTCGTCAACTCGGCTCTCAGTTAACATGAGAAAAAGAGGATCATGGGGGACCAATGGTCACCGATTAGGCATTGTTTGTTATATAGAGGGCGCAAGTAGCTACAAGTAGTGCAGTGGGCCTTTAACACGTCTTTGGATCACATAGTTTGCAAATTGAGTCCGAGTGCGAGCCATGGCTCTGATTTCCTTTGGCAAGACATTTATCTACATCTGCCACTCTCCACCCAGGTGTATGCAGTACATGGGAACCTAGAAGGAAGCTATTTGCTGAGTGTATTCAGTGCCTATGAGATTTGCAGGTGCCTTGAGCATATATATATATATATTAGATAGCTTAGACAGATACCGAGATGTGATTGGTCCAGAGCTCGTCACGTGATATCAATTGCGAGGATCCAAATTGTTATATTTTCCTGGCCGGTCACTTTTCAGTGTTATATTTTACCGGCTGGTGAAATGAATATATTTTTAATCAATGCATGTCGCCCTCTTGAGGACTGTATGTCACCAATTACATACATTACACCATTATCGAGGGCCATTTTATTTTTTCAATATTTTTTTTTCATGGAATTTTTTTTTTCCCTAGAAATTTTTTTTTTTTCACATTTTTTTTTTTCCCCAAAAAATGCTTTTTTGGGTAAATTTTTTTTTTTTAATAATTTTTTTTTGTTTCCCGAAAAATGCTTTTTTGGGTAAGAATTTTTTTTTTTTTTTTTTTTTCCCCAAAATTAAAAAAAAAAAATTTAAAGGGTAATCTCGACAAAGTATTTTTCCGTAATTTTGATTGTCCCCGAAATTTTTTTTTTAAATTTCGGGCTAAAAAAAATATGGACCCCCCCCCCACCCCCACACAAAAAAAAAAACCAAGGCTATCTAATATAACAGTTATTGACTGGCAGGGGGTATATAACATTCTTTGGACCTGAAGGGAGTTATATTTTCCCTCGTGACCATATTTTCCCTCAGCGCTGCGCGCTTCGGGAAAATATAACCACTTGGGAAATATAACTCCCTTCAGCGGTCCAAATAATGTTATATTACACCCCCTGCCAGTCAATAACTGTATAATATATATATATATATATATGATATGATCAATTGTGTAATCATGATTATCCATATTGTTCTTGTGATAGCTCGGTGGTTTAACCCTAAAAAATCCCTTGCAATCTCGGTTCATGGAATGACGAAAAATTCTGAAACTTGGCATACATATAAAGTATCTCTTAAAAAATAAACCCATGAAGTTTCATATCTACATGAATGTCTTCAATGGTATTTGAACTATCAGTCCTGATCTGTGTCTTGTTTTACAGTATATATTTTACCTCTATTCTCGACTTCTTTCATACCTATATTCATGTATACTTTGACAAAATTCATGTGACGTTGCTTCTGTAAAATGCAAAAGATATTTTGTCATCGTCACCCATAAAGAAGCTCAATTTTTTTCTGAAAACCAAACAAACATGAAAGCTGCTATGAAAACATGGAATTACAGATGCTTTCATAAAGTCTTGTTACCTTTGATATTACTTTAGGTTTCAGGAAGAATTCAGAAGAAAGTTAGATGAAGAGGCCTCAGGACGGTTCAAGGCAGAGAGGAAAAAGAAGGTGCTCCCCTCTCCAGTTGAAACGGTGAGTTACGATTGAACGCAGATGTGGAATTCCATGGAAAGATGCTAATCTCTTTGTCAAGTTTTGTATTTGTTCTGTTCAATTAAGGACCAAGATTTGATGCGAATGAGATCACCCCCCTCCCCCCCCCCCCCCCACCCTGCCCCTGAACCAAAGCCTTTAATTGGCATCCCTTTGCTTGTGGAAGAGCAATGTAAACAAACCCTCAAATGGGCTCTACATCACCCATTCGCACACATGCCCAACTGTGCGATCCGGCTTCAGAGTTTGCTATTAGTACCCTAACATTCCTACCCACCCCTAAGAATATCCACAATCAAACAATTAACTTCTGCATTTCGCTATGCACATGAAATATGGCCGTGCGATTTACATGATGAAAGCGTTGACCTCTAACCTGTTAGTGCAGGAACGTGCTGTCTGAGTTAGTAGTGCACATTGAGATGTGGTGATGTGGGAAGATAAATTGTTGAGCGCTAATATCAGGTCACTCAAACAGTGCAAATGTGTGAGCGTACGTGTATGACCGAGTTACAGGGGATATAAAAAATGTTCATAATTCCATCATATTTTCCCCTGCAGACCGATTCTACCGACTCGTACGAGAGGCTGAGGAGGAGGAAGAAGCCGAAGAAGACGGCAAACCACAACTACCGGACCAGAGCCAACCAAGATGGGACCCCTCTGGAACATGGGATCGGGATGGAGGAGGAGGAGGAGAGGAGGAGGCGACAGAGGGTGGGAGAAGAAGGGGAGGATACTCTCTCAGATATGGATGAGGTAAGACCTGAATGGGGTTGTGAGGAGGGGAGGATGGAAGGGAAGAGAGCAGAGCAGAGCAGAGCAGAGCAGATGAAAGGAGAGGAAAGGAGAGGAGAGGAGAGGAGAGGAGAGGAGAGGAGAGGAGAGGAGAGGGTAGGGTAGGGTAGGGTAAGGTAGGGTAGAAGAGGGTAGAAGAAGCGGAGAGAGGAGGAGAGGGTAGAAGAAGTGATGGAAGGAGAAGAAGGGGAGGATACACTCTCAGATGAAGATGAGGTAAGATCTTAATGGGGTTGTGATGAGTGGAGGATAGAAGGGAGGATGAGGAGAGAAGGAAGAAAAGGAGAGAAGGAAGAAAAAGAGAGGAGAAGGAGGAGGAAGTGGAGAGGAGGAAGAGGAGAAGACAGAGGGTGGGAGAAGAAGGGGAGGATACTATCTCTCAGATATGGATGAGTTAAGACCTGAATGGGGTTGTGAGGAGGGGAGGATGGAAGGGAAGAGAGGAGAGGAGAGGAGAGGAGAGGAGAGGGGAAGAGAAGAGGGTAGAAGAAGCGGAGAGAGAGAGAGGAGAGGGTAGAAGAAGTGGTGGAAGGAGAAGTAGGGGAGGATACGCTCTCAGACATGGATGAGGTAAGACCCGAATGGGGTATGAGGAGTGGCGGAGGGGATGATAGAAGTAGGAAGAGGAGAGGAGGAGGAGGAGGAGGAGGAAGAGGATAAGACAAGAGGATGGTAGAAGTGGTGGACGGAGAAGAAGGGGAGGCTGTGCTCTCAGATATGGATGAGGTAAGACCAAAATGGGGTTGTAAGGAGTAGAGGAGGATGAGAATGGAGAGGATATTGCAGAGTTTGTGGGAATGGAGGAGAGATGGAGGAGACAGAGGGTAGGAGAAGTGGTGGACGGAGAAGAAGGGGAGGATGTGCTCTCAGATATGGATGAGGTAAGACCCAAATGGGGTTGTAAGGAGTAGAGGAGGATGAGAATGGAGAGGATATTGATGAGTTTGAGGGAAGGAAGGAGGAGAGGAGATGGAGGAGAGGAGACCGAGGGTAGGAGAAGTGGTAGATGGAGAAGAAAAATAGATTCTTTACTGTGATATATCATATGCTTTGAAAATTGACTGAATATTTTCGTTTTTTCAATCATTTGTTTTCTTACCAGCCTGTGGATGAGGGAGCCATGACCGGAGCAGAGACATCCGAGGAAGAGGTCGAATGGCGCAGCACAAGCGAACACGAAAGGTGAGAAACGAGGCAATGTTATGTTAAAGGGGGAGTAGCATGGCGAGACTATGTGTCTTTCCCATGGCCCGATTCAGGGCCAATCAGATATACATGTAATATGACTTCGGACGACGGACCGCAGTATTCACGTGCGTGCAACATTTGTGAAACTGTAGCGTGAGGAGAACTCCGGTCTGTTTCGCGAGACCGTTAAATCAAGTCCATTCGTTAACATGCAGTTGACCAAAAGAAGTCGCAGATGGTGTTAACCAGTATTTGCCATGCAACACCCTTTAATATCTCATGCTCCACTGTTCGGTGGAATAAAATATATTTACAAGAACCAACAAATTCAGAATTCCTCAAGTCATTTTAGATTTGTATGTAGAGGTGTTGTGGTCCGTTGGATAAGCCTCCGGACTGTGAATCACAAGGTACAGGGTTCGAATCCCTGTCACAGCACTAATGTCCTTTGGCAAGACATTAATCTACATTTGCCACTCTCCACCCGGGTCAGGTTAATTGGTATACCCGGCAGGAATTAATGCCTTAAAATGCTCAAGTGTTCTAATAGCAGCCGTGCTGAAGCGGGGGTAATGATAATGGAAGCGCCACGAGTGGCAATGTGCCAGACATGAGTTCTGTACAAAATTCCTCTATTCTTATTCTTAGATTCCCTGGCAGCAGCAGGCAAAGATTGACATAAAATGGCACATGAAAAATGTCTGAATTTCACGAAAACATGAAGGCTGTCACATGCTTTACAGGGGAAATGATTAGTTCAGTTTCAAGTTCAGTTTATTTCACATCCAACAAAAAATTTAGAACAATATAACATTCAAATACAATAATATAAAATGCAATATATACTAAAAAAATGTAATGAGATAATAACAAATACAACAACAACAGTAACACTAAAAATAATTAATGGGTATAGTAGTGATGTGAGGGACCAAAAAAAGCCATTAACCACTCATTAGTCCAAATTTATTGAATAAATATTTAATTTTACAGTGAATCCAGCGAGTATTCAGATTGGACGGCTGATGCGGGCATGAACCTCCAACCGCCCAAGAAGAAGACGAGAAGAAAAACCTTGCCCTGGGAGTCGGGAGGGGAGTCCAGCGCCTCGCCTTCCAAGACCCCATCAGCGACCCCGGTCAAATCAACTAGAAAAAGAAGGGTAAGTTTGATGATGATTGATTTATCTGACTGCTATTGAAGAAAGTATGTATATGCTTGAAGGTAAACAACCAGGGGACCGACTGCTTTACGTCCTCTCCAAGGGACTTGGGTCATGAGGATTAATGCCTGACAAAGGGTATGAGCGTATTTAATTGGTTTTTAATCTGGGACCTCCCAGTTACGGTCACGTTCTTTATCTTTTGCCTGTAGCTCTGGTTACAGCTCTTTCTTACTAATTTGCACAAATTTTTTAAATTTTTTAAAAAAATAATTGTTTTAAACTCTTTAAGCACTTTGTATTTTTAAGTACTAGAAACAAATTACTCCAGGAAGCTTGTACTAGAAAAAAGCACTCCATAAATTCCCAGATTAGATGAAATTACTTTGTACCATTATGTAGAGGTGTCGTGTTCGAGTGGATACGTCGCTGGACTGTCGATCACAAGGTCTGCGGTTCGCGTCCCGCCGCGGCACTAATGTCCATTGGCAAGACATTGATCTACATTTGCCACACTCAACCCAGGTGATGTAAATGGGTACCTGGCAGGAATTAATTCCTTGGAATGCTGGAGCGCTGTAATGGCAGCTAGGCTACAGCTGGGGTAATAATAAATGCGCCTCGGAATAGAATTTCTAGATAGATGAAGCTATACAAATGCCTATTATTATTATTATTATTCATAACCTAATCCAGTGTTTTCTCCTACCCCAGCCTCCCAAGGCCCTCATCGATGACATGGAGATCGACAACGACAAGGAGTCGATGTCCGAACTCCCTGAAGAATTGAAGCCCCCTCTGTGGATCACCGACACCACCCCGAGGCGCTGCCCCTACGTGCCCCAGATGGGGGACGAGGTCATGTACTTTCGGCAAGGTCACGAAGCGTACATCGCTGCGGTCAAGAAGAGGAAGGTGTACCATATAGAACCCAAGAAGCAACATTGGACCAAGATTAATCTCAAGGTGAAACATTTACTTTGTTCTGTACAATTTGTTTTAAAAAAACACTAATAATAATAATAATAAAAAAAGTACTTTTAAAGCGCTAATCATGGAAGTCTTTAAGCGCTAATGATTTGAAATTTAATGAGGATAAAACTGAGATGCGCTAAGGTTGTTTGTCAGGAGCGATATGATATTCTGTCAAAAATAAGCAGTGCAGAAGATTAATAATGGTTAATGATGAAAACAATAGTAATTGTAATAATATGTCTTGTTTACTCTGAGTAGCCTCATCAGTAACAATACTGTTCTCCCTGAGGACACTGCAATCATAGTTTTAATTTTGCATTTGCTACAGAGGATTATGGTTAAGATTTAATAATTGTAGTGATACAATTTGTGTAATGTCAGTTTTATATGATCTAGGGATATTATTAATGGGGTTTCCTTGTCTTTTTTATGATTATCATAATTTCTAAAATATGATTCAAAGATAAAATACAACTTGATATAAATGGAAACCTGAATGAATGTAGAATAAAAATAAAGAGGAATAAAAAGTATCTACCCTTTCATTATTGCACAAAAGCAAATTAAAATTTCATTTTCCGCACCCCTCAAATTACTGGTCAAAAGGTGTCAAATTTGCCGAAGTTACATTGAGGACATAACATGTGGAACCCATCAGTTCGATGAGCCGTGCTTAATTAATGCAAAGTCATTGTGAATATGCGTACTCCACATAAGATGATGTCATCAAGTCAATAGCAAGTTTAGGTCGACACACTTCCAATTTTCGAAGCTTTAAAAATTTGGAGTGTTCAGAGAGGTGATACTCCTCTGACAGACACTAGAATGGAAAATAATTGATATTATTGTAAGCTATGGCTTATAAGCTTTCCGTTGATATATAATCCATCCATTTATGATTAATTTTTCAGTTCGGAAATGGTCTTTAATCATTATTTCTTGTTCTTTATTGTAGGACCATGAGTTGGTGCGTGTGATGGGTATCAAGTACCAGGTTGGTCCTCCTACACTGTGCGGTCTCAAGCTGGGCTTCATGGACCCAGAGACCAGGAAATCAACAGGTGGAAGCTTCTCTATGAAGTAAACAGACGCTTCTTAAATTTTTAGAACTAGACAAAATAAAAACATTTTTTGAAACTATATCATGAATAGATTTAAAGATAAAGTTGAGTTCTGGTCATGCGATTGCATTGTGAAAGAAACAGTGTGGAATCGATCAGAAAAGGTTAATCATGTAGCATGTAGTTATTGGTGTGTACTGCAAGGTTCTGGAATCATCAAAATGATAAGAAATTTGGGCTAGTCTTGGTAAAGTTACAAGCACTGTACACAGAAAGATGTATATGGGACTACACAAACATGTGGCGTAAAAATCTGTCTCAATTTTTATGCTGTTACATGCCATATTTAGAATATTAAGGCATTTGAAGAGCCATGCTTTTCGGGGAACATTTTTAGTCTGATCTTCTTTTACACTTGCATAATAACGATAAAATAATAATAATAATATGACAAATTTATATAGCGCTTGTGACAAAAGTTTCAAAGCGCTGTACATGTACACAAATGATAACAATGATAACGCTCACAGATTATTTGTTCACCTCTTCCCAGAAGTAAACCTTCTCCTTAAATGCATAGATGCCATGTCTGTTTTAATTGATTTGTTGGTATTGGCATTTCTCTGTTTTATAATGTGTGTTCTCTTTTTGTACAACAAAGAATGTTGATATTGTTCAAGAGCGATTTTTGTAGCAAGTGAAATGAAAGAAAGTGATTAAAATTCATATTCCTCCCTTATTTCTGTTTATAAGACTCTCTCTAAAAAAAATAGAGGGGGTAGTTTGTTTGACTTCTTATTAGTTATTAACTCAAATCAATTTTTGCCTTTAGCATACCTATTGAAAATGGAAGTGCCTGGAATATTTCTTGTTGCGTTTTAAAATTGTTGTTATCAACTGTATTTAGTATTGTTTTCTTTTTTTTGCCTTACAGATACCATGACATGCCAGACGTCATTGACTTCCTCGTTCTCCGTCAGCACTTTGACCAATCGGTGGCCATGAAGTGGAAGCTAGGAGATCGCTTCAGGGCGATGATTGACGACGCCTGGTGGCAAGGGACGATCGTCGCTCACAGCCCGCTAGATCCAGAACATCCTGATAGTCTGTTCCAGTGTTATCTAGTGGAGTAAGTATTTAACTTTTTGGTCTTCTGGTTTTGAGCTAGTGTCGACTGTGCAGTGTTTTGGTATTTGCCTGAACTGACTGTTTGCTTCTGGATAATGAGTTGCATGTTTGTACACTAGTATCGTTACACTGTATTACCTAAAAATAAAGAAGGAATACAGTTATTGGGGCATCCTTATTCATTTCACTGGTCATGGCATTGCAAATCAACACAAATTCAAGAGAAAGATTCAGATGTATAGTGAATGTATGAACTTAAACGCATCATGTACTTTGAAACGTAGGAGACAATCTGCGCTCAAAGTAGCTTAGTGTGGTTAAGCAGTGTTCTCGTAACCTGGAGGTCCCAAATTCGAAACCAATTTGATGCACCAGTGCTCTTTGATAAGGCATTAATCCTCATTACCAAGTCCCTCAGAGAGGACTTAAAGCCGTCGGTCCCTGGTTGTTTACAAACGAACACATGCATTCTTAGCAGTAACTAATAATAATAATATAATTATTTTTGTTTATTTTTAGCTGGGATAATGGAGAATGTGAGCGGATGAGTCCATGGGATCTGGAGCCGATCGATGAGAAGAGTGAGTACATTCCTTCATGAACTCTGACCTTGTATAGATGATCTTTTGAATGTTATATGTTTCCTTGATCCTTTATGTATAAAAATGTAAGAGTTGTCTATTACTGTTCTTGTATAATTGAAGTATATACTTCTGACATTTCCTGCCTTCAAGAAAACAACGGTTGACTTTATTCTTATTGTTATGTTTTCTGAACAAGAACTTATTACATTCTAAAGGTGACCTCCTGACCAGGTCCAGAGAAAGTAATGTAGTAAAGTAAGAAATACTTTTGCTTCTAGCTAGTAGTTGATAATGGGAATACGATGGATTCACAATCCACAGCGCCATTTAGCGACACAGGTGCCGAGTCAATTTAACGTGATGTATCATGGGAAAAAGTCAACATCGTATCAGCTATGGCTTCGTTATAATTATAATTTAAATTGTTGGTGGGGGAGGCTTGAATAGCTTGACCTACAAATTAAAAACTTTGCCTGTTTCGGGTTGCTGGTGGGTAGCTGTAAATTTTGAATCCACACTATTCCAAGGTATTGATAGACCTGAGAGTAAAGGAGAGATTATACCTTCCAACATATACTATCCATTGCATGATGTTCTTTAACTTTCAAACATATACCAGTCATTGCCTGATGAATCTTTCACTCTCCAACCTCTCTTAGATATGCCTGAGAGCAAAGGAGGGAGTATACCTGTCACAGACGACGAGCTTCTGGCCATGCTCTATGTCCCTGGCCCAGGGGAATGGGGAGAAACGGATAGGGACACCTGCTGTGATAGACTACTCAAATGCCTACAACAGGTTAGTATTAAAGGCATTGCTTAACAATGTTAAATCAGAGATACATGGCCCTACGTGTTATCAGTGTCTGTGATATGGTGTAATATTGAAGCCCTAAACAAATTGCGCTGTAAAATGATCATGATGTGCCTCGAAAAAGTAAAAATCTTTGAGTGACCGGATTTACCATTCACATTTTCCCCAAAAGACTGTAGTGTTATAAAAACTGTTAGGTAAATGCAAATATGATTTAGATTTCCAATCATAAATATCTTGATAATCAGATAGGAGATCGGCTTGTAAGAGTCATGGGATTCATGTATGACCTAAAGGTTTATAATTATGATTGCAGCATGAGCTAAATCCAGGATTTTGTTTCAGAATCTGAGACAATGTAACAGAGTCACTTTAAGGAGGCCTCAGTTATATAGGCCAATCTGCTTCAGGAGAAGAAAGGATGTGACATCTTCATGTACATGCAACATAATTTCTTACCATTCCTATTTTGGAGGAATGATACCTATTTTGCCCTTCAAGCTTTTATTGATTTGAATAAAGGACAACTTGAAATTAATCACAACTCCTATCTCGTAAGTACACAGTTGCAATTAATTTTAAGCTGCCATTGATTTGAATCAATCGCAACTCTTTATAATACATAGCCCTGGGGGTGTTTCATATGGTGGCCCTGAAGGGACATCGCGAATAGACTAAATCGTGAAAAATATGCGATAAAATTGACGATATCGTGAATTTTATCGCATATTTTTCACGAAGAAATTCACGAAATTGACGATATCGTGAACTTTATCGTGAACTTTTCACGATGAAATTGACGATATCGTGAATTTTATCGTGAAAAGTTCACGATATAAAGTTCACGATATCGTCAATTTTATCGTGTACTCTATCGTGTACTCTATCGTGTACTCTATCGTGTACTCTATCGTGTATTCTCCTGACGGGCGCTTCGTAAACAAAACCAGCCCTAGCTGGGGGAGACAGAGAGAAGGAAAAAAGGGAAAGGGAAAGAGAAGATAAAAGGAAAGAAAGAATAATAAGAAGAAAAGAGGGAAACGGGGGGGGGGGGGGGGGGGGGGGGGGGGGGGGGGGGGGGGCTCTTGCCTCCTCCTCACTCCCTCCTCCCCCCCCCCCCCCCCCCTCCCCGCCAAAAAATAAATCAGAGAGAGAGAGAAGGGAAAGGGAAAGGGAAAGAGAAGATAAAAGGAAAGAAAGAAGAGGAAGAAGAAGAAAAGAGGAAAACGGGGGAAGGGCAAAGGACTCTTGCCCCCCCTCCCCCCCCCCCCCCAAAAAATAAATCAGAGAGAGAGAGAGAAGGGAAGGGAAAGGGAAAGAGAAGATAAAAGGAAAGAAAGAAGAGGAAGAAGAAGAAAAGAGGGAAACGGGGGCAAAGGGCTTTTGCCTCGTCCCCCCGCCCCCGCCAAAAAATAGATAAGAGAGAGAGAGAGAAGGAAAGGGAAAGGTAAGAGCCTTTCGCCCTTCCCCCGTTTCCCTCTTTCCTTCTTCCTCTTCTTTCTTTCCTATTATATTTTCTTTCCCTTTCCCTTTCCCTTCTCTCTCTCCTTATTTATTTTTTGGCGGGGGGGGGGGGGGAGTGAGGAGGAGGCAAGAGCCCTTCGCCCCCCCCCCCCCCCCCCCCCGTTTCCCTCTTTTCTTCTTATTATTCTTTCTTTCCTTTTATCTTCTCTTTCCCTTTCCCTTTTTTCCTTCTCTCTGTCTCCCCCAGCTAGGGCTGGTTTTGTTTACGAAGCGCCCGTCAGGAGAGTACACGATAGAGTACACGATAGAGTACACGATAAAATTGACGATATCGTGAACTTTATATCGTGAACTTTTCACGATAAAATTCGTGAAAAATATGCGATAAAATTGACGATATCGTGAATTTTATCGCATATTTTTCACGATTTAGTCTATTCGCGATGTCCCTTCAGGGCCACCATAGTTTCATAAAGCTGTTCATAAAGTTATGCATGACTTTACGAACGACTTGTATATGAAGTGCCAGATAGGATGCCCAAAGTTTTTTCCGATATTTTCAATAACCTCAATTAAAATTATGGCAAAAAATATACTTTGCATTAAAAAAAAATGTTTGTTATCATAAGAATTTACATCTGCACAGTTCAACTTTAGTTGATGTAATCTATTTAATAATGATTGAGCATCCCATTTGGCTTTTCATATACAAATCGTTCGTAAAGTCATGCGCAACTTTACAGGCAGCTTTATGAAACACCCCCTGGTCTAACTTTTCTAAAGTGGCACCATTTCACCTGTTTCCCCTGAGATGGCCTTGATTCTGATTCAGAGGAGAGAACAGAAAGATTCTTTATTTCAAGATAATAGCGAGAGACGGAAATGTAAAATCTCAACAAGTTTCACCCTTTTTTTGTAGGTAATGGAGCTTCGTATTGCGGAGCAGTTTAACACCCCCGTGGACCTCAGTCGCTACCCGTCCTACGCCTACATGGTGCCGTACCCTACAGACCTCAGCACCATCATGCGCCGCCTCGAGCGCCGATTCTACCGCCGCATCACCGCGCTGCAGTGGGAGGTCAGGAAGTTGGAGCAGAATGCCCTCGAGTTTAACGAGAGGGACAGCATCATCGTCCAGTGGGCCGAGACCATGGTCAAGATTCTTATGGAGGTCACCAAGTAAGTATAGAAGACTTTCAGGGATGAGAAGGAGAATGGTGTTGATGATGATGGTAGAGGTGATGATGATGATGACAACGTTGATAGTGGTGTTGATGATGGTGACGATGATGATGGGGTTGATGAAAGTGCCATCAAGAGGGACAGCATCATCGTCCAGTGGGCCGAGACCCAGGTCAAGATTCTGATGGAGGTCACCAAGTAAGTATGGAAGACTTTCAAGGATGAGGAGGAGTATGATGTTGATGATGATGGTAACGATCGCATAGCTGCCAACTGCTATGAAAAAATTGTAATTGTTACGAATTTCCCACACTCGTTACGAAATTACGAATTCCCCTTCTGTTATTACGAATTTAAAAAAAAAAAAAAAAAAAAAAAAGTATCCTACAAGCATCTCACATCAGCAATTTGGGGGTGTTCATTGGTTCATCAAACACACCAGTCATGACGAATCATGCATATTCAAACAATGATCCATACA
Source organism: Strongylocentrotus purpuratus (assembly GCF_000002235.5). NCBI lineage: Eukaryota > Metazoa > Echinodermata > Echinoidea > Camarodonta > Strongylocentrotidae > Strongylocentrotus > Strongylocentrotus purpuratus. The sequence goes on from NW_022145607.1 coordinate 29,535,525, forward strand.
AAAATGTCTTCCTGTATGTAGGAACTGTAAGAGGCATTGCTCCGTTTTTTTTTTCTAAACAATTTTTGTCAGTAAAATACAACTTTGGGGATTGAAGAATACAGTTTTTGAACTCCAGAGGTTGGCAGGTCTGACATATGATATTCAGTTTTACTTAAATGTTACTAATTGAAATTCCAAATGTTGGCAGCTATGCGATGGTGGTAGTGATGGTAGTGGTGGTAGTGGTGATGACAATGATAATTGTAATGTTGATTCTGCTGATGCTGATGATGATTGTGATGGTGATGGTGATGTTCATGATTATGGTGACAACGTTGATAGTGGTGTTGATGATGGTGACGCTGATGATGGGGCTGATGATAGAGCCCTCGACTTCATCGAGAGGGGCTGCATCATCATGCAGTTGGCCGAGACTTTGGTAAAGATTCTCATGGTCATCAAGTAAGTTAAGAAGACTTCCAGGGATGATGATGATGAGGAATAGGAGGGTGCTGATGGTTATGATGATAATGATAATGATGAGATTATGAAGGTGATGATGATCAGAGGAGGAGGAGGAGGAGGAGGAGGAGGAGGAGGAGGAGGAGGATGTTGATGGTGGTGATAATGCAGATGATGGTTATGGTGATGATGCTGATCATGAAGATAATGACGGTGGTTATGATGATGATTATGACTGCGATGATGATGATAATAATACAGACATTAATAATACGAAACATATCTACCCAGAGGTGCTCAAGGCGCTAACAATAACCTACATATAAACTACCGTATACTTTGAAACAATTATGCTTACATTATTTTATACATGGTGAAAAAGAAGATCTTAGTTAAAGTAGGCCATTAGATAAGTTTTCAGACTGGCCTTAAAATGATCTACTGATTTACGGTCCTTTTGTGTCCCTATCATTTGTCCTATCACATTGCAATCTCACTTATCTCCTATCATCGACAGGGACGATCACTGCGACGATGCAATGGACATCTACAACCGTATCACGAAGGATAGCGATGTGGACGTCTGCGTGGACGACTCTCATTCAGGCAGCGAGGACAAACGAGGTTCATCAAGCAGGTCCAAAGGCAAGAAGGTAATAAGAGACCATCTTATATCCTTGTAACAATTTATGAAGGCATCCCAAAGTCTCTCCATCTCAAGATTTGTTGATGGTGTATCATATCTTGGGAGCTAGAAATTCATCAGTTTATGTTATTTTATGCAGAGTGAATGCCTCTCTGGTTTTCAGTTGGAAATTATTTTTTTATTTTTTTAAGATTTCACTTTTTCTCAGTAACTTTAATGTTAATCTCTCTTCTGTATTTTGACTCCTTTGGTCTGTAAGTTTCCAAGTTGCGTATAATTGTTTATATTATATTTCTGTTTGAACTGCATAAATTATACAATTCCTATTTGATTTTTAAGTTTTAAGTACAATTCTCTGGTCATTTTCCTTCTCAAATCGTTTCTTTATATCAAGTTAAAAACTAAATTATTCATACCCTTTGTAAATCTTAAGGGTTTTTGTAACTCAAGGTAAATCAAGACAAATCAATTTTTTCCACGTTCATAAAAAAAGTTATGAAAAAGTTGGTTGTTGACCGTATTCTCATTTTTTTTTAATACAGCTAGCTATATGACCTTTGTATGTATTAAGTCTTTGTACAAGGAAAGTTTTCCAATAGACTTAGAATGATTGAATGAATGATTGATGTTTATGATTTGCCTACCTTAGGGGTCGCCATCCAAGAAGCAGAAGCGTAAGAACAGAGCATGCTACAACTCCAAGGCTTGGATTGAGCAATGCAAGAAACTCCTCAAGGACATGTGGGATTGTCACGATTCCGAACCGTTCAGGACGCCGGTGGATGAAAGGGCCTATCCGGTGAGTAGTGTATAATGTGTAATAATAATAATTAAAAAAAAAAATATATTTTAATAATAATAGTCTAATAGTCCACTCCAAATTTTATTAAACCGAAACGGAAATTCTTTTTGCCCAATTGATCGTGAGCCCGGTAGCCACTGAGCAGCGCCAGATCGACGTTGCTCTATCCCTTATTGTTGAACGCCAAACAAGGTAGCAACAACTCCCATCTTTTAACGTCTTTTGGTATGACGCGGCCGGGATTCGAACCCATGACCTCCCGGTTGTGAGGCGGACGCTCTACTGACTGAGCCAACACTCCGGTACAAGGCTAGTGATGGTTATTTTACCTGACTGCTATATATCTGCTTGTGAGTAAGTAACCAGAGCACCGACGGCTTTCGGTCCTCTCCTGCACCTAACTGGCCCCTGTTTCATAAAACTTATTATCAAGAGCAAGTTACAATAACTGATACTGAGCTACTGAAATTGTGGCATTTGATTGACTGAGAACAAATTTGTCATAGAAATTTAGCATTTGTTATTGATAACAAGTTTTATGAAACGGGGCCCAGATAACTACCCCTGTATCAGAAAAATGTTTATCTTATCGGTGATGCATTTTGCTCAAAGCTTTTTCATCCTGTCTACTTCTAAAAGCTAATTTATTTATGCAACAATTCAACCATATTTTCTTTGTTTCTTTTTTAAATTACAGTCAAACCTGCTTTAGTGACCACCCGTCTACAAAGACCACGTTTTTTCATTGAAACATGCACTACAGGAACCTGTCTATAAAGACCACTTTTTGCATTTTCCTTGGGTGGTCGCTGTAGCAGACCTGCCAACCAGTACGATTTAGTCGTATTTAGTATGATTTTTAGAAGTAAATACGACAGTACGATTTTCTTCAATAAAATACGATTTTCAACAAAACAAAAAAAAACATTTTTTTTTTTTTTTTTTTTTTTTTTTTTTTTTTAAATAATTTTTTAAAATAATTTTGTTGTTGTTGGTGTTTGTTTGTGTGTGCCATTTTCAATGGCAAAATGCCCATTCTGTCGTATAAAGCATCTCACATCCGCAATTTGGGGTTGTTCATTGGTTCATCGAACACACCAATCGTGACGAAATCATGCATATTCAACCAATGATCCATACAAAAAATTCTTCCTGTATGTAGGAATTGTAAGAGGCATTGATCCGCGTAACAGTCCGTGTTTATTTTTAAGAATACAACTTTTGTCAGTGAAATACAACTTTGGGGATTAAAGTATACAATTTTTGAACTCCAGAGGTTGGCAGGTCTGCTGTAGACAGGTTGGACTGTGTTTAGATGATGAGATAATGGTCTAAACCGTATCACAATATTGACAGAATTTGACCCTTGTTTTGTTTCCTTATTCCTTCTCCTAATTTTGCAGGAGTATCGGGAAATCATCGATCATCCGATGGACTTGTCGACACTCAAACAGCAGTTTGCCCTCGGGAGTTACCGAGACCCCATGGACTTGGGCAAAGATGTCCGGTTGATGTTCACCAATGCCAAGAGTTTCACTCCAAACAAAAAGTCGAGGGTACGTGTATGTGTGTAGTTCATATATTTTTTATTATAATATATGAGATTTGTAAGGTGCTTAATTCACAGGAGATTAAATGCTCAAGGTGCTATGCAAAACTATGTGTACATGGATATGTTGTGATAGTGTTTAAATTGGATGAAAATGAGCAACAATTTTTTTGCTCTGTATATGCCACACAAATATTAATCTGCCTGTACCACATGGTGTCTTTGATACCATGTGTTACAGGGAGATTAATCTACCAAAGGATACATTTACCAAAGGCTTCAAGATTATTCCACAGTTTCCAGTGAAAGATTCATCTGTACCTGTGTTTAAAGCTTATCAGTACTAGTTTACAGGAGGGATTAGACCACCCATGGTGGTCACTGACAGGTAGCTATCTCATCAACTCAGCTCTCAATTGACATAAGAAAAAGAGGATCATGGGGGACCAATGGTCACCGATTAGGCATTGTTTTCTATAAAGAGGGAGCAAGTAGCTACAAGTAGTACAGTGGGGCTTTAATACATGCACATGAAAAGCACATTTGAGACAAATTACAATCCTAAGATATTTAACATCATATTAATAACATTTTTTTCTCTTTAGATTTACGGTATGACCCTGAGGCTGTCGGCGGTCTTTGAAGAACACTTCCTGAAGATCATCGGCAGCTATCGCTCGGCTCTCAAGTATGAGAAACAGGTCAAGACGGGCTTCAAAAAGTAGGTCAAACTATTTCACATCACGTTCATGTTTTGAAAATATGTGCCCTTCATTACGACCTGATGGGATCTGTGTTTGTGTATGTGTACCACCGTTAAAGATTCATAGACCAGGGGTATTTCACAAAGACTAAGATCGACTTTAAGTTGGACTTAACTATAGCAGGCCATTCATGCCACTGGTCGCCCTCACCATTGGTTTTTCAATCATGATTTTTAGATATTATTTTGTCCTTCAATAATGAATTATCGAAAAAATGAAAATTCTGTAGATTTGTGACCCTGATTTATACGTCCCTTGCGAAACCAATGCCAGGAATGATAAGGAACTAATGGCATGAACGGCCTGCTATAGTTAAGTCCGATTTAATGTTGATCTTAGTCTTTGTGAACCCCCTGGGCCCCGTCTTATAAACAGTTGTGATTAATTCCACCTTATTTGCTATTGATATCAATCACTACTATGTACATATGAGGCAGGGGACTGCAAACTTGATCAGAGGACTTGCGATTGATTCTAATCAACCGCAACTCTTTACGAGACCCTACCCTGACGGGAACTTACAGTAACTGTGAAAATGTTTTTATTATGGAGTAATTATAAATGATGGGTTATTTGGCGGTCAACTCTCTTATGTTAATGTCTGCATACACTGTATCTTTGTCATCCTAGGAGAAAGCAACTCATGTCTAGTCCTGAGGAGCGCCACAAGTCGCCACGGAGACACCATGTCAGGAGGTTGAATGTCAAGAGGTCACTGACGGCAGGTCACTCGATGGACGGCGACGACGACGCCAGCGACATCGACATCGACGCCCCTGGCCCCTCCTGCAACCTGAGACAGATGGCAAGGTCGACCAAGAAGAGGAGGAAAGAGGAGAGCGATGAGGAGGAGGAGAAGGAGGACGATGAGGAGGAGGAGGAGGAGGACGATAAAGATAAGCCAGGAACAAGTGGTTGCCGTGGTAACTCTTCCAGGGTATCCCACCCCAAGCAGCTGAATGGTTATGATAAAGACGAGGATGATTCCGATACCGACGTTGGTGAGTAGTTGATTAAAGCTTTAAATCTGAATGGCCCCATGAGGTACACTAACCCGTGATGTCATCAAAAAGAGTGCAGAGTTCCAGTAGAAGTTATAGTGAAGGAAAAAAATCCTTCAATTTAACTTTTGGGAGATGTAGTGATAATTCGAATAAAAGTTGTATCGATTGAATAATGATGTAAAACATCTGACCCAGTCGTACATAATCAAATCGCATTGATACTTCTATGTAAAAACCAACATCACGCAAGCACACTACTTTTATGAGCATTTTCATGAGAGAGGGAGAGAGAGAGAGAAATAAAGAGAGAAAGAGAAGCAAAGAGAGAAACAAAGATAGAAAGAAAGAGAAAGAAAAAGAAAGATAGAGTAAGAAAGAGAGAAAGAGAGAGAAAGAAAGAAAGAGAAAGTGAAAGAGAGAGGGAGAGGAAGAAAAAGGGAGAGGACAAGAGAGAGAAGAGGTATAAACAAATAGTTCTCTTCACACATAAGTTTCTTTAGAATTTAGTTTAAATATAACACTAACCCTTTCGATCAATGTTCCTTGCTCTTTTCAGAACCTCTAGCTAATGTGAAGTTAAAAGTTGACAACAACAATTCATCAAAGACCGAATCTAAGAGTGGCACCAAAGGAGGAAAGGCAAAGGCAAAGAGGTCTTCCGCGAAGCCAGTAGTGAAGGAAGAGGAGGAGGAGGAAAAGGAGAAGGAGAAGGAGGAGGATTCCGGGGAAGAAACTGAGATTGATTCTGGAGAAGAAACCGAGATCGATGAACAGCATGTAAAGAAGGAAAAAGAAGGAGATGGCAGTGGAGAGGAGGAGGAGGAGGAGGAGGAGGAAGAAAAGGAAGAAGAAGAAGAGGAGGCGGATGATTCAGAAGAAGATGACTCGGAGGAAGAAGAAGAGGAAGAAGAAGAGGAGGAGGAGCAAGAGGAAGAAGATGAAGAACCAGGCAGGAAGACAAGGTTAAGATGTAAGTTGAAATGTAGATTTAAAAACTTCTTTTACAAGGACAGGGGAGAAGAGGAAGAGAAGGAGGAGGAAAAGAAACTGAGACTGATTCCAGAGAAGAAGTCTGATAAACACCATGCCTACCAAATCATTCCTCAGAAACAATAGTCTACATAAAATAAAGATGGCACTTTTGAAGCACATACCTAAGTTCGGGCCAGTGAATTAAAAACATAACGTTCCCCATGTCTTTAGAGAGTACAAGTGTTTGGTCTAGAGGTGTAAGTTTAGCTCATAGCAAATCATCAACTTTTTGTCTCAGATTACTACTTTTGGATACTGAAACACAGCAGTTGATTGAAATAATCTATAGAAAAGAATTCCGCATCATAAAGCATTATTTGTATGTTTATTGTGTAGAGTACATTTACAGGAAAATGCATGCTTTTGATGTGCTTATGAAAGGAACTGGATATATCTTCTTTTTTTTCCTCTAAAAACAGCAAGGAGAAGTTTAACCAATGGCAACAATTCAAGACGAGGTGGGCGTCGGAAGGCAAGGCGAGATGAGGAAGACTCTGAAAGTGAAGAAGAGGAAAAGGAGGAGGAAGAGAAGGAGGAGGAGGAGGAGGAGGAGGAAGGAGGAGATGGTGGTGAGAGTGACCATAGCAACTACGAAGCAGGCACTGACATCAACTCTAACGAGGGATCTGAATCATCCTCCACCGAGGAAAGCGACAGCGACAGTTCCGACTCTGAGGTCGAAGGTCACTACAGAACCAGGAGAAGGACCACAAATAGAAGGACTCAAAAATCCTTGAAAAAGAGCAGAAGAGGGCAGGCCATCGGCAAGAAACGAAAAGCCAAATCAAAACATTCCCCAAGGTCATCGCCGAAGAAGCGCTCCAAGGTGGATTACAACGACGAAGACGACAACTACGTGCCGTCGCACAAGGTGTCGCGGCAGACGGAACGGCGGACGCGGAACCAAGGGCGACACATGCAGTATTACGGGGACTTTGACGAGAGCGATAACCAGAGTGGGGAAGAAGAAAATCTTCAGAGTGGGGAAGAGGATGATGGGAAAAGTGTTTCCAGCCGCGGCCGAGTGCGGAAGCTGACGGCGAGGGCACGTGCGAGACTGCTCAGCACGTGACACTAAAATGAGATGCTGCAGCAGCCTAGAATTGCAAATCAGGGATGTTTACAAGAAGTACTTTAACTCGCTCTGGGCACTATAGGCACAACATACGCAAGTATCGTCTGAAATTAGTGTAATGGGTGAACAGCACAAACTTCAGGGCTGTAATTTCTGTTTACCAATAAAAAAACCCACCTTATTCCAGTCTCTACTGGGTCATATGATTTTACCACAAACAATTCCTAATAGAAGAGTTTTCAGATAATACCTGGTTGATTCCAAATCGCTTGATAACAGAAAACTAAATTCATTACATACACATAGACATGTATTTCCTGCATTTGAAAAAAAGCTGTCAGATTTCTAAGGGGGACATTGTTCATTAACATCATGAAATAACAACACTGACAATTTAGAGAATATATTTTTTTCTTTGTAAGAACAAGAAAATAATCGGGGATCGAGGAAACACAAAATCTAAGAGCCCATTGCCTTTTAAACCTGGGGATAAACTTTGTGATAAGTGTGTGCAAATTTTTTATGCACCTGTCAAATGCTGCGATTTTAGATATATTTGAAACGGGAGTGGACAAAGCAAACGGAACAAGAAAATGTTTTATGACGTGTAGTGATGAGTGAGTGAACGAGAGAGTGAGTTTTAAAGGAAAGTGAAAGAAAGGAGAGAGGGAAAGAGAAAGAGCAAAGAATAGGACCATAGCATAAAATGAATTGATAGTCCTACATTCTTTTGACCCACAGCAGGTATTAGTATCACCTTGTAGTGACTGACGACGGACGTCTTAGTTTCATCTTTTTATTTTTATCTTTTGATCCAAAAAGCTCTGAATTACACATCGTAAATGAGCAAAAAGTGTTTAAAAAATCACTGGAAAATTTGAGTCCATGTCTGTTGCAGTACACTTGTGCCTTTCATAAATAAGAGTGATTTAATCGCAAATAATCATTGAAGTCTCTACATTGGCAACGCAAAGTGAAATTTATAATCACTTTTACTATCTTGTGCAAGTTGGAAATTGTCAAGTTTTGGGGGTACTTTTTACCTACACTGTCTCAGCTCATATTAATATACATTTTTTGATTTATTTTTGGGGGGATTTTTTTTTCTTTCTTTGAAACAGTAGAAATACAAATAATTGTTGCCAATTTGAAGGGAAAGAGCCGATTTATTTAGACCTTCAGAAAAATCTGAACTGCTGTGGGTTAGAGGAGCGAAGGAGATATCATTTTTTGAGAATAAGAAAGGGAGTAAGTTGTATACTTTTAGAAAGAGTTTAACGTCATTCTGGTTCTTAACAGATGAAAATGACATTGTGTAATTGAGACATTCTGGCAAGGTCATGATAGAATATTTTAGTCAGGGCAGAAGAAGGTTACATTTGTGAGTCTCCAAGGTTAGAAAATCAAGGGTAAGGAGAATGACGATAGAACAAGAGAGAAAGAAAAATGAAAGAGTAGATGGTAGAGAAAGGACTTTCGAGAGAGAGAGAAAGGTAAATTGTTAAGAAAGGCCTTTAGAGAAAGAAAGAGAGGGAGAGAGAGAGAGTGAAAGAAAGATTTAAGAGTAGATGGTTAAGAAAGGACTTTAGAGAAAGAAAGAGAGAAGAGTAGATTGTTAAGAAAGGACTTTAGAGAAAGAGAGAGAGAGAGAAAATGCGCGAGAAAGCAAGGATGGTGTGAGTTGTTGACTGCCCGCGAGAAGGCTCTGACTGCCATCATCCATAGTTGGCTTTTGTGGCCTTCTTGCAGGCAGTCGACAAAATATTGTACGGGAAGGAAGAAGAAATTCAAAACTTCTTTGTGAAAGATCGTCTTCCAATGACAGCTGACTGGGTACTTTGTTTACATTTCATTATAGAAATACGATTCTTTTCACTTTCGTACTTCATATATGTATATATTATCAATCATGATAGAGAGAGAGAGAGAAAGAGAGAGAGCTGTTGCTGTATGCCAACGTATGTACGTGGTATATCTTTGCTTTAAAACGCTAAAGGCAGATTGATCGAATGATCAAATTTGCCTCCTCTGATTTGTGCTTATTTCTCGTGAAATTTTATCTCAGGAAAACATGTTTAATGTTGAGGTACATGTGTTTTTTTTTTTTTTTGGTGTCCACCCCTCGGTTTGGAGTGTAGCCGAGAGAGAAGGATTGCTTTGTTTGATTTAGAGGCTGCTATTTTGAATTTATCAAGTACTTTTGCATGTTGGGCCGATCATTGAGTGAGACTTTGAGATGACCGATAAGATAAAATGACCGATAAGATTAAATGACCATTTTGAGACCGATGACAACTTCACCATGAATGATGCTTCTTTACCACAAAAAAATAAACATTCAAAAGCCCTATCCCCTGCCTTATTGAGGGGGTCAGCCTTTTTGGGCGATCTTCCATACACGACATTAATGTCTTTTGACAGAGTACATAATACACAAATCATTTATGGTGTGTCGAGTTCTAATTGTCCCTTGGCTTTGCGCAAGTGTGTGTACATTGATTGCACCAGAGATATGTCCTTATGCTTAGCCAGCATAGAGTTACTTAAAAGGTTGGGACATGTTTTTCTGTCGAGTGATAGGAGACTGTTACCCTTTAGTTTGCATAAAGTTAACACTTCCAGCTTTTAACAGAGGGTTTATTTCGTGATCCAAATCACTGATGGTGCTAATAAGAAAATAAAAAAGATCCTAAATATTATTTATCCTCTTTATAGCCACATGGTACATTTTTTTAGGTGGGCTGGGAGGTGGAAGGGCATTGATACACATGAATTTTGTTGTAAAGTTTTGTGTCAGTATTTGGGCAAACAAACTTCAGTAATGAACTACATATTTATAACCATAAATGAACTTGAGCCAAGTTGAAATCAGTTTTAGTGTTGGAGCAGTATCCAAGCAAAAGAGAGAAGCTGCAAGAATATTTTATTAGATTTACCTCTTTCATTTTGACGTCGAAAATATTCAATTGTACCTTGTAAGATTATTCGAGTTCAAGGGATTTGTACTGAATACCCTAGCATATTGGTGCATGCATGATGTACATGGATGCCCAATTGTTTCCGAGTCTTATTTAACTGTTTTTGCCCTCGATTTTGTTGGACACACTGCCCAAGCATTTAACTTCTTTGTTTTGTTTATTTATGACAGTTGCCCTATTATTGATCTTAGCCAATGGCTTATGAAATAAATATATTATTGCTTTTTCACAAATTGACTACTTTAAATGAATTATGTAAGGGCAATGTCGATAAAGTTGGTGCGACAAGGGGAAGTTTATGGCATTTATTATACTATAAAATATTTTTTTCTGGACTTGGTTCTGTATCATTGTCAAATATTGGTTATTTCCGAAGACACTTGTATTAAAGGTGAAGAGCATTTTTTTTTTGTAAACGTCGCTTTTTTTTTTCCTTCCTTTTTCTTCTCTGTTCCAGCATTGTTTAAGTGCAATATTTTATACGAAGAATGTGCGTCCCAGAAGCGTTGGCACATGTTCATAACATGGCTCATTCGCAAACCCTGGATGTGTTTTTTTCCAATAAATAAAGAGCGATTCCTCACGAAATACATTTGAAACTATCCGTTATCATTATTCTCCTGTAGTTACCTATGTTACCTGGGGGCTGTTTCACAAATATCCTAAGGTGAACTTGACCCTTAAGTTATACTTACCGGTAAACATTATGGAAAGTCATTTGTAGCCTTAGAATAAAATAATATTTAAAACATTTCATAAATTCCATATCAAGAACATAAAACCACCTGTATTATAGAAAATATGAATGATTTAAATCAACATTTTTATGCTTTTTAAAATAACTTTTACAAAATATTTAAATAGATGCTAACGGCTTCCCATAATTGTTAAGTCCAACTTAGGATCTTTGTGAAACACTCTCCTGATTTGTAATGCAGAAATAAATGTACATTAACAGGTAAGCAAGCCATTCATAGAAATCATCTCACTTTTATTCATGAAAACAAGAAGTCAAATTAAGTTACATTTTAATTGCACTGGAACATTCGATTCACATAAATGACATAAAAAACAGAAGAATTACATGTACAACAGGATTAGTGTCAAGTGTATAATGATGTGGTCCAAACACAGTTACAATTGTGCAAAGTTTCAAGGGTGAAACCCACAAATTTCAATAATTCCATCACAAATCCTTTACACTCTGTTAATTGTAGCACATTAGTGCCACACAGCAACTATACGTACACCATGTCAGTATTAGGGACTTTTAGATTTGCACAACGACAACATGGATTGCTACAATCGACGTCCTTTTAATGCACTGCCTTGAATGGACGTCGCACGTATCAGTCCACGCAAATCTAAAAGTCCCAATTATCTCAGTAAATATGACCAGTTAACTCGCTCAATTCAACACCCACCACACACATGCGTGAAAAAACTTTTGATGAGATGAAATAGCTACCGTATTTGTATGTATTGGCAATGGCAGTGACGGCCTTCTTGCAGAAAGCGAATATTATGTGAAGTAAATGTAAAAAGCTGAGCACTACAAAACAAAAAATAAAATATCAAAACATATTCTGGATATCGTGAAATTTTTAATTTTGCAAGTACAAGAGTGTAGTGTAATCCCAACATGAGGAAAATGGTAATAAATGGATTTTGTGATGTGATAATGACCATGAAGATCAATTTTATATTTGCCTTTCTTTAGAAATCTTTCTTTCTTAGAATAATTTTACACTTTTGAATGTTCATATCTTGCGATATTGCAATTCCTTCCAAACTGGATCAAACGGTGTGCAATGAGATTAATGTTTATTGGTAGTATCATTATACTTTACTTGTCTGCAATCAGATAACTAAACTGTCAATTTAAGAACTTCAACTGCACTGTGTAATAGTTTTTAATAGTTTTAAATATCATTTTTAATATGGACTCTGTACATAGTATAATTTCTTCACATTTTGTAAAAGTTATCATCTTAACGAAAGTGTGATTACTATACACTATCGACCCTTTCCGGATATATTAGTGGCAGGGTGCCTAGCGGGATTTCCGGTACATGTGACCTTTGACCTCAAATATTGCAACCTCTTCCATCAAACCTACTCTGTGATGAATGATTTGATTTTGCATCACACTATCACACTTGGTGGGATAGACAAACACTGGCATTCAAATGAAATATATTTTTCTCATTTATACATACAATTCAATATTACATATCCAATGAAAGACACAAATTTCATATTTTTATAATAATGCAGTCTTAAAGAGAAAGTGGAGTTCTGGGAACGGTGAAGAAAAAAATTGGTGACATTATTCATCAACTTTTTCATTCTTTCATGTAGGTGTGGAAGAGTATCGAAGAAAAAAAAAAGTCCCCCGAAAGGATGGCTCTTCAAATGCCCTCGCTTTTGAAATAGTGACAAGTGACAGCTATACAAGCTGTGGACCACACACTTTCATGTCACATGTTTGTGCAGTCCCACATACACATTTCCATGAACAGTAGATTTATTTAAACATATTTGTGGCTAGGCTATTTGTGGCTTACAGCCAGTAAATAAGATCGATTGATCGATCTGTATTGAAAAAAAAGTCAGACAAAATCTTAGAACCAGCGGGACTTGAACCTGCACATTTACTGCTTGCCGGGCAGCGACTCTACAACCAGGCCATCACTGGTCCATGGCACAGTCACGATGAACTAGAAACAAATACCCAAGTTCTCCTGATTCATTCTGACTTATTAATATTCATTAGTCCGCCATAGGACAATAACTTTATAAATGTAATGCTTCCTGGGAGAAATTTTGATTATTTTAACATATTTGTGGCTTACACCCAGTAAATAAGATCGACAGTAGATTTCTTATCATTTTGATAATTCCACAATAGTATACACCAATAATGATGTGCTAGGCCTTCATGATCAACGTTTCAAAAACGCTTTCACATCGTTTCTTTCCCAATCAAATCGCATGACCAGAACTCAACTTAAACTTTAAGATGACACATTTTGTTCGTTGTTAAAGCTTAAACAGGTCAGAGTACTTATTTAAAACATCCTCTTGCAGATTCATTCACAAGTGCTTCCTCAGAATATGAATAATTTACATTTGCGAAACAACACCATTCATTGCATTTTTTCGTTGTACACAGCTTACTTGTAATCATCATCCCCATTGCAACTTAATCGGAGATGAAATATTTTCAAGTTCGGGCCTTGAAACAAGATTACATTTTTTTCTTCCCATAGCAATACACAACCTGAGATATAAGTTAAATGCACATTCAAAATGTCACATATACATGCATATCAAGAAAATCAATACTTTCGCAAGTTACAAATGAGTATAACGTCCATCTAAGTACACATTCAACTTTATAAATAGCACAAATAAGCCTTTAAAGCAGAAACATTTTTTCATTTAATCCTGGTCAGTATTGTCATGACAATTAACGACACCAATATATTAAGTCAACATACATTTATCAGTATATAAAGTGATATAAGAAGTTATTTGATTGATTCAAACAATTGTGGCCTAAGTCCCTCGCTAATTTAATTTGTACATTCAGTATCCATCAATAGGTTCTCTTTTCATCGTGCAAGAAAATAAAGAGTTTTAATATAAAATTGTATAAAGCCTCAATATTAGAATATCAAGCCCTACACGTAATATGAAGTTCATTAAGGCATTAGTAACAAGATGATGGGGAAATATATATCTTGTGGAAAAAATAATCAAATACCTAACAAAAGATAGAGTATAAAACATAAAAATGGAACACTGATTGAAGCACATATGATATGAATGACTTAAATGTAATGTAAGGAGAATAAAGCATTCATGCAAGTTTGAATGTTTAATTAAACAATACTTGCAATTAAGACAAGGCAAGAAATATGCAAATAATCTTTGGAAGAAATTCAGTCTCCACATACAAATATATGACAATTCGGCCTGCAATATAACGTAAACGATTGATTCGTAGATAAGGGCGTGTATAAATGACCCCCATATATCCAAAGATCTTTTTTTAAACATGGGGGGCGTTTCACAGAACTTGTCATCAGTGACAAATGACAGTTGTTGTTATAAGCTACTGAAATCCTTGCTTCTGATTGGTTATGAGCAGATTTGTCAATGATTTTTGTCATTTGTCATTGAAAAAAAGTTTTGTGAAACGGGTCCCAGCTTTGTGCATTTTAGAATAACCGCTGGCAAAGTGGTAGAGGTGCGTCATGAACAAATTTTGTTTGCCATCTTGAAAAGAATACTTTCCCCTGTGTATACCCTCAGTGCATAGATTAATAATGATAACATACACATAACTTTCCTGAACAAGTATATTATGGTACTTAGTGATACCCTTTGATCTACATCTAATACCTGCTACAGACCTGATGATCCAGGCGTATACATAGGGGAGGATATACTACGGTACATAGCGGTACCCTTTGATCTACATCTGATACCTGTTACAGACCTGATGATCCAGTCTAATAGGGGAGGGTATATCACGGTACATAGTGGTACCCTTTGATCTACATCTGATGTCTGCTACAGACCCGATGATCCAGTCATATACTAGGGGAGGGTATATCATGGTACATAGCGGTACCCTTTGATCTATATCTGATATCTGCCACAGACCTGATGATCCAGTTGTCTACCAAGGGAGGGTATATCACGGTACATAGCGGTACCTTTTGATTTGGATCTAATACCTGCTACAGACCCGATGATCCAGTTGTATACTAGGGGAGGGTATATCACGATACAAAGTGATACCCTTTGATCTACATCTGATATCTGCCACAGACCTGATGATCCAGTTGTCTACCAAGGGAGGGTATATCACGGTACATAGCGGTACCCTTTGATTTGGATCTAATACCTGCTACAGACCCGATGATCCAGTTGTATACTAGGGGAGGGTATATCACGGTACATAGCGGTACCCTTTGATTTACATCTGATATCTGCTATAGACCCGGTGATCCAGTTGAATACTAGGGGAGGGTATATCACGGTACATGGCGGTACCCTTTGATCTACATCTGATATCTGCTACAGACCTGATGATCCGGTTGTACACTGTATACTAGGGGAGGGTATTTCATGACACATAGCAGTACCCTTTGATCTACATCTGATACCTGTTACAGACCCGGTGATCCAGGCGTATACTTGGGGAGGGTATATCAGCGTAGCCCTGTTGCCTCATGATCTCATCTAGTTGCTGTCGCTTGATAAGCTCCACCCAGTACTATTAAGTTTCAGGAAAAGAAAAGAAAAGAATGACGTTAGAGTTTGAAAATGGGTTACCAGCAGATTGAAGTGAACCCACAGGCCCTACCCCCAAACCCTGTATTAAAGGCATTGTTTAACAATGTTTCCAGTTTTACAAATCTGAGATGCATGGTCCTACGTGTTATCAGTGTCTGTGATATGATATAATATTGAAGCGCTAAAAAAATTGCACTTCAAAATGATCATGAAACCTCAAAAAAGTATAAATCTTTGAGTGACTGGTTTTACCAAACTCATTTTCACCAATAGACTGTTATAAAAACCTATGGAAGAAATTTTGAATTTCAATCATAGATATCTTGATAATCAGACAGGTGATCGGCTTGTAAAAGTCAAGGGATTCCTGATTGACCTAAAGGTTTTAGAATCTAAGGCAAAAATACCCAATCCCTTTAAACAATATATTTCTGACCTAGAGTGCACAAACCTCAACAATCTTGCAGTCCCCATCCACCAGGCCCAGCTTGGAGAGAAACGATGCAGAATTGACCCTCGCTGGGGAGCTGTTCATCAGACGTGATGTGCTGTCTGCACTTGAAGTACTGTTTATGTAAAATCAATATCATTATTAACAGATGTTTATTCACGAAGTGTATGCATCTGTACAAGAGTATTCATTAATTATCAATATCTTGCCAAAAATATTTTGAGTTCTTACAGCTTTAGGAAAAAAAAAATCTTTATAATCCATGTTGTAATAGAAAATTATATTTACTCAAACAAAATCTAAAAAATATTTTGTTGTTGTTGTAATTGCAGGGTGTTGGCAAGTTGCTGTTTAAATGCATACCTGTAAATCTGTATTGTAAAAGCATTCTATGATATTCTAAAAAGTGACTCATGTATTCATTCAACATTGCCATCACCATCGTCATTGTCATCGTTACCATCACTATTATGATTATGACTAGTACTACAGTCAAACCTGCTTTAGTGACCACCTGTCTATAAAGACCACAATTTTCATTTTTACTTGAACCTGGTTTCTTGTTGAAATCTACGCTAAAGGAACCTGTACATAAAGAACACCTGCCTATAAAGACCACTTTCTTGTTTCCCTTGAGTGGTCTTTATATACAGGTTTCACTGTATTGTTGTTATTATTATTACTTTCATCTTAAAATTGAACAGCAAATGTACAACTACACTAACCTGTTGATTAGACGTGAGTTTGGTGAATTCAGGCAGTAGGAATGATAGTAAAGGAATGCTTTTGAAGCTAGCTGTAGTAGAACGCTCTGTATATGTGCAAGGTAACACTGGTCAATCTGGAAGTGCTTGTTCCGATTTACGATGGAATCTAGAATGTTGCCCTGGAAAAAGTAAGAACATAACAAAATTTGACTAAAAATGGTTAGCATAGGAATTTTCGAAAAATTCCTTGTTCTGATGTACGTTGTAAATCTAGATGGATAACCTGGAAGCAGAGAAAAAGAGCGTTATTATTGCTTTTATGCAAGTGTGGAAGAACATCAGATTAAAAATGTTCCCTCAAAAGCATGGCTCTTCAAATGCCTTAATATTCTAAATATGGCATGTACCCAGTAACAGCATAAAAATCGTGACAGATTTTTATGCCACGTGTTTGTGTAGTCCCATGTACATGTACATGTACTTGTAACTTTACCAAGACTGGGCCAAATTTATTATCATTTTGATGATTCCAGAACCTTGAAGTGCACACCACTACTTATATGCTAGATGATCAACCTTTTCTAATCAATTCCACACTGTTTCTTTCACAATGCGATCGCATGACCAAAACTCAACTTTATCTTTAAAAACACCACACTGTCGTACCTTGTACGCTGGCGTCCACAGAGTTTGGTGGTCGTAGTCGAACAAGGTGACGTATCTGCGTACCGACGACGGCACCACTCTTCCTAGAGACTTTGGTTTGGAGAGGCCCACGAGTTTCATCCTGGCTAGATCCGTCATGCATAGAGGCTTTGTGTGCCAAGGTACGACAAGGTGGTAGCGACTGTCAAGGATAGAAAATAGAAAATTTAGAACATGCAGTGAATACCAAGTACATACATAAATATTGATATTTAAATAGTGCCTTTACATAAAGATACTCACAGCGCTTTACATTAGTAATAAAGCAGAAAAGCTGTTGTGTATTAAAGTTGTGTAAAGCTGTGTTAAGTCATTCAGAAAGCTGTGCACCACATGAACCAAGCTTGGCTCATACAGTACCAAACCTTGTCCACATCCCACATGACTCAAAACAACGCCTTGTTAAAAAAACAATCACACAGAAAACAAATAAGTCTTGAGATTTCTCTTGAATGATTTGATTGAGGGGCAGGAACGAATGTTTAATGGGAGACTATTCCAAATAGTGGGACCAGAAAAGGTTGTATTTTGTTGACCCTTCTTCGAATTGATGCGGGGGATTTGCAGAAGAAGAGAATGAGAATTCATTTGTTTTCTGAACTGGTTGTAGTATTCAAAGGAACAGAAAAAAAGAAAAACCCAGAAGAGCCTAGAGATAAATCTTTTACCTTGAATGTCCTGGGACAAACAGCCATAGAGTCCTGACCAAAGAGTTGACCTCTCTGTGTGGGGTGAAAGGTCATGACATTAGATGATTACAACTGGATGATAGCAATTTCCATGTACAAGAGCAATATGCACATGTTTGTACAAATTTATTTTTTTGCAACAGGCACCCCCCCCCCCCTATTCAGCCTTATTCACAAAGAAAAGATAGCCCCCTTTTAAAATTGAAGACCCTTAACGCACCTCAAAAATCTATTAACCCTCAGGTTTTTTTTACTTCTTCAGGCCCCAATTTCTCTCCAGGGTATCATATAGAGTGGCAAATGAAGATTAGTGCCTTGCCAAAGGACATTAGTGCCGTGTCGGGGATCACACCCTCGACATTTTCAAGTCAAGAGCTTAAACCACATGACTACGGCACTTCTACTATCTGTTCTCAGTGCACTAAGGTCTACAATTGCCACTCTCCCCTATTGGAGGTATCTTGTGGCGTAGCACAGGGTACTAAGTTAGGCCCGGTTTTGTTCCTGAGTCTTGTTAATGATGCTGTATGCTTTGAGGCGTACCACAGGGTACCAAGTTAGGACCAGTTTTGTTTCTGATTCTTGTTAATAATGCTGTATGCGTTGAGGCTTGTTCCCATCATCCTACGTTACTGATGTACGAGATGCCGTACCTTTCTTCTACTATCTGTTCTCAGTGCACTAAGGTCTACAATTGTCACTCTCCCCTATTGGAGGTATCTTGTGGCGTACCACAGGGTACTAAGTTAGGCCCGGTTTTGTTTCTGATTCTTGTTAATGATGCTGATGTACGAGATGCCGTACCTTTCTTTGGTCGGTGAGGCAGCGATGACAACGGTCCTCCCGGACAGGAGTGCATAGATGAGATGGATGGCAAAGACATAACGGCTGATGAATTCTTTGATCCCTGAGCCTAGGAACAAAACATACATGTACATAAAAAAGGAAGATGTGGCAACTGTTATCATATCCCAGAAAGGGATAACCAAAATGGAAAAGATTCCGTTATCCTTCACCCACAGATAAACTAGGGGAGTGTTTCACAAAGACTAAGATCGACTTTAAGTTGGACATGCCACTGTTTGCTCTCGCCATTATGATCTTTAGATGATGATTTTTTTCCTTAAATAATGAATTATGAAAAAATGTAAATTCTGTAGGTTTGTGACCATGATTTGTACGTCCTTTGAGAGACCAATGCCAGTAAATGGTGAGAGCAAACAGTGGCATGAATGGCCTGCTATAGTTAAGTCCAACTTAAAGTCGATCTTAAATTCGCTTTCAAATAGATCAAGCATTTGAGCCATCAAGTTTGCATGAAAAGCATGGGCCTGGATCTTTACCAACATAGATAAATTCAGTGAATTTCCAAATAGACAAATTATAGTGTTATTACATTTTAATACCTTTTTTTCCTGTAAATATAAATTTATCTTGTTTTACATTGTAAACTATGTTGAATGTAAAGTTATTGTGTATCTTACAAAAGATGGACTAACCTTTACTAGCAGTATGATAATCATATAGTTCCTATTTCCATTTACAGATTTGTTGTATATATGCGAAATGAATTTTGGTAATGAATGGTCGAGGCCGGTTGAATCAAGTCAAGTCTAGTAAAATCAAATCAAATCAAATCAAATCAAATGTTACCACAGCTTACCTGGTAGATCTGAGTTAGTGCTAGCTAGTCTAGATGCATAGCACCCAACTGGAATTTTAGTATTCCTACGTAGTACTGGTTCTTGCCCAGAAGGCACTGAGGCATACTTCTCTAGGCTCTCTATACTGCTT